>NW_008354532.1:1199429-1229269 GCF_000622305.1 Nannospalax galili
ACTTATTAAAGAATTTTAAAAAATAAATAAATAAAAATGAAAATTACTATACATCTAACCTCTTTGCTCCTTCCTCTGTTATAAAGAAATTGAAATAGGGGGCTGGAGAAATAGCTCAGTGGTTAAGAGCACTGACTGCTCTTGCAGAGGACACAGGTTTGATTCCCAGCACCCACATGATGGTTAACAACCATTTGTAGCTCCAGTTCCAGGGAATCTAAAGCCCTCTTCTGACCTCCATGGGCATTGCATGACATGGGTGCATTTACACACATGCAGGCAATATACTCACACACATAAAATAAAAATAATAAAAAAGAAAAAGAAATTGAAATAGAATAATCAAATGATTCAGCTTCAGTTTTATACAATATTTACCAACTTTATTAAAAGAAAATCTTCAACCTAAATAAGATATTATTATAAATGGGAATGGTGCTAATAAGGTCAAAAGTATCAGAAAATTTGACTAATAAAGTAAGAAAAAAGAAATCGAGAAAAATGTGCAATGTAACATAAAAAAGGAAGACATTATGTGCAGAACTTAACGGTCTCATACTTCTTATTACACTGGGAAAGTTCATGTAGTTTCGAGTTAAGGAAGACTAATACATCAATGTGGCATCATTAATGTCCTTCATGACTTGAGTGTCATTATGGGAACAAAGGCTGCAGAAAGGCACCTCAGGGAGGGGACCTGGAGCTGAAGGAGGAAGGTGACTGATACTCAGTCTTTCAACTTGGTGCACTGTACAAGATTTACCTATTTTTTTAAAAGATACTTCAGAATACTAAGCATCTGCCACAATTACTGAAGTCTACACAGTGAATATCTTTCAGCAGGCAACAGAACTCTTTGCTGTACAAAAGAAGTGCATGACCATGTGAACTATATGCATGTGGATAATTCTTAAGAAGAAAAGGTATGAACAGGGAAATGGTTAATAGAGATTTCAAGTTTTGTCTCCAAGAACTCAAGGATAGAAGTTCTACCTCTCCAATTACCAGTAAATATTACCAACCATACTCTGAATAAATTTTTAAGTTGTATGATAAGCTACAGTTTAGAGAATTTTGTAGTCCTACTGGATAGTTTTTATACCACCACAAAGAAAGAATCCAAGGCTACTGAAAGAACTGATTCAAAAGAAAAGACAAACTTTGTTTGTGCTCCCCAACAGTTTGGAGTTCTGTAAACAACAGCTGTCAACCAAACCAAACAACCATTTTTAATTGAATTTTTTTCAAATTTCATATATTTTGATTGATTTTAGATCCCCTCCCCCACCTGTACCCTCACTACTTCCCCTCCACCCAATTTCATGTACTCTATTATAACTATTCTTAGCAGGCACACCTCAGTAAGTTCCAACCCAACCAAAGGCTAAAGATGATTTCCACTATTAAAATATCTAGTGTGTTGTATGTAAGTGTGGAGGCTGGGAACCAGACAGTATAGGTACAAACGCTGGCTCTCCTGCTTATTATCTCTACTACTTTGCATAAATTATCTAGCTTCATCTCAGTTTCCTAGGGTAAAAAGAGACAACAGAAGCATGTACCTTAGTTGTTTTGAGGAATCAAAGTTTTACACGGAACAGTGTATTTTAGAAGTTTATACAATCATTATCAGGTTCTTCTGATTTACCTAATAAAGGAAGTGGTCTAAACGATGCATGAGAATTCGTTAGCTTGCTTCACAATTAAAAAAAAAAAAAATCTTCTGGTCAGCTACCATAATGTTTCTTAACTCAACAGATTCTTCAGAATCTGATGTTCTACTCTTAAAATGGGTTAGTTTTCTCTTATCACCATTTTGGGTATCTCCTCCTCCTTCTAACCTTTACAGAGTTTTTCATAAGAAATGAAACAGGAACTATGGTTATAATCATACCTTATTTACTATTTTGCATTTTCCATTGCACATTATATTTCTATCCTATAAAAAGCTTATCACTAATTCTTGCTAATAGCAAAAATTCTACTGTAAGAATTTAGAGAATTTTACATCTTTTCTTTTTTGTAAGTTCCTTACGTTGCTTCTAATTTTATATCACTACAAAAAATGTTGTGATCAGCACCTAAATATTTGTGATTTTCAAAGTGAAGCTTTCTTATCTATACTAATTTTATAGGCACTCAATGCTGCAAAGACCACACGTGATGTGTTAGCGGAACAAGACCTTGAAGTGAACTAAAAAACCAAAGGAAAGCAGACTACTTTGATCAGCAACAGTTTAAAGACTGATGGGCTGTCACAAATTCAGGTACCAAATTGGAATGCCCAAATCCCTTTCATCTCTGCAAACTGAGAACATTTTTGTGTGTGTACTAGCTTGTCACCACTCATTTTAATACATACTAATTATGTAAGAGGTTATGGTTAACACACTAGGCTGCAGAGTTAGAGAGACTTGGGTTCAAATCTCTTCCAACAACTGTGTGACCTCTCCCATGGCTCATTAAGTCTCTCTGGGCCTCTGTTCCCATCTGTAACGTAAGATGAATAGCCACCTCACAAGACTGGTATAACAATAATGTTCTATATATCAAATTCTTTCTTTTTTCTTTTTATCTTTTTCTTGATTTATTTTTATTTTGTGTGTACGCATGTCATTCCTGCATGTGTATAAATTCACCCATGTCATGCAATGCCCGACAATGACAGAAGAGGGCTACGGATCACCTGAAACTGGAGTTACAGATGGTTGTTAGCCACTGTGTGGGTGCTGGGAATCAGATCTGGGTCTTCTGCAAGAGCATCCAGTGCTCTTAACTACTGAGCCATCTCTCCAGTCCCCTAGCTCAGATTCTTACAAGTGTGCTTCACATACAACAAATATTAAAGTTTGTCATACTCTTATCATCATGACCATTTTCTGTGCTCACTTCAGCAGTTTGAAATCCAATAAACATCCAGTTTATGGTTTATATACATATACTCTTATTGGCTTAATCAATAGATTATGATGGCACACAATCATATTTAAGAATGCTGCATCTGTGACAGCTTTAAAAATATTTTTCATGCCACATGAAAAGTTTCTTGTAAAAACATATGTGGAGGTTAAAAATCTTTATGATAGGGCTGGAGAGATGGCTCAGAGGTTAAGAGCACTGCTGCTCTTGCAAAGGACCTGGGTTCAGTTCCCAGCATCCACACAACAGCTAATAATCATCTGTAGCTCGAGATCCAGGGGCTCCAACACCCTCTTCTGAGCTTTGCAGCATTGCATGACAAGGGTGCACTTACGTACATGCAGGCAATACACTCATACACATAAAACAAAAATAATAAAATGTTTTAAAAATCTTTGTAATAGCCCTTTCTATAACAGTAACACTATTTAAATTCTGATGTTTTTAGAACATTAAGGCTAGGGATACAGTTTGATGGTGTAGTTTACCGAAGAGGAACAACTTAAAGTATTACATAATTTTACACTTCTGGAGAATGTATAAGGCCCTGGGTTCTATTCCTGGCACTGCAAAACAATTTTTTTTAATCCTTTTAAAGTCATACAGATTTGTTTTACTCCTTGTAGCATATCATATGGTAAAAGTCAGCCTCTGATTTCACACACAGTGTCATATATATCCCTCAATCCCAAAAGTAGTAAGTGGGGAAAAAAACTTTTAAGAAAGCTCTTGGTTAAGTCTTTTTCACATAGGTAAGAAGTCTCATATATTTACAACTGAATGAGTGAACCAGGAGTTAATTAATATTGTAGACTAACATTCTCTCTTGAGTCTTTTTTTCTTAGAAATATTTTATTCCTAGAAATTTCTTAAGCCAGTGAGATGGCTCAGCTGGTAAAGGTGCTTGCCACTAAGCCTGATGACCTGAGTTCGATCCCCGGGATCCACGCAGTGGACGGAGAGAACTGCCTCCTGCACATTGTCCTCAGAGCTCCACAAGCAAGCCATGGTGTGCTCTCTTTCTTTCAGTCTGTCTCTCTATCTCTGTCTCTGTCTCTCTCTGTCTCTCTCTCTCCAAATAAATAAGTATAATGTTTTTACTTTTTTATGTGTATGAATGTTTTGCCTGCATGTAGGTGCACCCGTGCAAGCAATGCCCAAGAAGGCCAGTAGAGAGTGTTAGATCCCCTGGAAATGGAAATACAGATGGCTGTTGGCTGTCAAGTGGGTGCTGGGAACCAAACCCTGGCTCTCTGCAAGAACAGCCAGTGCTCTTAACCACTGAGCCATCTTTCTCCAGCCCCAATAAAGGTAATTTCTTTAACCTTAAAAAAGAGAAATTTCTTATGTTTGAAAAGTGACAGAAAAGGGAAACACTAGAACATGACTCAGTAATTAAGACATTCTGTGGAGTCCTGTGCTACATCCTGCAGTTACTTATCAACTAGGTCACTAAGCTATGAAGTATTTGTAAATAGTGAAGGAATTTCATGGTTTTTTTCTGGAATTAAAAAAGGGCCGGCAAGATGGCTCAGTGTAGAAAGGCTTTTGCTCCCAAGCCTCATGACCTGAGTTCAATCCACAGAACCCATTCAAAGGTGGAAGGAAAGAATTGATTCCACAAAGTTGTCCCCTGACCTCCACAAAGGTGCTGTGTCGTACAAGTGCTATATCATGCACAGGTATTAAATTAAATTAATAGTTTTAAAAAGTAAACATCAGGTCCTGAGTGGGTAAAATACTTAATATGTTTATTGAATTGCATCACACTCGATGGTACCCCAGCTAAAATATTTATCTGGATTTAAGACGGTAAGTTGGGATTCATTTCAAAACTTTTTAGTAGATGCGTGCCAAATATAAAGCTAATTTCTAAGAAGAGGATAGAAAGTTCTTTTGAAGCCAAAATACTTTTCAGAAAGCATCACCAATTATTTTTAAGATTTGAGTCCTACTAATTAGTATCATCAATAAATAAGCATAAAGGGTAACAGTAAAATCATTCTAATGGCAAATTAAACCCAGTTATGACTGCATAGTGCTAAACAACAGAAACAGATTTTTATTTAAACGGTTTTTCTGAATTTATAGCTCAGACAGCTCATTTTAAATCTGATTTCCAGACCCAGATTAGATGAGCCAAGCAGCAACTAATCACAGAGCACTTTCAATTAAACAAGCACTGCACACATTTTACTGAGAGTCAAGGTCCTTTGCTTGTTCTAACCAGCAGACAGCAGCAGGAAATGGTAACTAAATTTAATTCAGTCAATAGCTGACTTATTGGGTGAATTCAGAAAGTGCTGGATATAAACACTTTCCACTGCACCTAGACCACCACCTCCTAAGTGCACTTCCTCCTGACCTGAAGCCTGTGTCTCACCTGGCTGTCACATGGACTGTAATCATCTCCCCATCTCACTGCATTTCTGTTGCTGTGGACTGAGGCAGTTACTGTTCAAAGCATTCAGAAGGCCATTTCAACTCCTATGGCAGGACATTCTGAAGACATGGTACTGAGGGTCCACAGAACTTGATTTCTATTTATCAGCAGGCCCCATGTGTCTTCATAACCTTCCCCTCATTCTCACCAGGAAAGATGCTGGTTCTACTGACTCAAGGAATGCCTAAATCTCATGCCTTTCCATCTAGGCAGAGACCCTGAAAGGACAGGACTGTCACTCTTTCTGCTGCTTTAAATCTCTTAGTTCTTCTACCACCAGGCAACTTAACAGGAATGCTCTTCCAATCTTCTGAAACTTCCCAGGTCATCCAACTCTCATCAGTTTTGTCCTTTTCAATTCCTGTCCTCCCCCTTTCCACAGCAGTGCCAGGAAAGGCATTCCTGAAAGTTGGCTGATGCCCCTCTAGCTCAGAGGCTGTTGAATCCCTGTCCTACTCCTTACTTTTCTCTAGGCTTGCTTTAGCTGTAAACTTCCCAAGTCTTTGGCTCCAGGACCCGCCCCCTCTGTCCTTCCTTTCCCATGCCATCTCCAGCAGCTGGGGTGGCCGCTCTTCCTCCTGCACTCATTTGCTCAGCTCCTGTTTTGCTCTAGGGCACAGCATGCTCATTCCAGACATCTAATGATAATCTTAAAGGCTCAGCTCAAGAAGCTCTGCTCCCCAAACAAGTCCTCTCATTCCATCAGCCACTTTCTTCATAATAACTTCCATCAAATTTCTTTATTGTTCTATAGTATACAACGGTTTACTCTTGTTTTCTGGTTTTTTTGTTTTGTTTTGTTTTGTTTTTTGTTTTTTTAAACACAGACTTTGAGGTTTTTGGGTAGCAACCATTTTTTTCTTTTCTTTTTTAGTATTTCTTGAAAAACAGAAAGGTTAGTGAAAGACACTACAGCAGTAGAAGTAGTTTACACAAGAATCAAAATGATTTGTAAAACATTTACAACATTTACATCTTAGCTATAGTCAAATAGTACTGTGGGCATTTCTCACCAATTTCCCTATTTCTCATATATTCAAAGGTAGAAGGCAGGTGCCCATCTTGTTTCCTTTAAAATGTTAACAATTTTGGTTCTAAGCTGGCCTAGATATAGCTATGCTGCCTAAAAAGACCTCGAATTAAAAAACAATCTGATAACAAAAGCACAGGCAGTCGCCTACTCAAAACACTCTAAACCAGGGAGGCTAAACCCTTAGTGATAAAGAGATAATCCAGCTTCATCTCAGCTCCAGGATTGCATTTCTTAGGCTGCCGTTTCCAACTGCATAGCAGAAAAGTGACATGAATGCAAAGAATTCTTATAAACTGATTGGTGGCCTTGTCCAATCATTTCTATATTAGTAATTAAAAGATAAAGCTGCCAGGAGTGGTGGTGCATGCCTTTACTCCCAGAATTTGGGAAGCAGAAGCAAGTAGATCTCTGTGAGATCTGCCAGCCTGGCCTATATAGTGAGTTCCAGATCGATCAAAGCTACATAGTGAGACCCCATCTCAAAAAAAAAAAATTAATTAATTAATTAATTAATAATAACAATAATAAAGCTTACAAACCTTATCAAATAGATATTATTTCCATCTTACAAAACAGACTCAGAGAAATTAAATTATTTATCAAAAATCATACCACTGAATGCTAAAACTCAAACCAAGGACTACTGAAACTCAAAAATCTGAATTCTTTATGCTTCATTGTGTTTCCTAACTTTCGTCTAAATGTGAATAAACAAAGCACAACCCTCTCTGGATTCAGTTTTCTCAAAAACTAAACATTTATGAACTGCTATAAATAGACATTGACCTGTTTTGTTAAAAAGTTAGTACTAACTCAATTTACCAGGTCAGTGGTAGGCCAAGCGCTGAGCTACTGAACTGCATGAAAGAATGATATATTACAAGGAATGAAGTATCAAAGGACAAAGGTAACAAACGATTTCACTGCCACAAGCCAGTCTCCCTAAGGAGCATGTTGGTTCCCAACACCCACATGGCAGCTAACCACCATCCATAACTCCAGTTCCAGGGGATCTGATGCCCTCTTCTAGCCTCCATGGGCATTGTATGACACAGGTGCACTTATGCACATGCAGGCAATACATGCATACACATAAAATAAAAATAATAAATAAAATATTGTTTAACTTTTAAAAAAATTTTATTTACTATTTTTATTTTATGTGTATACATGTATTGCCTGCATGTAGGTAAGTGCACCTGTGTCCCCGTGTCGTGCAATGGCTGAGGAGGACTTAAACCCTGGCAGGGAACCCAGGGCTATTGGATCTGGACAGTTGTTAGCTGCTATGTGGGTGCTGAGATTCAAACCCGGGTCTCTGCAAGAACAACCAGTGTTCTTAACTGCTAAGCCATCTCTCCAGCCCCATAAAATATTTTTTAAAAGAGTTCAAGGCCAGTCTGTGATACACAGCAGGACAGTGTCTCACAAAAACCAAACCAAAACAATGTATATACACACACTAGATGCTAAGTCTAGAGAGAACAATAAATGGGTTCCCAGTATCTAATTTGTGTAATTTGTTTTGGGACAACCAAATAGCCACCAAAAATCTACAAGTAGCGGTTGCCAACAGAAGCAGAAGTCATTGGGTAAAGCAAAGCATATTATTGCTGCAAATTTTCCCACTTCCATATTATCTCTGTCTATAAGGATAACATTGATAGAATTCTGGCAGCCTTTTTGCCACCATGAGGCCATTCTGAGGATGAAAGCTATGCACTGTAGAAATGAGAAGGCCATACTCAGAAGTTGCCAGACCAGCTCCAGAGGATTAAGCCTGGACTCTGTATTTGCTTCTAAAATCCCATTCTAAAGGCCGTTGCTGCAGTAGGTTTCTTGTATTAACTACCCCTTGCAATTTTTAGCTGCTACACACAATGGTAACGAGGGTCAAGGGGCCTTAGAGAACGTAAGCACGATGCTATCTCCAGCAGCATGGTTGCATAGCGAGACTCATCAAAAAACAAAAACAAAACTGAATCACATTATATTTTCTCAGACCAATTTCTCAACTACACTGAATCAACTAAACTGTTGAAATGTTTATTTTAAAAATCATACTTTTCTAGAAGCAAAAATAATATACAATAAGAACTTAATTTCTTAAAAGAATTCTCTTATTTTAAATAGCATGATTTAGCTATTTTAAATAGCAAGTAGCATGATTGTTCTAACCTGGTATCCAATAAGAATGATTCAGTTTTGCTCCATGAACAAAGTAAAGAAGCACGAAGACATGAAAATGAAGCCATGTGTGGTGGTACACACTGGAATTCCAGCAATCAGAAGGTGAGGCATTGAGGATCAGGAGCTTAAGGCCAGCCTGAGGCACATACCGAATTTATAGCCATCATGGCTACAGCATAAACCTGTCCTGGAAAAATAAACCATAATTTTAATTGAAATTAACTTTTGTTTCATTTATACTGAGAACACAGTAAGCCAATAAAGTCTTACTAAAAGGGTATCTTAGGTGTTCTAAGCAAGTGTGCAGGTGGACAAACTACATACAGCTTCTTTTAAGCAGGGCATCAGCAATGAGCAACTGGCAGTCACCGTTAAATTCAATGGCAGTATTAGCTTCCAATTTTCTGGAACTTTTTAGGAACCTCATTCCCCCCCAAGGGGAAGCTTTTCAACTCCTGCATCTGTGTGCTAATGTTAATTCCAAATAAGAGTTTCCTGTTGAAAATTTTGATCATGTCATTTGGTAACTAAAAGATTTCCTAGGCAAAAGAAAAAGAAAAGATCTTTCTTAAAAAGGGAAATCTTTAATCTAGTCCCAACACTCCAGGTATAAAGCCAGCTATTACTATTTTTAGTGTTTGGGACAGTACATTTCCATACCTGAAATTTTTTTTAGAATCCAAAGGGAATTAAACTACTATTTAGTCAGATTTGGAGCACACTGATAGAAATAGAAGGAAAGACACTAAATGTCCTCAGATAACTGTAAATGGGAAAACTGTAAGGTACAACAGAAAGAGATAATGTCAGCACTGAAAATGTGTGTTGGGGGATTGCCTTAAGAAAGAAAGGATAGTAGCACACAGGTGAAATGGCAGGGGGATATTGGGGGCATAAAGGATCAAACAGGTAGGAGGTGGGGGAAACAAGGAGACAGGGGTTGGGAGGGTTAATCAAAACAAAGAGGGTGTGAAAAAATTACTCAGAAATCTATTGACTGGTAACCCAATTAAAAAACATAAAAGAGTGTTTGAAGGCAGATATCCCACAAGGGTAGACAATGTTGGTCATAGAAGTAATGGATCACTAAACAAAAACCCCAGTGCCAGATATAGGATGCCTCTATAGGAATTGTTGGTCAAAGAGGTCCCAGAGGTCACCAAAATAATACAGGCTTTTGCTGTTCCACTTGGTAACTCACCAGAACTAGCTGATAAGATTCTATTGCTAGAAAAGTCCACAGACCTTCAATGCTAGATACAGAGAAATCAAGCTGGAAATGAGTTAGAAGCTTCCTACCTGATAGCTAGCTTTCATGGTGCTATGCAGGCTGCTGGGGGAGGAAAGGGATCAAGTCTTATCCAGCTGTAAGCTCTATTAACTATATAACCAACCTGCCAGTTAAGTGTACCCATTGGTGCAATAGTAGCACAACTGTTACAGGTAACCAACTGCTTGACGAATGTATCTGAAGTCCACTTCATAACAGGGAATCCATGCCTAGTGCTGTAAGCCCAGTCCAAAACCGATGGCTGAGGAGGACTTAAACCCTAGCAGGGAACCCAAGACTTATGCTTAGTTGAATTGATAGCAACAATCCACCTTTTAAGTATCTATTTATACCCACAGACAAAGTTTACTCGGCCTTAATCAAAGAAGCTTCTCCTTACAATGAACAGACATGAGTGGAGAGACTCAAGGTTGCACAAGATGCTGAGGAAAAATAGTTGAGAGCTCAGCCCTAAACAAGACATTTATACCACCCCCAATGGCTCAAGGAACATTATGGAAGAGGAGACAGAAAGAATGGAAGAATGGAAGACAGGAAGAAGGGCTATGGAATGCTGTCTTCTAAGCACAACTTGGCCATGGCAATCATGAACTCACAGCAGCTGTTATTCACTGGTACTCGGCTTACACAAATTGGGCCCACCCAACAGTAAGCTATGGATGGGGCAGGTACTCATGGGGGACCTACCACTTACTGCTGAACTACTGGCAGCCAATAGATTCTGGGAGAGGGGGAGCATAGCATCCAGTTGTAAACCCACTGGTGAACCCACCAGGTTCTGATGGATAGCTCCAAACCCACAGTCACACAGATGGTCCTAGTTAAACTATGTGGGGCACAAAGTGAAACAAAAAGTCATGAATACAGAAAAGAGATATGTAAAGAAGAAGGACAGCTATCGAGGGTGGGAGAGAAATGGGAGAAGAGGAAGGGAAGAGTAACCAGAATGAATTAAACATGAATGAGCTGTCAAAGAAGAAAACATTAATAAAACAAAGCAACAAAAAACTAAAACAAAACAAAATATGTGGCATTTATGAGACTTGGAAAGTAATTTAGTGGTAGAATACTTGCCTAGCAAATACAGGACTCTAGCTTTGATCTCCAAAGAAGAAAATTAATTAAGTAACTAATTATCATTACACACAATTTATAATCCTGAAGAAAAATTACTCAAAGAAGGGACACACACACACAGACACAAATTTCGAAAAGAAACATATAAAGGGCCAGTGAGAAGGCTCAGTGGGTAAAAGCACTTGTTAAGCAAGCCTAGCAACCTGAGTTCGTTCCATGTACCCAATGGTAGAAGAGGAGAATTAACTCCTAACTGTCCTCTGACTTCCACATGTGTGCCATGACACCCATGTGCCCACACAAATTCACAATGTGTATGCATACATAATAATGCACACATAATAATAGTAGTAGTAGTAGTAGTAGTAGTACTACTACTACTACTACTACTACTAGTAAGGAGAAGAGGAAGGGGAGGAGGAAGAGGAGGAGGAAGAAGAAGAAACTGGTATACAAATTTCTAAACCTTTAATGAGTGAAGAATTCTCTGTGATGAGGAGACTGTAGCATATCTGAATAGGTGCCAGTACCTGCTAAGCACGTACAAGCGGCTGGTGGGACTGAGAAACTGAATTTTAAGTTGTCCATGCATTTAATTCATTAAAATATAACTTTAAAAGGCCACTCAGGGCTAGGGATACTACAATGAAAAACAGTACAGGAAACTGGAGGGAAACATTTGCACTGTAAGCATGATTTAAATAGAAAAAAATTCCTGTAGATATATACATAGATTCTTTTGGACTTTAAAATGTTGTGGTTTATAAAGAAAGAGGGGGCTAGGGAGATGATTCAGTCAGTAAAGAGCTTTCCTTGCAAGCCTGTGGACCTGCATTTGACTCCCAGAGCCTATGTAATACAAAAGCCAGGCATAGGGGCTGTCTTAGTCTGTTCTTCATTGCTGTGACAAAATACTCTGACCACTACCAACTTAGGGAGGAAAGGGTTTATTTCTCTTACATATCCCAGATCACAGTTCCTCCAGGAGCCCAAGGTAGGAACTCAGGGCAGGAACCTGGAGGCAGGAGCTGGAGCACAGGCCATGGAGGAACGCTGCTTGCGGGCTTGCTCCCCTGGCCCCTGCTCAGCCTGCTTTCTTATGCAACACAGGCCCACCTGCCCAGGGATGGCACCACCCACAGTGGGCTGGGTCCTCCCACATCACTCATCAAGAAGATGCCCCTCAGACATGGCCACAGGGCAGTCCAATAGAGGCAATTCTCCAACTGAGCCTCCCTCAACCCAGGTGTGTCAAGTTGACGCTAAAGCTATCCAGCACATGGGCCATATTTGTAACCCCAGTGCTAGGGTTTGGAGACAGGCAGATCCCTGGGGATCACTGGTCAGCTAGCCTAGCCTACTTGGTGAGTCTCAGGCCTGAGAGAGACTTTATCTAAAAAACAATACTAAAAGTTGTCCTCTGGCCTCCATATACACTTATACACACACACATATGTATGAGCACCCACACTCATGCCCCCACACACACCTAAACACACCCCACAAAAACAGAGACCAAAAGAAAAAAGGAAGGGGGGGTGGTAAGGGACTATAATATAGCAGAAAAATGTTGCTGTATTTATAGGAATCAAATTTTCTATACTACCACAGAAGTGTTTCGTTAGTATAATTTCTTATGGAGCTTCTAGAATTGTGGATGCTTGGACCTTACCCTAAGGATTCTGGTTAATGGGGTGATGCCTGAGCATACAAATTATTAAAATCTATCTAAATGACTCTAAGGTTTGGCATAGGTGGGTACCACTAAGCTAGACAGAAAAAATAGAATTAAGCATATAAGTCACATGATATAAAGACATTTCTTTACTGGCCTTTTGACAACCCAGATTCAAGTAAAAAATCCTGAGGCTAAATATGAGTTACACATTCTGGATATTCAGAATTGACCTGAGTGCAGTCATGAGCATTTGAACTTAAAAATGCTATTCTAGGCCAGGTGTGGTGGCGCACACCTTTAATCCCAGCACTCGGGAGGCAGAGGGAGGCAGATCTGAGTTCAAGGCCAACATGGAAGCAAACAGACAAAGCAGTTTGCACTTGCCACATCTGTATACATTATTTCATTTCATCTTCAAAATAACTTGGAAGTAGACACTGTTAAATTATTTACAGATGAGAAAAGTAAACTTACAGGTCTCTTAACCTCTGTCAGAGAGTTAGGTCTTTTCACTCTTCAGTGCAGATAGGTTCTGCTTGAGACAGTCTGTTTCAAAATATTTTCACACTCCCCAGTGTGAAAAGAAAATAAAACAATAGAAAAAAAGCAAGGGATTTTGTGTGTGTGAAGCACAAAGATAAGGCAGACACGTTGAAACAAGTACTGGACCCAACCCTTGTTTCTAAAATTCCCCTGCATCTGATAGCAAACTATAGGAAAACAAGTTTATGGTTCAGATCTACACCAGTCTCTATACCAGATCTTTAGGAGTTTCTGGTTTTTCTTGTAAATAGTTAGACATTTGGTCTCCTACCACTTCACAAACTATTAATGATGGCTGCACAATTGGGAATAGGTTGACAGAAGAGGATATTTACTCCAGAAGCAAAATAGGAGAAAGACCTTCAGAAAGAAGCTTTTGCTTTCCTACAAACTCAAAAACTATTTTAAGTCCTCTTAATGCGGCTTACATGCCACAGTTTTGATATAACACTTACAGTGAGTATAAAATTTGTAATTTTTATTTCAAATAAAATTTGTAATAAAATTGGGTTTTTCAAAGTCATACATCAATTTGCTTATGAAAAGCTATCATTTTTTAAATTTTTATTTTTTTGTTTTATGTGTATGCATGTATTTTTGCATGTAGGTAAGTGCACCCGTGTTGTGCAATACCCTTGGAGGACGGAAGAGACTGTAGGATCCCTTGGAACTGGAGTTATGGACAGTTGTTAGCTGCCATGTGGGTGCTGGGACTCGAACCCGGGTCTTCTGCAAGAACAACCAGTGTTCCTAACCGCTGAGCCATCTCTCCAGCCCCCCAAAAACTATCTTTTAAAAATAAAATTCTTTCCTTATTTGTTAAACCCACTTTAATTTTCAAATTAAGAGATAAAAGCTTTCAGAAAAAAAGAGAGAGGACACAGAGAATATAGATCTTTAGATGCCCCCCTTTCCCACAGTGATGATCTTTCTAAGTCCCAGTATCTTCCCTCCTTTCTCAGGCTCCTACCTTTTAAAGTGATATTAACTCAAATGAGTCATACCTAGTTGCATCAGAGGCCTGATAGAATACTTTCAACTCACTAGTCTCATGAATGGCACAGACTTCCCAAAACACATTCCAAAATAAGAATATGATGACAAAGTAAATGTACTGGCTTGGAGTATGGTTGTTTCGTCTCAATTTCAAATAGTACTAATTATAATTTGATTATACTATAAGAGTGCATTAAATTTTATTTTCAAACATTATATTGTTAAAAGAAGAAAACAGGGAAAAAGAAGAAGATAAAAAGTTCTACTTTTCCTTTATAGTCTTTTTAGCCAATACATTTACGCAAGAAGATGAATTGGAAAAACAGATTCAGTTGATGTAGGAGAAGCTACAATGCTCACACATCCAATCCTTAATCTGTTAAAGGTGAGATACGGCAAGACCTGTTTTTCTTAAACAAAAGATAAGCATTGTAAGATAAATACCTAGGGTTGGGTATGCAGCTCAGGAGTAGAGTACCTGCCTAATCTGTCAAGGCCCTGGGGTCCATCTCCAATTTCCTCCCTCATCCAATCAAAAAGACGAACACCCAGCATCTACCCCTAAACAAATGTCTAGGCAACTCCCTTGGATTGGAGTCCTGCATTTAAGACATTCTTTTAAGAAAAGAAAAAGCAAGTTTTACAACTTGTGATATCCTACTATGGTATTCCAATCTGCCCTTTAAACCAACTCTGGTTTTGATGATGTATGTGTGCGTTTGTCTGTTACTTGTAACATGAAAACTCTTGGAGATTTTTGGATGTTGATAACCATGCTCAACCCCTCCACCCCGCCCCCCAAAAAACAGGCTTCACATGCTAGTAAAAATGTGGTGGGACGAATGTAAATTTGAGGCTAAACCTACATAATAATGATAAAGAAAGTCATAATTCTCTAATGATAGTGAAGGTGAAAGACATGAGAAATTTTGTCCCTTTTCTTTACTAATTCTTAATATTTTCTATTTTTGAATTCCAGTAGCCACTCTCCCTTCTTCCCACAAATATTCCCTTGGAAATCTGGAGAATACAGATTTCTGTACGGGTTTACTGAGTCCATGTCTTCATGAACTTACTTAAGAAAAATGCTACTAATAAATACATAATTTGTACCACGTCACCACCACAGCAGCCAGTAAGAATGAGGCAGGTTTTCACCCTGACCCTGCCAACCCAGTTCAAGAATTTGGGAAAATACCACTGTTTGTTTCATAATACAGGTACTTAATCTTTTCCCACCCTTTAATAAACTCTCCAGATAGAACTTTTAGACTCTTGCTAATTAGTTACCAGAGTCCTTCAAGTCACTGATCAGTTGTCCCACATTTTGTCTAGGGCCCGCCTTGAAAACAATCCCGATTGCCCCATTTTCTGAGAGGTAAACTCAGCTCCAGGCAAGCGCCCAATGAAGTCACCGCGTTTGTTGTTTCAAAGATGCAATTACACGAAAATGACAGAGGGCTGTCGAAGAAATTAGTTTGGATGTTCATGCAAGTGTCGATCGCACACCTAAGGCAAACGAACAGTGCACTGCTAGAAATCACTCCTGTGATAACGTCTTCCCATTCCCCCTCCAACACCCGACAGAGGCAAAGTAAATTACCTACGAAGTTCCCTGACTGTGGTTTAACTGCAACTTCCCAGCTCTCGGCGCTGGGGATCACGTCAAGAGCCCACGAAGGCTGAGCCGGAGCACCGAGAAGCAAAGCCATAAAAGCTTGCATCACGCAGGGTCCTTGCATTCCCCCCCCCAACTTCCTTCTCCAGACACACTCTTCGGGACGGCCTCTAACCACACCACCCCACAATCGTTTACAGAAATTAGAAACAGATCCGGGAGCCCTTCCCGGGCATGCACCGAGTAGGGCCGTCCGCACCAGCCCCCGCAGGGCAATGCCACCCGCTGCTCCCCACAGCCCGTCGCTCCACCCCGGGGGTCCACTCCCGAGAACCCGGAGACCACGGTGCTGCCTACGTGCGGTTTCACGTCGCGGTTCCCGGCCCGGCCAGGGAAAGTGGCTCCGCAGCGGGGCGCGGTCAGGACCAGCGCGCACATCCCGCCCAGCCCGGCCGCCCGCGCTTACCGGCGCGTGGGGAACTCGGCCGCGGCCACCGGAGCGCGGCGCGTAGGCTGCGGGGAAGTGGTGTGGGCGGCCGCCGAGAGCCGCCGCTTTTTCTCCGAGCGGCTGCGGGCGTGAGCCGAAGGGGCCGAAGCGGAGCCTGGGGCCGGGGACAAGGGAAGCAGCATCTCCTCCCGCGCCGCGCCTCCGAAACGCCGCCCGACGGCGACCCCAGCCGAGCTCCGCAGCGACTTCGTCCGAAGCCTCCCGCGAGGCGCCTCAAGAGCGGCGGCCCTCGCGCGATACGGCCCAGGTGGCTGAGGCGGACGGAGGAGCCCCGGAGTGTTGCTCGTCTGCACCGCGGAGACCTCCGGGGACCGTGACCATGGTGTGTCACCCTCACCGCGGTGCACCCGAGTTCCTCACAGCGCCCGGCTCCACCTCGGCCGGCTCACTGGCCCCGCCCCTGCCCAGTCACTCAACCCCGCCCGGCCCAGACGGGACAGCGGGTAGCCGACCCTGCGCCGCGCTCCGTCTCATTGGTCGGCTTGGCGTCTGGCCCCGCCCCCTCCCCAGGGACGAGGTCGCCCGGGAGACCAGCGCCCCAGTTGTCATGACAACCG
Source organism: Nannospalax galili (assembly GCF_000622305.1). Classification (NCBI taxonomy): domain Eukaryota; kingdom Metazoa; phylum Chordata; class Mammalia; order Rodentia; family Spalacidae; genus Nannospalax; species Nannospalax galili. The sequence goes on from NW_008354532.1 coordinate 1,216,283, forward strand.
GTGCCTTGGGCCTGGGCTTTTTACTCCTGTTCTGACTAGCAGTTCAGGTTGATGGCCCGGCAGCAAAGTTCCGAGCGTCTGCAGCGTGGACGCCTGCCTTGCGCCGAGCGGAGGAGGCAGCTGTGGGCCTCATACACTTCCAACTTCAGAACCAAAACTTTCTGGGGAGCCTGAAGGAGAGTGACAAAAGCGAAGCTTCCAACTGTTCTGCTCCTATTCATCTAAACAACCCCTCCCCCTCCCTCGCAGCTTCGTTTCCAGATTCTCTCCCGCAGACTGGGACTTTGAAAGGCTGAGGAGAAAGTGGCGAGAAAGAGCCTAGCTGTGCCAGCTCCCCCAGCCGCACAGCAGCTGGGAAATGGCGGGGTCAGTGGAAACAGCTCTGGGAGAAGAGCCTCGAAGGTGTGCTAGGGCAGCACAAACCCAGACACCCCCGCAGAACTCACATACTCATGTTTTTGTAAACAGCATGCAAATTTTTGTCCTGTTAGTTTCTCTGTGAAACTGATCGTCCTAAAATTTAAACATTTTCAGTAAAAGGACACAGTCGAGAAAATAATCTCTATTTTCCTATACACACTGCAACTTGGGGGAAAGTATATCCTGGTAGGTCTTTCTCGCCTGTAAACTAAAACGTTTGCGTTTCAATTTCTAGAAGGGAGTTTAGCGGAATCCAAGAGCAAATAGCGTCTTGTGACTTCGATTTTGAAAGTTTTGGTTTATTTCTAGAGGGACTAGATAATCTGTTCCACTCAGTAACGCCTCCGTAAATTTTGTTCGTGTTGTTCGAGACCCCTCGTGCTGAGCCCTAGGGTGCACCTTTGTTTCATGGCTTCCTCCAAAATGGAGAGATTTGAGGCTTCTCTGGCTTCTCCCAGTGAGCTGCACTCCTAGGTTTTCTAACCCCTGAGGCTGCCCTGCGTATGATGAATGCGGGGGGGGGGGGCTGTTAATCGTAATGGTTTACCTTTGGCTACTACCTGAGTTTTCATTATCTCATGAACAACTGTGATGAATGTCCTCAGTCATAGGCCTCGCAAGCATGCACCGAGTGTGACTGTTCAGTGGTGAACACGATGGAAATGCACAGACTTCTGAGATTCCTGCCCCTCGTGCGGGCTATCCTCGGAACCTGGGGAAGAAAGTTAGCAATCTGGAAACATTTTGAAAACTAGGGCTCAAAAGTTCAGCCCGTTTTGAGTACAACAGCAAAGGAAACGTTATGGAGGGGAACTTGCTCAGGACGTTGAAGGGAAGTTTGGAATGAATGAAGCAAAGGTAGGGAAACCACACAAAACTAGAGTAGCAACAGGAATGAGTGGGGTTGGGAAGTAACAGTCAGCAAGGCCAGCCAGAGCAGCGCAGACAGAGCAGAGTGCTCTGCTCAGGAGCCCTTTGCTCAGCCCTTCCCCCCAGTTTTGAATGTTCCGGTTCGTTTATCAGGGAAGATAGGGAGAGGCTGGCAGGTTTGGAAGAACAAAAACCTTCAGGAAACATTTGCCTCTGTTTGCCATTGAAAGAAAATGGATATATTTATTGGAAAGAAAAGTGCTATCTGTATGCGTGCAATAGCTTGTGAGATCGTGTCAGAAAGAAGGCATGAAGATATAGAGAGACTAGTGTAAACTTCCACAAAAGTAAACTAACTACACTTTTTTTTTTCTTTTGCATTAAGGCCATTTCAGGTGGCTGCCCTCAAGGCTTCCCCCGCCCCCCGCCAGTAATCCCCTCAATTTGGGTCAGGCTGAAAGTGGTTTAAAAATAAAACCAGATTCACAAAAGGGAAATCTACAGGTTAATCTCTGTTTGGATATACTATAAAAGAAAAGAAAACATTAACAAATAGGAACGAGTTCTACAACACAAATGATATGCTAGAATTACAAGGATATATTCCAGATATATAGAAGTAATTCAGTAACAGAAAAAAATTATATAGTTGACTCTATTTCTAAGTCAAAAGAAAAACATAGTATATCTCAACTAATGCTGGTAAGATATGGTAATATCCAACAACATTTTTTAAAAATCTATATTCAGCAATAATGATACATTTTAGGATCATAATATACAGAGGGGAAAAAAAGCAAATTTCTTAGGGTTTTCTAAGTCCTGACACATCACTCTTTGAGATTCAAGCATAATAAATCAGCATTCCCAGGAAACCTCAGAAATTTCAAAATTATGTTCATTTTTAATATACCTGTAACAATTTTTACACTCTATTATTTGAATATCTAAAATTCTTGCTCCACAAATAAAATATACTGAGTTTAGTAATACTTAGAAGGAACTACAGCCTATAGGAAAACTCAAACAATGAAAAACATAATTTACAATTCAGATCTCCCAATAAGATAACAGCCCTGCATGGAATCACATGTGAACACTGCCCATTTAAGGACTTATTTTGCATTGAAAATGTGTTATATTTTGAGAAAGCATTCTAAAGGATTTATAGGGTCTATTCTGTATATGAACTCATTAGTATGCCTTTTCAGCAAATTCTTTTAAAATTTGTATTTATTTATTTTTATTTCATATGTATGAGTGTTTTGTCTGCATGTATGTAAGTGCACCCATGCGAACAATGCCCTCAGAAGACAGACAAGAACATCAGATCCTCTGGAACTGGAGTTACAAATGGTTGTTAGCCATCATGTGGATACTGGGAACTGAACCCTGGTCCTCTGCAAGAGCAGTCAGTGCTCTTAGCCATGGAGATATCTCTCCATCCCCTCAGCAACATTCTAGAGTCTTTGTAGCTTTGTTTAATCTTTTTTCATTAAAACTTTATTTATTATTGTTGTGTGTGTGATGTGTTAGTGTGGGTGTGCACCTGCCACAGTGAGGTGTATGGAGATAAACAAACAACTTTGTGAAGTTAGTTCTCTCCTTCCACCATTATGTGAATTCAGAGATCAAACTTAGCTCAAAGTTAGGTCACCAGGTTTCTATCCCAAATGCTTTACTCCCTGAGCCATCTTGCCATTCTCATATTTTTTTATCCATGTGGAATTGATTTTGATGGCAGCAGCAGCTATTTTGCTGTCCCCACATCTTTACCTGTTATTAGCTTTTCTTCAAGTAGAATGAAATGCTCTCTGTATCATATACAAGTTCCTGATGTTTAAGAGTCTACTTCTGTTCCATTCTGTAATGTTTAAGATTTTGATATACAAGATGAAATCACAAAGTACTGGAATAAGAGATGAGTTCATTTAAAACTTTCAGGTTTGGGCTGAAAAGATGGTTCAGTGGTTAAGTATACTGGCTGCTCTTGCAGTGGACCTAGGTTTGGTTCCCAGAACCCACATGGTGCTCACAACCCCTCTATAATTCCAGTTCTAGGGGATCAGACATCCTCTTCTGGCTTCCATGAGCACTGCACACAAGGTGCAGTTACACACATTACAGGCAAGACACTCATATACATAAAATAAAAATAAACTTAAAATTTTTTTAAAGAGTAAAACTTTGGGGGGCTGAAGAGATGGCTCAGCAGTTAAGAACACTGAATATTCTTGCAGAAGACTTGGGTTCAAATTCCAGCACTCACATGGCAGCTAACAATTTTCCATAACTCCAGTTCCAGGGGATCCAATGCCATCTTCTGACCTCCAAGGGCATTGCATGACATGGGTGCACTTACACACATGCAGGCAATACACACTACAAATAAAATAAAAATAGTAAATAAAATGTTAAAAAAAAAAGAGTAAAACTTTTGGGTAAACAATCTTTGTATAGGATAATATTAAATTTAATATTAAATCAAATATTAAATATTAAAATTGTTTTGTTTTTATAGAATAATGGAAAGCAAAAAAATCATAATTTAAAAAGTATATTCTTTTGGAGAGTGCTTATAATCAGTTCAACTGGCTTCGGGTCAATAACCTCCATATAAAACAATAACTTCCAATCAATATTACCAACAAGAATGATGGGGGAAAGACATGAACAGGAAATATATAAAAGGACAACAGAAAAGCAATGAATACTTGAAAATTAAACAACTATTGAAGAAAGAAAAATTGAAATAAAATGTCATCTATAATTGTCAAATTGAAAATGTTTTAAAGATATTACTGGAGAAAATATGTGAAATCGATGTGCCTTGGTTGTTGGTAGGCTTATAGGTGAATTTAATCCACCTGAGGATGTGATTTCAATGTGCTTCACAATTTATAATGTTTGTGAACACAAATATACATACTTGGAACACAGTCTTGTGGTCTGTTATTGGGGTGGTTTCAGCCCCACATGAACTATTTATTCTTCATTTACTGTGCCCCAAGGATGATTCGGGAGTGGTAAATGGTAAACATCTTGAGGCCTATATGTCATTTTGCACTTAGTTAAATTTTGTTTCTAAGAAAATCATCCATACGTTCCAACAAATTCACAAAGGGGTCTCTGTTTCTCTAACATGTTAAGATTGTGTGCTTTAAATGTCAATGACTTTAAAATATCACTTTTTACTGCAAAGGCTGAAATTAATTCCAAGTTAATCCAGATCTGTAAACTGCAATGTTTCCCAGCTGACTTCTTGTGTTCATCTCAATGTGAAATATCTGTATCTGGCTTGCACTAGCTATGTCAGTGTTTTTCTCCCTGTTAAGCCCAGAAACATATTGTCTTCTCTTACTAAACAGACTAAGCACTGTGATGGGAACTCTGCCCAGGTGAGAAGCAGAAGCAAGATAAGTAATCCACCCAAACATGAGCAGGTAATTGGAGCACAAGGTCTGACGGTGCTCAAGGAAGACTTTGGGAGGCAACTCACACTTCCAAGGGAACCAAGAATTAGCCAGGGAAAAAATGTGTCGATGGAAATCAGATAGGACTACAATTATCCTCAGGTCCACTGAATACACAGGTTATTTTCTTTTAGTAGTAGCTGAGCCCACTTTATAGTCTGAGAATTCCTCCAGGATGTAGAGAGCAAATGTTGAGAGGTAGCCTGATAGCTCAGCAGTGAAAAGAAGGCGGCACTGCAGCACTCAGAAGACCTGAGTACAAATCTTGGCAAGATGTCTCGACTTCTTTGACCCTTATTTTCCTATTAATAAAGTGAAGGAAGTAAATAAAACATATATCTTGGAAATATTCAGCAGGATCAAATGAAATGCACGCCTGAGAAGTTTATAAACTTGAAAGCACTATTTGAAAGCATCAACCAACAGAAGTCATGTGTGGTTTTTGAAATTAATGAATGTGTTAGTAAAATTAATGATGAGGTGAATTTTTTAGATGAGTTTTGTTGTTGTTGGTTTTGGTCTTTTTTTTTTTTTTGAGACAGGAGCTCCCTATAGTTTCTGCCGGCCTGGAACTCTCAATGAAGACCAGATTGGCCTGGAACTCACAGAGATCAGCCTGCCTCTGCTTTCTGGAGTGCTGGGACTAAAGGTGTGCACCACCATGCCCAGCTTAGATGAGTGTTTTTTTTTTTCTTTTCTTTTTTTTTTTTTTTTTTTTAAATATTTTATTTATTTTATGTGTATGCGTGCATTGCCTGCTTGTAGGAGGTGCACCCGTGTTGTGCAATGCCCGCGGAGGACAGAAGAGGCTATCAGATCCCCTGGAATTGGAGTTATGGACAGTTGTTAACTGCCATGTGGGTGCTGGGATTCGAACCCAGGTCTTCTGCAACAACAGCCAGTGTTTTTTAATGGCTGAGCCATCTCTCTAGCCCTAGATGAGATTTTTTAGATGAGTTTTTCTTAAGAAAAACTTTGGGAAATGCCTAGTAGGTTCTAGGACTATCTAGCCCTATGAAAGACTGTCAGGAAAATTGAACTGTGGCATTCCTCAAATTGACACTTTTTTTTTTTTGATACTTAACTCTTCAACTTGTCTTGTCCCTCACTAATAGCCTTGGCCAATGCTAGCTCACCTCTGGGATTAGGGCTAGCTACAGATTAGCCTAATGTGGCCATTCTGTTCCTACTGGATTTGAACCCAAACCTTTTCTTCATCTAAATTCTTGGCTGGAAAGTCTTTTCAGTTGCTAATGAGTTAAATTACAAAGGTGTTAACTTTAGTAGGTCATAGTTAAAATTTACTTTGCCTTCTAGTTTTCTCTCGTCCCACTTAATGTAGATCGGGTTATCAGATTAGGTAGTTGTCGCTTTAAGCCCTGAGGGAGAGAGATACCAGAGCAGTAAATTTTAATTAATGAAGAGGCCAGAAGAGGGGAAGTCAGTTTCAGTGATCAGAAGGGGGAGGGAGAGAGAGGAATTTGGTGTGTGGGGGGAGAGGCTTGTGGTATGTGTGGGTGAACCTCGGGGCTAATGATACCAAGGAAGGGAATCAGAGAAGTGTCTGTAGTACTGAAGGTGTGGCACCGAAGTCGAACTGCCTAACTCACAATTTTTACTGGGGTTGGTCTCGTCCTGACTCATTTCTACTACTTGTCCTGGCAAGTTATGTAACCGCCTGTTCAATTTGGTTGAAGGAAGTATGGCAAATAAGCATAACCCTTCTACTTTTGTTCTGAAACTTAGCCAGGTTAGAAATACACAAAGCAATTTAATATGGATAGACTGTCATCTAACTGTGACCCATAGAGACTAGTCTTATGGTTCACAGCTGCTAATCTTGAATTCAGGTGTTCCCCCAAATGTAGACACAAAGTTAAGCTTTCTAGTGTCAGTTCTGTTTTAAAGAGGACACTGTGATGGGAATGAAGGCTGGGCAAGAAAGTTGATCATTAAAGGCTTTGTTAGGTGGAGTTAATAAAGCAAGGCATCGCTTTGTAAAAACAGAAAAAAAATTAAAGTTGATTGCCTTGTTTTTATATCCCCCCATAATGTCTAATGGAAAATTTAGAATGAAAATGGTCTTATACATGGAGACTGATTATCATTTTAGGGGAAAATCCAGACTCTGACACTCACATAAAAGGAGAAAATAAATGTTATTTGAAAACAACTTAGAAGAAATTTGCCTTAGTGAGCTGAAACTCTTAGCGAGAGAAGTTCTGATAAAAGCAAAAGCAAAGAACTTTAAAACATTGTACATACATGGCTTAAACATTTTTTTGCTAAAAACCTATCATTACAGTCATTAGCCAATCTTCTGATGCTGTGCCAAAGCTATATGACCATGGCTATGTGCTGCGAGTTCTAAGTTGTCTTTCCTTACATAAACTCTTTGCAGAATGTAGTATCTACCATTTTTCTATTTTAATTTTGTTAAAGGAAGTTTCAGGAGCATATGAGACAAGTGACTTTAGAATGTTTCTGACCTTCAGTGCTGTATTGCACTTTTCTTGCCCATGGTAATTATGGCAGCAATTTGTTTTTCCAAGCATTCAGCTTTGTTTAAAAAAATAATTGCGTGGGGCTGGAGAGATGGCTCAGCAGATAGGAACACTAGCTATTCTTGCAGAGGACCTGGTTCAGTTCCCAGAACCCACATGGCAACTAACAACAGTTTGTAACTCCAGTTCCAGGAGATCTGTCACCCTCTTCTGTTCTCCACAGGCACTGCACACATGGATGCATTTAAAAACATACAGGTAAAACACGCATACACATAAAGTAAAAAATACATATATCAAAAGATGTAATTAAAATAAAAAATAATTTCAGAAAAATATGCACAACATAAAATGTATCACTTTAATCATTTTTAGGGGTTGGTTTCATTTTAATAGGGGAGTTATCTTTTCTATTAACATTTGCTTAAATATATAAAAATTAAATTACCTGTTTACATGACAAAGAATAATTTATGAAGAATATGGGACACTAGGGAAGAGTAAAGATGAGGCGTAGGATAACTAATTGAGGATGTTTGAAAAATCTATATGGAAACGTACTATTTTATTTTTATTTTATGCTTATGAGTGTTTTGCTTGCATGTGTGTAAGTGTTCCACATGCGTGAAAAGCCCTGCAGAGGCCAGAACAAGGTGTCAGATCCCCTGGAACTGGAGTTACAGATGGTTGTTAGTCGCCATGTGAGTGCAGAGAATCAAACCCAGGTCCTCTGGAAGAACAACAAGGGCTCTTAACCACTAAGCTATCTCTCTAGCCCTGGAACCCTGCTATTTTACAAACTTCTTTCACACTCATGCATACACACATGCATGCGCATGCACATGCACGCACACGCACATGCACAAAAGAGTTTAAATAAAACTGCTCTACACTGGTGATAATGCTCCTCCCAGAAGGCCAGGCTGCCAAGCAAATATTCCACTGCCAGGTGTACAATACCTCTCCTTGAATTATTGGTCACGGATATATCAGAGACCCTCCCCCCAAAAAAACAATGCAGACTATTGACCTTGGTTGCATACCACAACTTGATAGTAAGACCTTATTGCTGAAGACACTACATACTTTGGTCTCAGGACTTGGAGAAATCAAGCTGGTACTGACCTGGAAGCTTCCTCTGTGATGGCTAGTTTTCATAGTACTTAAAGTTTTGCTATGAAGGCTGGTAGGGGAGAAAAGTCACCACCATCTTATCCAGCTGTGAACCTGTGAGCTACAGTAATAACTGACCTGACAAGATATGCCAATGGAGAGCTGGAGGGATGGCTCAGCAATTAAAAGAGTTAAGAACTCTTGCTGCTTTTGCAGAGAGCCCAGGATCAGTTTCCAGAACCTGCATGGCAGCTCACAAGTGCTTGTAACTCCAGTTCTGGGGGATCCAATGCCTTCTTCTGGACTCCATGAGCTCCTGCATATGCACCATGCACATATACTCACATAGGCTTACAGACATAAATTAAAAAGAAAGAAACCTTTAAAAAATATGCCAACGAGGGGCTGGAGAGATGGCTGAGCAGTTCAGAGCACTAACTGCTCTTGTAGAGGACCTGGGTTTGAGTCCCAGCACCCACATGGAGGCTAACAGCCATCTGTAACTCCAGTTCCAGGGGATCTAATGCTCTCTTCTGACTTCTGTGGGCATTGTGTGACATGGGTTCACTTACATATATATAGACAATACACTCATACACACAAAATAAATAAAAATAATAATAATAAACAAGTCATGTATATAGCCTGATATACTTAACATAAATTACATGAAAAAATGCCAATGAGTCCAACAGTAGCATGAATGTTGAGGTAACCAATGACTTTCTGATTGGATTTAAGGCCTACACCACAGGAAGAAACTCATACTTAGTACTATAAATCTGGTCAAGAACCCATGACTGGGAAGCTTATAAACCTACAATTGAACCTACTACTATTATTTTACTAAATGGACATAGTATCAAACTGCCTTCTAAATACATATCTCTATACTATAGTTTAGTGCAACTCTTATTCTTCATCAGAAAAGTGTTTCTGTACAGCAGACAATGTTCAGAGACTCACAACTGATAAAAGTACAGAAAACAAAGTGTCAGTGGAGTGTTTGCCATCAATGGAACATCAATCAATCCATATTGCACTACTTTCACGAAGGCTTAGGGAACATCATGGAAAATGGGGCAGAAAGATTGTAAGAGCCAGAGGTGGGAGAGGACTGGGTTGAAACAGTGCCTTCTGGACATAACAAGACTCATGGGCTCAGAAAAGCTATGGTTGCTTGCATAAGACCTGCATAAGACCAAGTCAGTCCAGGGAGGAGCTCATGAAGCCTCACCCCTAGCTGAGGAGCTATGAACAATCAATGGCTGTTAGGGGATGAAAAAATTTCTTCAGGAGTATGGGCCTTAGTAAACTGACCATGAGCCCGTGGAATATACAAACAAAACTAATTGGAATTGGGTTATTGAAAAAAAAAGAGGGCATGAAACTTGGAGGGGGATGTGTGTGTATCTGGCAGGAGTTGGAAGGGGAATAGCAGATGAACATGCCTGAAATACATCGGATGGGTATATGAAATTCTCAAAGAATTAATAAAGAATATTATAGTAAAGAAAAAGAACATAAGAAACGATGGGCCAGTGAGATGGCTCAGTGGGTAAAGATAGTTTCCAAGACTGACAACCTGAGCTCTGTCCTTGGGGCCCACATGGTAGAAGGAGAAAATCTGAAAGTTGCCCTCTAACCTCCACACATGCACTGTGGCATGCATACATGCATTTATGCAGATATACACACATATGCTAAATAAAATGTAACAGTTCTTTTTAGAAGAATGTGAGAATCTGGGCCTGGAAAGATGGCCCAGTGGTTTAAAGTACCGGCTGCTCTTGCAGAGGACTACTCAGGTTCCATTTCCAGCACCCACATGGTGGCTAACAACCACACATAACTCCATCTCCAGGGCATCTGACACACTCTTCTGACCTCAGTGGACATTGCATGACATAGGTTCACTTACACACATGCATGCAATAAACTCAAACACATAAAATAAAAATAATAAAATATTAAAAAAAAAAAAAGATGGCGTAGTGGTTAAGAGCTGACTGCTCTTGCAGAGGACCCAGGCTCAATTCCCAGCACCCACATGGCGGCTATGAACTGTTCTTAATTCCAGTTCCAGGGAATCCGACACCCTCTTCTGATCTCTGCGGCATTGCACGACATGGGTGTACTCACATACATGTAGGCAATGCACTCATACACATAAAAAAATAAATAAAAAAGAATGTGAGAATCTAAGCCAATTTTTATGTACATTTCATAAAGACAGGAATTTTGTCTGATTTACTGATTACTGTGTCCTTGATTCCTAGAAGAGTGCTTGGAATATAATAGGCACCTGAACATTACTAAGGAAATAAATGAAGGGCCCTTAGTAAGGATAGCTATCTGGAGGAAGCATATATGTGCACTTATCCTATGCTATAGCCCATTTGTGAACATGTGGAACCACAGGTTTTAGTCAAAATGTTTTACAGAAGGGGTGGGGACCATTGATTAATCTAATGGTTTGAGTGGAGATCACTTAATAGAGCTCTTTTTATTTTAGGAAAAAAATCTTCCAATAGTATAAAGTACATGTTAAAACTATACATCAAATGCCAAGCTGGATGTATTCATTGATGAAGAAGTCAATCCAAGATAGAAAAATAAAATTCAATAAAGAGATAAAATTTCTGAAGAAAACACAAACTGAAATGATGCCACCAGGTATGGTGGTATAATGCCTTTCATTCCAATATTCAGGAGGCTGGCAGGCAGATCTTTGTGAGTTCCAAGCTACCCTAGTCTACATAGTGAGTTCCAGGCCAGCCAGGGCTACATAGTAAGACCCTGACTCAGAAAAAAAATAAAAAAAGAGAGGAAAGAAGGGGGGAAGGAAGGAAGGAAGGAAGGAAGGAAGGAAGGAAGGAAGGAAGGAAGGAAGGAAGAAAAAAGGTAATCCAAACTAAAACCTCAGTGGAAAGCTGTTGGGGACCCTTGCTGTGTAAAGTAGTAGTCTCTTCATGTCTGGATAGCCCATGGGCTCGGCTCAAATGCAGAGACTCCTTTTTCAGCAGGGTGCTTTTCTGGCATCTTCCTGACTCATCTTTTGAAGTAGCCGCCACAAAAACATAGCCTCTGGCTCTGGAAATGCCAGGCTTTCCTGTGTGATTTTTCAGGCAGTCTGGCAGCCTGGCAGGGGCTTACTTCCACATGTAAATGGGGCATCCTAAAAGTACCTATCAGCTAAGGTTTTTACTACCACCCCCATGGTATAAGTGTCCTGGTTTTTCCTCAATAATTGGAGCTGGAGCTGGATTACTAAGACTTGGAGCCGAGCAGAGTCAGGAGAATAAAGAGCTGTAACATGGACTAAGCTGAGTCCCGTGTCTTATTGCCTACGATCCAGCCTCCCCGAGGGGGTGCTTTCCTTCCGTCATTGACACATGGAACCCTAGCTTTAGCCGCCTCGCACCTTCCCACGTGATCCAGCGGCCGGTGGATTTCGCATCTCGAGGAAGTGCATGGGTGAAATTAGGGCGGAACTCGGCCGGGCCAGCCCCAGTAGTGGAAGGACTCACAGCAGAGAAGCAGGGGCCCGCCAGCAATGCCTGCGGGGCCCACCGCCTTCCCGGTGCACACAGGGGACCGTCGCCACGCTAGCAGCTGGCGCCCCGAGATCCCTGCGCACCCCATATCTGGCGCCCAACGTGAGAGCCTCTGAACCTCGTGCCAGCTAGCAGCTGGCACCCTCTGAAACACAGGATTCGTGAGTATCCCTCCCCACCAGGAGGGCAATACAAATCTCTTATAATTTCCTCCTTTTGTTTCTGGTCTAAAAGTCTTCGCGTGGGACCGCTAAGGACAGAGAGACAACTGAGGCTTCCTTGTCAGGGCTACTCCCTGATGTTAGCTAAAGGTCTCTTTGACCCCCTAACGGACCCCGACTGCCTGCAAAGGTGTAGACAAAAGACCTCTATCTATAGATCTTTCTAATATAAAAAACTGGTGACGCATCAGCCACTTAAGAGTCATTAGGACAGCAGCCAGCCTCTTAAATTTGCGGTTGGGAACCAAGTGGGATCCCCTGAAAATTTTAATTTCAGGCACGTTCCCTTGGGAGCCATCACTTCACCCCACTTTTTCTATCTTAAAACTGCTAGAAAAATCCCCAAAGTTCCAGGGATCTCTACGTAAGCTTTGGAGTCAGGCAGATTTCTCCAGTCAGCTCTGTTATCCTGCCCCCAGGCATTCAAGCCACAGCTAAAACCAGTTAAGTGAGAATTTAAATTAACTAGCCCCTGCCGAGCACCTGGGAGTTCAAGGTGGTTCGCGGCCAGAACAAAAGATTTAAAACTGCCACTTTTTTTCTGCAGCCTAAGGCTTCTGCCTGTCAGAATGGTGTCAGGCTGCTGCAGAACATTAGACGCTTCCCTTTATAAAGAGAAATTCAACATCACGCCAGAAAAAACTCCAAATTCATTCCCTTAGAGCCTTACTTAAATCAAGAGGGCTTAAGATCTCCCAAAAAGAAAGTTTAAAATTTTGGAATGAGGTGTATCAATTTGCGCCCTGGATCCTGTCAGCAGACATATCTGATCCAGAGGTCTGGAACTTTCTTGCGCATCTGGCTCGTAAAAAAGAAATCCAGGAAAGGT
>NW_008354532.1:1231813-1232471 GCF_000622305.1 Nannospalax galili
CAATATTAATTGGCTAAGGCCCTGGCTTTCCATCGCCACAAGTCAATTACAGCCACTCTTTGATCTCTTAAAGGGAGACAAAAATCCAGCCTCCAGACGGTATCTAAACCCAGATGCAAAAAAGGCTCTCCAAATAATTAATAGCCACTTCCAAAAGGCATCACCAGCCAGATATAACCCCAAGCTACCTGTCCAACTCTTAATATTTAATTCCTCCCCCACCATGGTAAGAGCGATTCATTAGCCACACAGAGTACTAGAATGGCTTCACACGCCAGTAGGGGGTGCTCCTCGCTTTCTTACAGAAGTGGACACTCTGCGTCCATGGTCCGACAAGGGAGAGATAGAGTTATACAGATTATAGGAAAAGAGCCTGATACTCTTATTATCCCCTTCCCATTATCAGATGTACAATGGCTCTTAAAACATCACTCCTCTTTCGCAATTAGCTTAATAGGTTTCCCAGGACAAATTGATAATCACTATCCCAAAGATAAATGGATGTCAGTTATTCCAACATTCGCTCCCACCTCGGCTTTTCTGTCATCAACCCATAAAAGAGACTATTACAGCCTTTACAGATGGAGGAAAAAAAGGGGAGCTGCATTGGTCATATATGACTCTCCTGATGATCCACCTATTCTTCCAGCCTCTATCA
>NW_008354532.1:1235368-1253853 GCF_000622305.1 Nannospalax galili
GGGGGGGGGGCGCTTTCCTTCCGTCATTGACTCACGGAACCCTAGCTTTAGCTGCCTCGCACCTTCCCGGGTGATCCAGTGGCCAGTTGATTTTGCATCTCGAGGAAGTGCACGGGTGAAAGGAGGGCGGAACTCGGCCGGGCCAGCCCCGGTAGCGGAGGGACTCACAGCGGAGAAGCAGCAGAGAAGCAGGGGCCTGCCAGCAATGCGCTGTGGGACCCGCCACCTTCCCGGTGCGCACAGGGGACCGGTGCCACACTAGCAGCTGGTGCCCCGAGATCCCTGTGCACCCCATAGAAAGCCTCACCAACAGGTTGGATCACATGGAAAGTAGTCAGGGCTGAAAGACAAAATAGAAAAGTAAGATCATGCTGGGCGTGGTAGTACTTGGGAGGCAGAGGCAGGTGGATCTCTGTGAGTTCAAAGCCAGCCTGGTCTATGTAGTGAGTTCCAAGCCAGCTGGGGCTACAGGGAGACCCTGTCTCAAAAAGCTCCCCCCCCAAAAAGAAAGAAAGAAAGAAAGAAAGAAAGAAAGAAAGAAAACGAAAAGAAAGGTAAAGTAAGACCACTCAGCAAAGGTCAACAAGAAAAATTTTAAAACATATGAATAGAACATAGGAGAGCTTTAGGACACCAGAAAAAGACCCAACCTTTGAATGATGGGCATAGAAGAAGGAGAATACCATACTGAAGACATTGAAAGTATTCTCAATAAAATCATAGAAGAAAATTTTCCAAACCTACAAAAAGAAATGCCAATCCAGGTCCAAGAGGCCTACAGAACATCAAATATACAAGACCAGAAAAGAGACTCCCCATGACATATTATAGTTTTTATTTATTTATTTTGAAACAACAGATTTAAAACACGGTCACCTACTTTGTTCAACTGATCATGTTTTTCTCACAAGTACACGAACTCTTTGAGTCCAAATAATAGAATGTTTAATAAGCAGGGGCTAAAATAGAAATAGTTGCTTTCTCACTTAAGAAATAGGTGACAACGCGTGTTTCTGATGATGCAGTAACTCAACAGTATAGGAGTCCGGACCACTGCAGATCTTGTTCTCTCACAACAGTGAGTTTAATGCTGCAGATCTAGGCATCTAATCCTCTCTTAAGAGTAAAGAATAGAACAGTGTGAGGCCAGGATTGGCTGTTCTTTTTGAACATATAAATTTAAAGCTTTTTTCCAAGGGCTTCTCTTTAGAACTTATACCTATCAGTTTTCCAGTATTGTGTCATATGACCACATCTGTCTGCAAGGAAAACTAAGAGCAAGTACGTAGCCTTTCTAGAAAGCCTCTAGTGAAGGCAGGCATGGGAAACAGGCTCTGGAAACAGATCTTTGTTTATTTAGGCTGTCACTAATTTTGGCCATTTTAGTGTCCCCATCATGGAGACATGTAGAATTAACATTCAGGTAATGGGAGGAGAGAGAACATATTAGGTGATTTAGACAATAAGTTTTTCCATGAAGGTCTAAGTAAACAAGATCTCATGTGTGATTTCAATTAAATTGGATAGTGAAGGAATTATTTGGTCTTTCAATGTCACAATATTTTCATGAGATTACACGTTTTTATGTCACCCCAAATGTTACATGGGTCATATTCACATTATATTCATACTAATCATTTCAAAATATAAATGTAGATTAAAATGCAAGAATCTTATAAAATGACTAAATTTTGTTAAGGATTATTGGTTTTTCAGGTTCTATAGAAAATTTCCTATACAATTGCTAGTCTGTCAGGGTCTATAAGGTTTGATCTCAATTTCTGTTTGATGGTCAGCAGTGTCAGGTCACTGGCTCTCCTTACCACAATGTCTTCTGATAAGATCTGTTTTATTTTAAGGTGACACAGATGATTATTTTAATTTTGTTTTAGTTATGGATTAAGCTAAGTAAAGTATAATTGTTCTAAGGCACAAGTGGCCTGTTGGGAGAACCAAGCATAGAGCGTACAAGTGTAGTTATTTAATACAATTATGAATGAAGTTAAAGTTGTATACTTTTGGTAAAAACAAAGTTCTGAATTTTTATCTGCATGATATGTACGAAAGCTTTTGCTTGATTTTATGTTTTATCCTGCTTTGGTCATCATCCTGTGAAAAGCACATATTTATACTAGCAAGATTGCACCCAGTCCTTGAAAATAATACTCATTTTACACTGTACTTCTGAGAAAGCAAACAAAAATACATTAGTTAATTTGCCTTGGATTTCTACATTTTTTCTTCTCCAAAAAGATTATTTTTGATATTAAAACACCTAAAGGGTATTTTCACTTTTCTCTTCCTTCTTTAGTGGGTTTTATGATTATTATTACTTTCACTATAAATATCTATAGATATACAGATAATGCAATAAAATTAAAATTTTACCACCAAGGTGCCAAAAGCCTATAACCTCAGAACTCAGGAGGCAGAGGCAGGTGCATTGCTGTGAGATTGAAGCCAGCCTGGGCCACATAGTGAGTTCCAAGCCATCTGGAACTCTGCTCTTGTGGAGAACCCAGGTACCATTCCCTGCACCCACATGGCGACTATCAATCATCCATAACTCCACTTCATATGTCACCCCAAGTATTTGAATACACATGTACATAAGCTACAATATTTTAGTAATTTTCAGAAATTTATTAATGCTGGATAACATATACTTTAGTTGGTATGTCCAATTACTAATGTTTAAAAGCTTACAGTGTGTTCAAAGATGCCTGGATAAAGATTATATAATGGGTTTAGAGTTCTTACACCTCAGAGAGCACATGCACACACATGCATTTACTCAATGACAAGCAACATAAGGACCGATAAGTTGGTTCTGCAAAACTGAACAAGAATGAACATAAATTTTTCAGACCGAACACCCTTAGGGAAAACTTGTTGTAACTGAAATATCATCAATTAAGTTTTGACAAAGTACTTACCATTTTCCTTTTGTTTTTATTTTCATAACTTTCATGGAGGAATCTTGATTTAATTTCCTTAATTTCAGAGCTGATATAATCAACATTTAGCAACTTTTAATCTATTTCTTTTGGGAGGATTTAAATTTTTTATTATTATTGTGTGTGTGCACAAGTACATTCACAATGTGTGTGTATGTGGGGTGCCTGCCACAGCATGTGTATGAGGTCACATGATCTATGTGTGGGGAGAAAGTGCCTGCCATTGCATGTGTGTGAGGTCAGGAACCAACTTTTAGGAGTTCTACTTTTTATTGAGTCTGGGGATTGAATTCAGGTCACCAGATTTTCATGAAAAGTACCTTTACACAATAAGCTATCTCACCAACCCACTTTTAACCTTATTTCTAATAGCACATTATTATTTTTCAAACTCTGGAAGGTTGGAAGGGGCACTCACCACCTTCTTACTTTGCTTATGATAGTTTTGTAAGAAACAGTAGGTATTGGTCTTTTCTTCCAAACTTTGTAAAACTTGAAACCTGGTTTATGACAAGGAATTCTAATCTTTGAATCATACCACACTCTGCAAGACTTTTGTTTAAGGAAAGGCCCTAATGCATGCCTGAACCTCAAGGTCTGGAGCAGCTGGGAGAAGGAGCTCTTCTCCCTCATGCCATTCTATAGATTAGTCAACCAGGAAAGACTGTGAAGTTGGACTGCAGCCAATGGAGAAACAACACAGTTCTCTTGTGTCAGGGATAAATGCTCCCCAAGCTTCTGGGTCCCGTGTTGGACCCAGACTTGCTGTATCTGACTAATGATGCAGGCCACCCTTTTGTAAATGTAAAGTCTGCCTTGTCAAGTTACTTTCTGCTTGTGGGCATGTTCTTTGTGCAGCATTGATGGGGTCCTTGGATCTCGAATTTTATTTCTAACAGTTTTCAATAGATAATGGGTTTCTTCCATTTATTTTACATATGTGGAAATTTTTTCTCTCCGTTTTGCCTCGTGGACCTGATCTTACCATTTCTTTCTATAGTGTTTTTTTTTTTTTTTCCCCTTTCTGGACAAGAGTATGCTCATCAACCTTAAGAAATTAAAACAGGTATGTTGCAATGCCCATGATTAGAGGCTAATCATTCTCCATGTGGTCCGGGGAAAAAGTTGAATTCATAAAAAACAGAGCCAGTTCTTTTCTCTCTTGAAATAGAAAAGGGATGGCTAATTTAGTATATGCCCTAAATATTCACTTGAATAAGGGCAGGAGACCATTGATTCAAAGGCCATGGACCACAGAAAAGTCATTCTCTTGTGACTTTTGAACAGGCGTTGCTCTCTGGAAGGGTCCTGTCAGGATCACAGAAATTTCCACTTGCCCTCGACGTCACAGTTCTGGACAAGTCAGTTTGGCTGATGTGACTGTGCCACATGCTGTAGCTTTTCCTCCTCTATCAAGCACATATTTTGAACTCCACTCAAAGAAATGTGATTCTAACTTTGCTATCCATGTGTGGGAGTAAAGAGAAGCTTAATCATACACAGAATCTCAAGCCCCAAAGTTCCCATTAAAATATTAATCAAATATGCGCTGGTGAGTTGATTAAGTGGGTAAAAGTGCTTGCTGCCAAGCCTGACGACCTGAGTCCAGATGCAGGCACCCACATGGTAGAGGAAGAGAAGTGACTCTCGTGATGGCTTTTCTTCTGATTTCCACAAATATACTTTGGTATGTCCAGACCCTCACGTACGCATGTACACACGTAAAAAAGTTTTTAAAAATACTGATTTGTTGTTGTTGTTGTTTTTGAATGTATTTTGTTCCTCAGGCAGCATTTTTTTACTATGACTGGCTTCAAATTCCTGACTTTCCTGCCGCTATCTCCTGAATGCCGGGATTACATGAATATATCACCAGGCCTAGCTCCCAATTAAAATCTTGCTGAAAAATAAAATTGATTTTGATGTGATTACTTAGGCTTTTAACATTTGCTTTATGATTTTGTCAGTATCAGGAAGGTATTTGTGTGTTCATGCTCATGTCTGTGAGGGTGCTCATGTGTGTGCATGCGTGTGAAGGCCAGAGACACCTTAGCTGTTTTTCCTCAGGCACCATCTCCTTTCTATCGAAACAAAGTCTCTTATTGACCTCGAACATGGCAGTTAGGCTAGGCTGGCTGGCTAGTGTGCTTCAGAGATCCACTTGTCTCACCTCCTTATTCCTGAGACTACAAGCACGCCATCATCACGCTCAGCTTTTTGTAACACAGATTTTGAGCGTGGAACTCAGGTCCTGTGCTTACAAGGACTTTATTGACTGAGTTAGCTCATCAACCCCAGAAATTTATTTTTAATATGAAAAATTGCAGTTTTTATGGTTGATAAATTGGGATTATTTGTCCATCTTATCATTTTAAATTTTAAGTTATTACTATTTGTTTTTTAATATTTTATTTATTATTTTTATTTTATCTATATGAGTGTTATTGCCTGCATGTATGTAAGCGCACCTGTGTCTTTTGACCCAAGGAGGTCAGAAGTGGGTAACGGATCCTCTGAATCTGCAGTTACAGATAGTTGTTAGCTGTCATGTGGGTTCGGGGATTTGAACCCGGGTCCTCTGCAAGAGCAGTCAGTGCTCTTAACAGCTGAGCCATCTCTCCAGCCCCAAGTTATTACTGTTTAGAAGTAAAGAAAATAATGCAAAGGCAAGCCAAATAGACTTGATTGATTTTATATAAATGATATTTTGAGATCGTATTATCAGTTTGTTTCCAAATATACTATTTGCAAAAGTAAAACTTCTTTTAAGTTTATTGTTTTGGTAAGTTTTTTTTTAAAAATACTAAAAAAAGATAATCTATTTTCCAGACTGGCCTTGAACTTGGTATGTCCCTTAGAATGATCTTGAATTCCTCACCCTCCTGCCTCTGCCTCCAGACTGCTAGGATTACAGACATTTGCCTCCATGCCCAGAAACACAATTTTAAAAGCATTGTTTCTTAGGGTATCTGAAAACTAAGAAAATAGTTAACTAATTAAATAATTGCAATTGTTAATAGAGATGTAATCTCTCTGGACTTAAAAAGTGTTTCTAAGATGACTAGACTTCAGCCGACATTAAATTTTATTCTAAAACATATGAAATAACATAGCATATTGAAGAGTTCATGGGAAACATAAGGAAAAATACATATTTATATGTGTATCTATATGAAGAAACATGAAGAGAATTCATATTATTAAAAGTATTTTTCTGAGTGCTGGGGATGTTATTCAGTTGGTAGAGTGCTTGCCTAGCCCAGGCTATCTGTCCATAGAGGTGACCACTTTGAAATCTTCCAGCTCTCTTTTCTGATGTTTTCTATCATGTTCTTAACATCCTTAAATGACTAGGACAGGATAGTAAACGTGCTAAGATTTGCTAGGATTTAAATCTGTTCAAACACTCACCATTTTTTGTTAATTTTATACATTAAAATTATAATTATTTGATCATATGAGCTATACCATATACACTGTCACTGTGAAATAGTCACCGTGATATTTCCTTGCATGCATTTATCACATTTTGGTTGTAGTCATCCTCCCCACTATTGTCCCCTCTCCTCTCTTCCCCCGGTTTCCTTTCTCATAAAGTTCATTCACTCTTTTTCCCCCCAGCTCTAGTGGACTGAACCTAGGGCTTCATTCTCACTAGGTCAAAAACTCTAAAACTGAGCTGTCTCCCAATCCCATATTTTATTTTTTATTTTGAGTCAGGGTCTTGCCTAGCTACATAGACTGGCTTTGAACTTACTCTGGAGCTCAGGCAGGTTGTGTAATTTGAATCTTCCTCCTTTAGCCTCAGAGTAGCTGCAATTACAGGCCTGAGCCTCAGGTTCTGTGTGTGTGTGTGTGTGTGTGTGTGTGTGTGTGTGTTTCCCTCCCTCCCTCCCTCCCTCCCTCCCTTCCTTCCTTCCTTCCTTTCTTCCTCCCCTTTTTTTCAAAGTTTTTATGTATAAAAGTAAAATGCAGTATTTCTTTTTCTTTTCCTTTCTTGGGGTGGGGGCAGGGTCTCATTTTGTAGCCCTGGCTGGCCTGGAACACAATATGTAAATCAGGGTATCCTCAAACTCACAGAGATTTGCCTGCCTCTGCCTCCAATGATATTTGTCTTTTTTAAAAAAATCTTAAAATATTTTATTAGCATTGCTTTCTTTAAGAAAATAACACGATTACATTGAAAAATTTTGTAAAGGTTGGAAAATTTGGAAAGGGAGCGAATGGCAAACTCACATTACAGCAACAGTGACACATTTCACAAATACCAAAATTGTAGTAGACATAACATTGTGAATTTACATCCTAAAATGCAATTGCATGTTTTTAGTTTGAGAGTATCAATTTCATTTCTACAGCACTATCTTTTTTTTTTTTAAAAAAAAAAATCACTTCCCAGACTATGATTTTTATCTCTAGAAGTTCAATGAGGTGTTTTACATTTTCTGTGGGGCATAGGTGAAGGCACACTGGAGCTGTAGAAGAATAATAGAAAAATAATGGAAAACCTCTGGTGCCTGAGAATGGAAGAGGTCCAACATCAAGGCCTGGATGTCCACAACTATGTGTGGAGTCAAGACCACAGCTGGGTCTCGGGAGGTAGAAGGTTCATTTCAGTGAATCTGTCCTCCTGATACCAAAATCTGCAAGTGGCAGAGGCCTCCCCTGTCCCCAGTATAAGTCAAACACAGAAGCAAATCCACTGCCTTGTACAACCTGGGACCTCAGGGGAGGGGGCTGTAGGGGAATGCAGCCACTCAGGGAAGACTGAAACTGCTGCCCAACATCAGGAAGTCCTTCATGCTCTACTCTGTTCCAGTATCAGCCTACCACCAGAGGAACGTGGAACCGTGGCTCTTGGAAGGGGACCACAGTTCCGTCTCACAGGAGGAGACCACAGCTTCAGGTTCACTGGAAGGGAACCAAAGTTCAAGGTTCACAGGAGGGGAACACAGCTCTGTCTCACAGGAGGGGACCACAGCTTTAGCTCACGGGAGGAGACCATGACTGGCTCACAGGAGGGGCTCTTTTTAAAGTCTAGCTTATTTTGCTTAACACGATGATCTCTTAGTTCCATCCTTTTTTTCCTACAAATGACACAATTTTGTTCTTATGGCTGAATAAAACATATAGTCTTTGCTGCCTCATCAGCAAAGTGATATTAATAATAACGCCTATGCCATCAAGTCTCTATCAGGTTAAGTGGACCGTATTTGTGAAGTCCTTCTAGTTTATAGGATTTTACCTTCTTCAGCTTTATCTGCAAGATTTCTACTGTTCCCATTTTCCCAGTACATTTGTCAACCTCCCAATTGCTGGGTTTACAAGCATACACCATTTCACCCAGATGAATTTCCTGACTTGTTTTTTAAATTTATAGCAGCTCTTTATGCTTCCTTGATTGACTCTTTAAAAAATATATGGCACTCTGTTTCCTAATGTGGTCTCTTTTCCATCTCTCTGAAGGAAACTGATTTTTTCCCAATATTTTTTGTTTACTATACAGTCCTTTATTACCCTTTTCCTGTTTATTTTGCTCTTGTCTTTCATGTTAGACATTTCTCTCCAATTTCCTATGATCTTTGTCTACCTTTTCATGTTTGAGTGTGTTACCTACATCATAACCAAGTGAGATTTAGCCAAGAATGGAAATTTATTTTGTCACTTGAAGAAAACCAATTAATGTAATTCACCAAATTGATAGGCAAAAATTATCAATAAAAGCATCTTATTACATAAAAGCATTTTAAAATAATTTAATATACACTTATGATTTAAACTTTAAAAAAATTTCTTTTTATGTGTGTGCATGTTTTACTTACATGTATATAAGTGCACCCATCTTTTACAATGCCCATGGAGGCCAGAAAAGGGCATCAGATCCCCTGGAACTGGAGTTACTGATAGTTGTTAGTCACCATGTGAGTACTAAGAACCTAACTGGAGTCCTCTGTAAGAGCAGCCAGTGCTCTTAACACTAATCCATCTCTCCAGTCCTAATTCATGTTTTTTTTTAAAAAAGATCTACTTTTATTTTATTTTATTTTATTTTATTTTATTTGTGTGTGTGTGTGTGTGTGTGTGTGTGTGTGTTTGTGTAGATATGCATACATGTATGTGTGTGTCCAAAGAGGCCAGAAGATAGTGCTGGATCCTCTAGAGCTGGAGTTATATGGGTGGCTGATGTGAGCCACTCAACATGGGTGCTGGGAACTGAACTTGGGTTCTCTGGAAGAGGAACAAGTATTCTTAACCATTGAGTCATCTCTCAGACCCCATTCATGATTTTTTAAAAATGTAGCTAATTAGAAGCAGAAGGTAATGCCCTCAATCTGTTAAAAGACACTGCTACAGTTTTAATACTAATATTACCCAACACTCCCCATGGTTACATATGTTGAAGGTTTGGTTCTTAGAGTGGCAAAGTTAAAAAATAGTGTGGACCCTTAAGAAGAGGAACATAGAGCCTGGAGAGATGGCTTAGTGGTTAAGAGAACTTACTGCTCTTCCAGAACACCCCTGTTCAATTCCTAACACCCACATCCAGTGGCTTACAACTGCCTGTAACTCCACCCCCAGGGAATCTAACACTCTCTGGCCTCTTTAGGCACCTGCATGCATGTGATACCCATAAACTCACACAAGCACACTCACATACACATAAATAAAATTTATAAATAAATCTTTAAGAAAAAAATAAGTGGGAGTCTGTAGGTTAGTTGGAGGCAGGGTCTTGGCAGAGGCCAAATCAAACAGTGGACTTCCAATCTCAGTATCTGTAAGCTTTATAAACCCATTTTTCTTTGGTGCTGGGAATTGAATCCAGGGCTACAAATATATCTATCACTGAGCCACAACCTTAGTCCCAATAAAACTTTTTTCTTAATAAGTAGTATCCTTCAAGTATTTTGCCATGGCAATGAGAAATTGACTGGTATAGATATCTAGCAAAATATTACAGCTAAAATCCTACCACATGAAAGCTGTCTCTTTTTAAAAAATATTTTTATACAAAAATCAAAAACAAAAAAGAAAATATTTTATTACTTTTATTTTATACATGTATGAGTGTATTGCCTGTATGTATGTAAGTGCACCCATATTGTGCAATGCCCATGGAGGTCAGAAGAGAGCATCGGATTCCTCTGGAATTGGAGTTACAGATGGTTGTTAGTTGCCATGTGGGTGCTGGGAATCTTGCTCTCTGCAAGAACAGCTGGTGTTCTTAACCACTGACCCATCTTTTCAGCCCCCAAAGATGTGTCTTTTTTTCCTCTTATCAGGAACAAAAGTTCCTTGCTCTTAGTATAGTTAAGCCTCTCCAGAGAAACTGAACCAATAGGATGGAAATCTTTCTCCACTGTACTGGTGAATGAGAGAGCTAGTTATTATGGAGAGTGTCCCACATGCCCATGTAAACTAGAAACTTGTAAAAACCAGTGGTATGATTCTAGTTCAAATCCAAAGACGTCAGAGACAAGGGGAGCTAATGGTTTAAATTCAAGTCTCAAGGCAGTAGAAGACCTGTGTCTCCCTTTAAGTACGCAGTGAGAATTCCTCTTTCACGTTTACCTTCTTCAGCCCTTGACAGATTGAATGATGTCATGCTGGGGAGGGCCATCGACTGAGTCCTTTGGTTCAAATGCTGATCTCATCCAGATAATTCCTCACAGACCTAGAGAGAAATAATGTTTAATTTGTGTACCTATGGCAAAATCAAATTGATACATAAAATTAACCATCATAACTTCATTAAACAACACTGTGGTTTGAATGTGTCCCCTAAAGTTCATGCATCAGAACCGCAATTCCTTAATGTGGCAATGTTGGGAAGTGGGGCCTAGTGGGAAATATTTCTGTCATAAGCAGATCCTCCATAATGGGTTAATACTTTTCTCCCACAATGATCTCTAGGTCTCATAGAGTTGGATTAATTACCATGAAAGCAGCTTGTTATAAGGCAAAACATTTCCCTTGTGTTCTTTCTTTTGTACACACTTGCTTGCCCTTCCACATGGGGTCCTCAATAGAAGACAAGCAGATAGTAGTACCATACTCTGTACTGTGAGTCAAAACAAACCCCTTTCCTTTATAAATTACCCAGGTATCTTGCTATAGCAATAGAAAATATACTAACACAAATAAATGTATTGAATGCCCTGGTCAGCAATAAAGCAAGAAAAAGAAATAAAAGCCATACAGATTATAAAAAAGAAATAAGACTATCAGTATTCTTAAATGGTTGATTGTCTTCCCATCTGTCTTATTTACTATTACTGTGACAAAGCATTGACCTAACCTGGGGTCAAACTAACTTGGAGGACAGAAAGTGTTTATTTCATCTTACAACTCCCAGGTCACAGTCTGTCACTGAGGAGAGTCAGGGCAGGAACTCAAGGCAGGAAGCTGGAGGCAGGAGCTGAAGCAGAAACCACGGAGGAATGGTGCTTACTGTCTTGCTCCCCCTAGCTTGCTCAGTAACTTTTCTTATATAGCCCAGACCTAACCTGCTAGGGGAGGTGGGGGTGGGGGGGTAGGGGGTAGGGAAGTGAGAGGATACCACCAACAGTGGGCTGGGCCCTCCTACACACCTCCATGGCCACAGGTCAACCTGATGGAGGAAATTCCTCAGTTGAGATTCCCTCTTCCCAAATGTGTCAACTTGACAACTGAAGCTAACTAGTATCACCACCCCTCCCTGAAAACAAACAAACAAACAAACAAAAAAACTCTACTGAAATCATTTAGTTTTACCAGGTTACAGGATAGAAAACTAATATGTAAATTCAATTATATTTCTCTATATTTATAACAAATACTTAGAAATTGAAATGTCAAATACATAACAATATCAAATGCATAAATATTAAAGGAAAAAAATCTAAAAAACATGGATGATTTCTACACTGAAAACTGCAAAATGCTAGTGAGGAAAAAATGAAAGAATAAATAGAGATATGCCAGGTTTATGAATTAAGAGAGGTGTTCTTTATAAGATGTTAGTTTATCTGACATTTGAATCTAGACAATTTAATCAAAATCCAACCTGATTTGACAGTAGAATTTATGCTTTGAATTTTCTTTTGAAATGGGAAGGACCTGGTATAGGTAAAATTATTTTAAAGTATGAACAAGTAGAAGATCCTACTTTCCTTGATTTAAAGATGTACAGCTGCAGTATTTAAGACAAGATGATACTGGAGGGAAGGACACAAACTCAAGGAGAGTACAGGAAGGTGCCACATGTGCCTATGTGATGTGACTGACAGCTCTTCCACAGGTGGCCAAGAACATCGCCACACAGGTGGCTATAATTGAAACTAGGCCTGTGGTAGATACATAAAGTTAAGAGTATTCATCACATTAAAATTGTCTTCAGAAGAATCAAGAAACTTTAAATTTAATGAGTAAATATTTTAAAATTTGCAGTCAGGAGTCAAAACCATGAGGGTACTTATATAACAAGATACAAATCAAATTTCCACAATTTTACTGGCAGATTAAAAAAAATATAGCCATTGTGTATAATTTTCTTTTGTAACATAAGTATATAAATCAGAATTTCTTTTGTTTGTTTTTTGTTTTGTTTTTGAGACAGAGTCTCATTACATAGCCCTGGCTGGCCTGGGACTTGCTATGTAGACCAGGCTGGCCCATCTCTGCCTCCCAAGGGCTGTGTCACCATGTTGGACTTTTTTAAAAAAAGCATTTATTCTTGCCTCATAGAGGCTTGAACTGAGGACTTCGTGCATGCTAGGCAAGCGTTCCACACTGAGCTACATCCCCAGCTCAAGATGAGATTCTCTAGATAGGGGATAATATCTCTTTTAAGTGATGTTCTAAGCTATTGTTCTTTGTTATCAAGTCAGTTTCAAACATTTACCTATAAAAACCATTCTTATCTTACAAGAGTCACAAAAACATGCAACATAAGTTGCTAACAACTGATCTGTTCCTTTAACTCTGTGTCTATTATGTTTTATGACTTGGGACTTTTCCTGGGTCACAGTCATCTTTGTATTCCCATGCAACACAGTTTTCTTATTCAAGTAATAAAGACATTTGAGTCTCGGTTATCTCAGACTTAATGGATACTACTTTAACTTTATTACTCCCTTTATTATAAAGGACTTTCAGAACTTTTATACGTTTCTATTGTCTAATACATACTAAGAAAAAGACTAATGGTATTATTCCCATTTTATTGATAAGATAATTAAGTCAATAGAACTTCCTGAAAAGATGCGATGGCAGAGCTGGAACTAGAGGTTAGAAATCCTGATTCTCAGCTAGAGAGGGTTTCTGAGTCTGAAAGCATGAGCTCTTGAGTATGTCAATTTTAAGAATTATAAGTTACCAAAAAACTCAGAGGCATAAGTAAACCATCATGGTCTGGCATAGATAAGGAAATTGTTATAGTATTTATTGGGTAGAAATCCTAAAAATCCTACTGACACGTAAATAAAATCCCTAGAAATGATGTCCTTCACTGAGTTTTGAGGTGCCGTCTGATTTTTGAATAAGATTTTTTGTAGGTATGCAATCTAGGTAATTTTAATATGCTGTCTTGAAATAAACATAATTACCATGTATAGATAAAATGAGGAGGTCAGTGATGATTCAAACAGTAATAAATGAGAATCATATCCGGAGGACGCAGGACTAGAGAGGAGCATTTTCAGTGGAGTCAGCTCAGTTCTTTAGCTTTTTTTTTTTTCTGTAACGTTAAGAGGCAGTCCAGTCTTTGTTTTCCATGGTTCCATACCAACATTAATTCTTATCAGCAACAGCAGATACTGAGTACTTTTTGGTTCTAGCTTCCAAGTATAAAATAGTAGACCTCATCCCTGACCACCAGATAAATAATACAGTGAACACTATGTATACAGCGTGTGAGTATACAGCCCAACGGAGAACTGAGAAAAAAGCCAGTAGCAAATGGTGAACAAGACAGTACTGATGTTATTTGCCAAAGAAGTGCAGGGAAAAGAATGCTCTGCTGGGATGTGAAGGTGTGCAAATCTTTCAGCAGGGTGATGGCTGGGAAATGGTGCCTGAAAGAGGAGGCAGTTAAACTGTCTATTCAAGAGAGAACACAACCTTGACAAAACACTTGGGGGAAGGTTTGGGCACAACTATGGAGGTAAACAACCATAGCCACACATTTATTTGTTTACCCGAAGCAGAAGTTTTTGTAAATATGCAGTTGATAATACATTTGGAGTGCTGAAAGGAATGTGATGGAGATGAAGAAGAGGAGTTTGAAGTTTTAATCCTGGAAATGAGGAGCTGCCAACTTTAAACAAGAAGGTGGGGGTGACATAGGCAACAGTCTAGGCAAGCTGTATCTTTTCTGTTAGAGGTGAAGCTGTGAGTATTGTTCTTTTTGCTGCATCAAAAAGCAACATCTATGTACTTTTCATTGTGCTTCATTTTCCCAAGTGTTGGTTTTCAGAAAGTTACATAAACATAACCTCTAGCAATTCAGAAAGACTGCATCATCATGTGCATCAACTGGATGTCTCTCCTACACCTTTTAAAATCAGTGATTACATTTTGGATGAATTGATGTGCTAGCTTTTGGAGAAAAATCTGACTGCTAGAGAACACCTTCAAAGTCCACCATTGTTAGGAAATACTTCATCTATTTAATGCCATAGACATTTAATATTTGTATAATGTCTACACTTCTAAAATCAGTACAGACTGATGTGGCGATACAGGCCTGGGATCCAAGTGTGCCAAAGGCTGAGACTGAGGGAGGCTGAGGTAGGGGGACTGTGAGTTTGAGGACAGATTTGATTACATAGTCAGACCAGCACGAGAACAAATAAAATAGTAAAAATGTTGGAATTTAAAAAGTCATAGTTCATTTTTTTTCTTATTTAGACTGGGTCTTACTATGTAACACTGGCTAGTCTGGAACTAGCTGTGTAGTCCAGGCTGGCCTTGAACTCACAGAGATCCACCTGTCTCTGTCTTCCAAGTACTGGTGTTAAAGGCCTGTGCCACCACACCCAGCTTTGTAATTCATTTTAACATGAGTGTATTCTTTTGAGCAAAGTGAGAAATGAATGTATTTATACTTTGAAATTTAAAACACTTGCATATATAATAAATTGATTTCACTTACAAGCCAGAGCACAGTAGGAGGCCAATCTATCTTCTCCATTCTCTCACCTCTTTTATATTAATTTACAGTGTACTTGTATATAGTTTTGCTTTTTTATGATAAGTCATTCTCTAAAAATTTAGAAAAAATGACATTTGTGAAACCCTAAGAATGGTTTCCTGTGAAGCTATGTGTTTAAAAACTTATAGAAGGAAGCTGGGCATGGTGGTCCACACTTTTAATCTCAGCACTTGGGAGGCAGAGGCAAGCAGATTTCTGTGAGTTTGAGGCCAACCTGGTCTACATAGGGTGCTTCAGGCCAGCTGGGGCTACAGGGAGACCCTGACTCAAACAGTAAATAACAAAAAACAAAAAGCAAAAACTTGCAAAAGGAAAAAATTTGAGAAGTCATCTCCATTAATCCAAAATTGTAGCAGGAACATTCATTTCATATATTTGTTGCAATTGCTGCCAGTGAGATGTCATTATCAATTGTGTTGTAAATATAAAATTATGTGATTTCTTAGAAGAGCTACATCAGTTAATAAAAACAGAAAAAAAATCGCAATGAAGGTAATTCTGATCAGAAGACATTATATGATATAAAATATTTATAGGGGCAGTAAGTCATTAAGAATTTAATCTCTGATCCCCAGAGGCTGCCTGAGAGCTCCTGACTAGCCTGGGTCAGTTACTGAAATTCTGTCACGCCTATCCCCCTCCTTTGGGTCCATCTTCAGTCCTGCTCTTCCAGAGCTCATACCTTCACTGCCAGCTAGTAAGAACAAGCCCTCTCTGTTCCTATTTGTTCTCCTTGGATGGGCCTTGGCCCCACCCTGCTGAGGCTGTCAGAGAGCACCTGACCAGGCCAGGTGAGTTACCCAAATCCTGCCAAGCCCATCCCCCTGCTTCCTGATCTCTACTCCCTCCCTGAGCTTAAGCCTTCTCTGCTAGTTAGTATAAACAAGCCCATCAGGCTATGCTCTCCTTGGGCTTGTGTGAGCATGGGGTCCATGTGGCCCTCACATGTGCCACCAGATGCATTCATCAGGAGTGGAATATGGAAGCATCGTCACAGAAGCACATTTGTAGAGTTAGACTCTCCTGCTCTCTGGATAAGAAAAGATCTCAGATGCCAAATAGGAAAGCATAGTTTCCAGTGTGGGAGGCCTTTGAACCTCCCCCATCACCTCTGATGTGAATAAATACAGGCTTCTCCACAAGCCTAGGCAAACACTTTATTGTATTCTTTCTAGAGTTTTTGACCTTGTACACATGAAAAATTTTTCCCCAAGATTTCTGCTCAAGGAGTAATGCGTCCTTCTCAGGATTTTGAAGCCTAAATAAAATCTAAAGAATATTTGCCTAGGGGCTGGAGAGATGGCTTAAGAACATTGGCTGCTCTTATAGAGGACCTGGGTTCAATTCCCAGCGCCCACATGGTGGCTAACAATCACCTGTAATTCCAGTTCCAGGGGAATCTGATGCCCTCTTCTGACCTCCATGGGCATTGAATGACAAGAGTACGCTTGCATACGTCCAGGCAATGCACTCATACACTTAAAATAACAATAATAAAATATTTTTTAAAAAAGAATATTTGCCTAAGAAGGTGGT
Source organism: Nannospalax galili (assembly GCF_000622305.1). Taxonomy (NCBI): domain Eukaryota; kingdom Metazoa; phylum Chordata; class Mammalia; order Rodentia; family Spalacidae; genus Nannospalax; species Nannospalax galili. Next base: position 1,252,055 of record NW_008354532.1, read on the forward strand.
AGAAGAGGGGAAGGGAACTCTCTCCATGGTTTCATCCATGCATCCTGTGGGATCACACAGACTTCTCTTAACTGCAGAGGGGAATGGAGAACATGTTCATTTAGTGGTGTCTCAGCATCACTTCATCCACACGCCAGCAGATGCTTCACACAACTGCTCTTTATCTTCTGTTTGACTCACATTCCTTTCAGTCTTAAGGGGGGAGAGAGAGGGAAACTGCAATGGAGAGGCAAAGGGCCCCTGGATCCAGCTGCTGCAGGGGAAGTACTGTAGAACCCTGAGACCCTCTTCATTCACCTGCTACCCCCCAATCCCTCCAGACCCCCACTAATTGCTCTTTTAGCTTCTGTAAAATGCTTGGCTGCTGCTTTAGACATGCCTAAACACGCCCTGGCATGCCCTGACTCCCACCTGCTATTTGCCCCCCTTCCAGGAAACTATAGATTAACCAAGCCTGAGCATAAAAACTGCCCTATAAGGTAAAAACGGAGACTCCTGGCCCCACAGGTAACAGTCAGCACATTCCACAGCCCTGAGAATAGCACCTACCAATAAGAAACTTCCAGGGCTGCATCTTATACATCCAGTCGGTTTAAAATTATGTTGGCATGCGCAGGCTCCTTGAACCACCAAAATGTATCTTCGGTATCTCCCCCCCACCTTTTGTCTAAACCTATAAAAGGCTCCACTCTCCCTTACTCTGGGCTCTCAGCATAGATCCGTTGAGTTGGTGAGGTCTGAAACCATAAACCTTTGCTTTTGCATTTTGGTGTGTTGGGTTCTCGGTGGTCTCTTTGGGATCCAGTGGATGGGGTACAACATTTGGGGGCTCGTCCAGGATCCCCCCAGAGACCTCTGAGAGGAACCAACCCCAAAAGGTTTGTGATCAACCGGCCGGATAAGTTTTTGTAAAACTGTGTTTGTCCACCTGTCTTTCTGTCTTTTCTACACTTTCCCTTTGGTCGCGGCCATCTGATCTGAGTTTTTTGTCGCTGGAACACTAGCAAGGTGACCTGGAGGATTCGGGAGATGTCCCCATCCTTGTCGGAGTGGGTGTTCCCCACCAGACACCCCACCAGGACACTAGTCCATCTGGAACCTCAGAGGACCTCGAGACCCTGTTGGGACACGCGAGTCTTATCCTTACAGTCTTTGGCACAATCGAACCAGGAAATCCACATGGCCGAGAGTCCAGACCATCTGAAAGCCATGGTAGTTTAATTTGGACCCTCTGTCTGTCTGTGTCGTTCTTGTGTCTTGTGATCTTTGTTCTAATTTCTTTGTTGACGAAATGGACGGGACTGATAAATACTATGGGCAACACCCCATCTTCCCCTCTAGAGCTTACACTAGTCCAGTGGGGGGATGTTAAGACAATTGCCCATACCAATAGTGTAGATGTAAAGAAAAAGAAATGGACAACTTTTTGTTCGGTTGATTGGCCCTCCTTCAATGTTGGATGGCCCCCTGAAGGGACTTTTAACCTGAGTTTGATTTCCAGGGTAGAGGACCACACCTTCTGCCCACGGACAGGCCACCAGGACCAGATCCCATACATCGTGACCTGGCGAGGCCTCATCGAATGACCTGATGGCCCCCGAGGTTGGGTCAAGTCCTTCCTTCCCCTGATTAATCCAACTGCTTCCCCTCAACCTCTGCAGGTCCTCCCTCTCAGACCAAAGGTGGAAGAGAAACCCATTCTCCAGGAAGGCACAGAGGAGAACATCTTTCCCCCACCCTACTCCTCTCAGACGGGCACTCCGCCAACAGCGCCACAAGCCTCCTAACCCTGAGGCGCC
>NW_008354532.1:1253864-1254297 GCF_000622305.1 Nannospalax galili
TTGGCCCTTTGCCACCAGTGATCTTTACAATTGGCACTCACAGAATGTGCCTTTCTCTGAAAACCCCAGGGACTTGATTAGCTTATTGGAAACTGTTCTCTTCACTCACCAGCCCACCTGGGATGATTGCCACCAGCTCCTGAGTATCCTGTTCACTACTGAGGAGTGAAACAGGGTCCTGGAGGCAGCCCGGAAATTGGTTCCAGGCCCCATGGGGGACCCTACCACAGACCCAGGCATCATTAATGCCAGCTTTTCCCCTAGCCTTCCTAACTGGGACTACAACATGGCAGAAGGTAAGGATAGGCTCCTGGTCTACTGCCAGACTCTGTTAGCGGGTCTCAAAATGGCGGCTTGAAAACCCGCCAATATGTCTAAGGTCTATGATGTCAGACAGGGGACCGAAGAGAGCCCAGCCTCATACTTAGAGAGG
>NW_008354532.1:1256118-1257205 GCF_000622305.1 Nannospalax galili
CCAGGGTACATCCTCAAGGAGGGGCAGCGGTGGTTGACTAAGGCCCGCAAAGAGACTGTGCTAAAGATACCTGCACCGACCTCCAGAAAACAGGTGAGGGAATTCCTGGGTACAGCAGGGTTCTGCCGCCTCTGGATTTTGGGGTTCGCCGAAATTGTAAAACCCCTATATGAGGGGCTACCAAAGAAGGACAGGACTTCAACTGGACGCAGGAAAGGCAAGAGGCCTTTGAAACCCTAAAACGCAAGCTCTTAGAGGCCCCTGCCCTAGGTCTACCCAGACATAAGTAAACCTTTCTGTCTATATGTGGATGAACGTAAAGGTATTGCAAAAGGGGTCCTCACCCAGAGAGTAGGCCCCTGGAAGAGACCTATTGCATACCTATCAAAGAAATTAGACCCTATAGCAACTGGATGGTCCCCCTGCCTGTGAATTATAGCAGCAGTGGCCCTGCTGGTTAAGGATGCTAACAAGTTAACCCTGGGACAGGACCTGCTTATGGCAACCCCTCATGCCCTTGAAGGGGTGCTCAAGCAACCCCCTGATCGATAGTTGAGCAATGCCCAATTAACTCATTTTCAGGTTCTGCTCCTAAATCCACCCAGGATCACCTTCCAGGTACCAAAGGCCCTGAACCCAGCCATGATGTTTCCAGATCCCAATCTCAAGGACCCACTCCACGACTATACTGAAATTCTGGCACAGGTGCATTGCATCAGACCTGACCTGAAAGATGTTCCCTTGCCTGACGCTGAAGAAACCTGGTACATGGATGAAGCAGTTTCATCAGAAATGGTAAAAGGCATGCTGGGGGAGCAGTCACAACCACTTCGAGAGTAATTTGGGCCAAGTGACTGCCAATAGGTACATCGGCCCAAAAAGCTGAACTGATCGCACTTACCAAAGCCCTAAAGATGGGTAAAGGAAAGAGACTCAACGTCTACACAGATAGCAGATATGCATTTGCCACTGCCCATATCCATGGGGCCATTAAGAGAGGGGCCTCCTTACTGCAGAGGGGAAGACTATTAAAAATAAACAAGAGATCTTAGACCTCCTGCAAGCCCTCTGGGGCCCAACAAAACTA
>NW_008354532.1:1259834-1291103 GCF_000622305.1 Nannospalax galili
GCTTCTCGCTCTTGCTGGCTCTGCTATTGTGTTGCCCCCCCATATTATGAGGGAATTGCTGTACAAGGAACATTCTCCCTCATGGATTACACAGAATGCAGATGGCTATCAAATGTTTCTCTTACCCTATCTCAGGTAACTGGCATTGGGACCTGTGTTGGCCAGGTCCCACTGACCTATACTAGCCTCTGCAACACCATCCTCCCCCTTAATGTCACAGGGAGGGGGCAGTTCCTCCTGCCTCACAATGACACCTGGTGGGCCTGCACCATGAGACTAACAGCCTGTGTAAATCAGGAGGTCCTGCAGAGAACATCTGGTTTCTGTGTTGTTATCAGACTCCTGCCTAGAATCACCTACCACACTCATGAAGATTTCTTAACCCTCTATACTAGTCTAAAAGGCCCAAGAACTACCAGCCTCACTAGACTTAGAAGGGAGCCAATAACTGCAGTAACTTTGTCTCCTCATTGGGACAGGGATTGCTGCTGGGGTAGGGAAAGGAGCCACAGCCTTGGCAAGACAAGATCAGCATTATTCCCAGCTCAGAGCCAGCTTAGATTCAGACCTCCGACGAGTAGAGGAGTCAATTACTCACCTACAAGACTCCCTGAGCTCAGTGGCTGAGCTAGCCCTGTAAAATCGTAGGGGATTAGACCTCCTGTTCTTATAGCAGGGTGGTCTATGTGGCGCCCTAAGAGAAGAATGCTGTTTTTATAGGGACCACTCAGGATTAATAAAGGATAACATGGCCAAAATAAGAGAAGGGTTGGAACAGAGGAGGCTAGAATGAGAGGCCAGACAGGGATGGTTTGAGTCCTGGTTCAACCAATCTCCCTGGTTGACAACCCTCATCTCCACCCTCTTAGGTCCCCTTATAGTTTTATTTTTAATACTCACTTTTGGGCCATGTGTCCTCAATAGATTAGTACAGTTCATGAAGGACAGGTTAGGCACTATCCAACTTATGGTTTAGAGGCAACAAGTCTATATGCCCCTTAGCACAATCCCCCCAGATACCTATGAGCTGGCCTACCAGAACCCATGATTGGGTTCCCCAGTTACAAGACAACAGGGGAATGTAGAACCCTGAGACCCTCTTCATTCACCCGCTACTCCCCAATCCCTCCAGACCCCCACTAATTGCTCTTTTAGCTTCTGTAAAATGCTTGGCTGCTGCTTTAGACATGCCTAGACATGCCCTGATCCCCCACTTCCAGGAAACTATAGATTAAGCAAGCTCTGGCATGAAAACTGCCCTATAAGGTAAAAACAGAGACTCCTGGCCCCACAGATAACAGTCAGCACATTCCACAGCCCTGAGAATAACACCTACCAATAAGAAACTTCCAGGGCTGCATCTTATACATCCAATCGGTTTAAAATTATGTTGGCGTGCACGGGCTCCTTGAACCAACCAAAATATATCTTTGGTATCTTACCCCCCCTTTTGTCTAAACCTATAAAAGTCTCCACTCTCCCTTACTCTGGGCTCTCAGCACGGATCCGTTGAGTTGGTGAGGTCTGAGAGCCCGAGCTTAAGCCTGAATAAACCATAAACCTTTGCTTTTGCATTTTGGTGTGTTGGGTTCTCGGTGGTCTCTTTGGGGTCCAGTGGATGGGGTACAACAGTACCATAGTACTCATAGTCTGTACCCTTGTCTCTCAAGCTTCTCTTTTCAAAGCAACATCCAGGTGCACCTTTCTACCATCAGGAGACTAGGCTTCACTGTCGTAAACATTGAAGACAAAAAAATGAATAGATATTCCAGCACACAGATTTTAATTGGTTAATTGTCTAGGTACAAATAAGCCTGCTACTTTAAGTTTTTTATTTTCGCAGGTCAGAGGACAACTTTCAGGAGTCAGGTCTCTTCTTCCACCATGTGGATTCCAGGGAACACGTTCAGTTGTCAGACTTGGCAGCAAGCATCTTTACTTGATGAGCCATGTTGTTGGCCCAAAAATTTATTTTTAAACTGATACATAAATACATAAAATTTGGTGAACATGATCTTTTTCAGAAGCCCTGATTTTGTTCCTCTCCTAGAATTTTCATATACTTTTACCCATTGACTGCAACAGTTTTTTTTTTTTTTGCATTGCCTCATTTTATAAACAAATTAAATGTTCATATGAGATATTGGAAGTTTCCTGTATGGAAATTATAAGTCAAGATAGTAGTATGAAAGTAATAAAATTGCTCCCTTCAGCATGAACTATCAGTTTTCTCTCTTGCTCTTGTTTTAAAGTTTTCCATGACTTTTATTCGCAGCCATGCAGCTCCTCTCATCTTCTGTACACTTGCTTGTTCCTGTCATTTGATTCACTCAACACCTCACAAACATTAACTAAGTGTTCACTATACAAAAGACTTGCCAAGAGTGGTGGAGGGGGCGGGGCTCTATATTTGTAATAAATAAAGAAATGAACACAACAACACAAGGTAGTATTTGGCATCATAGGAGTAACACACGAAGGAATCTAAAGCATTTAGAGAGAGAAGTTTCAGCTGAGGGAATTCTGGGTAGGCATTGTGGAAGAGGTGGTATATGAACTTGACCTTACACAGGTAGGATTTCAACAGAGGGAAATCCAATGTAGGGAGCAATGCTGTCCTAGGAGGAAAGGTGGGAATGATTTGCTGTAGAATCTAATTTGGTGTCTATGGGGATAATGCAACAGAAAATTGTTGAGGCTGAGGCTAAATTAATAATTAAAATGTTGGGGCTGGAGAGATGGCTCAGCAGTTAAGAACACTGGCTATTCATGCAGAAGACCTGGGTTTGAAACCCAGCACCCACATGGCAGCTAAGAACTGTCCAAAACTCCAGTTCCAGGGGCTCCAACAGCCTCTTCTGTCCTCTGTGGGCATTGCATGACAGGGATGCACTTACCTACATGCAGGCAATACACGCATACATATAAAATAAAATAAAAAATCTTAAAACATTGTGGAGGATGGAGCAATGGCTTAGTGGTTGAGAGCACCGGCTGCTCTTGTAGAGGACTTGGGTTTGGTGCCCAGCACCCACATGGTGCTGACCCCCTCCAGATCTGACCCCTTCCTCTGGCTTCTGTGGGCATTGCATGTATGGGTAGACTTACATACTTGTAGGCAAAATACTCATATACATAAATAAAAGTAGATAAATACATAAATAAAATTATTTAAAGCTTTATATCAGGGGTATTGTATTAATCACTCTTCTGTAGTTGCGATTAGAAAAATGACCAGAGCAACTATAAAAGGAAGAGTTCATTTAGTTTACAAGTCCAGAGAGATAAGAGTCTATCATGGCAGAGGAGGCACGGCAGAAGGCAGCTAGAGCAGGAAGCTGACTCTTATCTTTAATTAAAAAAAAATGTATTTATTCATTTTTATTTTATGTGTGTGAATATTTTGCCCACATGTGTGTAAGTGCACCTGTGATGTGAAATGCCCATCAAGGTAGGAAGAGGGTGGCAGATTCCTGGAACTAGAGTTACTATATGGGTGCCAGGAACGAAACCTGGGTCCTTTGCAAGAGCAGCCAGTGATCCTAACCACGGAGTCATCTCTGCAGTCCGTTGCTCATGTTTTTAAGCAGGCACAGGAAGCAAAGAGGACAAACTGAATGTGGACAAGGCTATGAACTCTCAAAGCCTGCCCCCAGTGATGTGCTTTCTCCAACATGGTTGCACTTCCTATTCGCCACAAAAAGTACCATCACCTGGGACCAAGTATTCAAATACTAGGAGCCAGTGGGGGACACTTCTCATCTAAACCACCACATTCCACTCCCTGGCCCCCATAGGCTCATGGCCATGTCATGATGCAAAATATATTTAGTCCATCTTCAAAAGTCTCCATAGTTTTAACAGTCTTAACACTGTTTTCAAAAGTCCAAAGTCTAAATAGTGTTCTGAGACATAAGGGTAAAGTATCAAAATACTTGCAGCCTAGGGAGGATATCATTGTTCAAACCATCACAGTGTTAACCATTGAACTTTTTGAACAAGTCATGCAGTTGAAGAATGAAGAGTCCATGTAGGAAGGGTCATGTGAGGGGATTTATCGCACTGTAAGGCCTTGTAGTGCCTCCAAATATGAAGTGATGAAAGCCCAAGCCACTGTAATAATTTAGAATGGAAGGAAAAAAAGAAATATTTGGCAAAAATTTCAAAGGAAGAAACATTTTCAATTTCTTACAAATAGATTGTTCATTTTCTGAGATAAAGGGCTATACTCCTTTGTTTTTCAATATAGACTATGTTGCTCGGCAAAAGGAAGTATTTTGTGATGAAAATGTTTTTTCTTTATTATACATTTCATCTAGGACTCTCAATATCCAGCAGTAATTTTCCATAAAGAAAGCAGATCTCAAAAAGACCAAAACAGTGTTTCATTCACTGTAAATCAACAAGGAAAGCAACAATGAAGAGCTGATTGTGGATGAAAGGAGGAGGTTTTAATGAATTGCTTCCAGGGAAAAAAATGAAAGAGCTTTTGAAACTGAGTTCAAATATGCCTGGAGCATATGAGAGCCTGGACTACTAAGCATGACACAATTGTTAGAACTGTTACCACTGCTGCTAACAAGCATCAGATTATTTGCATTATATCATAAAAACTCATGACACACAGCAACCAGCAGAGTCACACAGGAAACTAAACTGGTCTTGTACTACATATGAGTAGAATTTCAGGTGCTTTGTTCTATTTCTGACATAGACTCAAGAAGCCCAAGAAGGCTACTTTCTTTATACAGATGATTGATTTATTATGTCCCAGGACTGCATGGAGAAGGAGTTACAAAGTACTTGAAAATGATTTTAAGGCTCTTCAATTTGAACTGAGAGTAAATTTCCAAGATTTCTACCTCAAAGTCAGTCCAGATCATTAAAATTTGTTTTGCAATGCTGTTTATAGTTTGCTGCATCAGTTAAAAGGGGGAGAATGCAAATATATTACTATGTAAGTACTTCAGATTAGCTGTTAGAGAGATAAGGGTGATGAATGGTGCTTGGCCCCAAATGGTAAAACTGACCTAGTTTCAAGATTCCAGGTAGAACTGGCAGGTTTATCAACTACTCCCTAAAATAAATATTTGGGAGTATTTAGCAAATGAATGCAATTGGTTTTATCCAAATCTTTGAACAAGAATCTCATTATATATAATAAATACTGAAAGAAAATGGATTTTTCTTTTGTAAACTCTCCTTTGAGAAAAGTAGGACTAATTTCTATTGTGAGAGGAAAGATTATTTTGTAACATGTACAGACTTTATGGGTACACACTGCTAGACTTTGGAAAATGTTGAAAATTGACGCCAGTTGAGATTTGCTAACAACAGGTCTTAATTTGTCTGACTCTGAAATGTTGTTAGTTACATTGAAAAGTATTGCAATTTTCCTTAAATACACACACACACACACACACACACACACACACACACACAGTGCGTGTGTGTTTATATAAAAATTTGTATCCACCATGAATTAATTTAGCAGAATTTGAAAACAAAATATTTTCTGTTGAAGTCATATGATTCATATTTCTCTAAAGATAACTGTTTTTGTGTAAGGAAGGTGAAAGGGTATGAAGAATGAGAAAATGTTTCACTAGTGTCATTTCAAAAGCAAGATGGTGTGTTTTTAAACGTTCTTTGCCTTTTCCTCCAAGGTGAACTTTGATTTGTGTTCTGTACAATTTATTCAAAACAGACATAAAGAAAGGAAAGAGAAGGGGGGAGATGAAGAGAGACTGAGAAAGACAGAGCAAGAAACATTTAAACACTTGTCGATATCATGATTGTACATAATTTCATTTAAGATGGCTCAGTGAGTAAAGGCACTTGCTGTGCAAGCTTGATAACCTGAATTTAATCCCCAGAGCCCATAGGAAGATGGAAGGCAAGAACCAACTCAACAAAACTGTCCTTTGATCTTTGTTAAATTTCATTTACTTCCCCATTATCTCTCTCTTTTTCTCTTACACACACAAATATAAGTAAAATAAAGAGAAGAAAAAGTGAGGCTAGAGAGTTGGCTCAGTAGTTAAGAGCACGGACTGCTCCTACAGAGGATGCTGGTTCAATTCTCAGCACCCACATGGTGGCTAACAACTGTCCTAACTCCAGTTCCAGGGGATCCAACACCCTCTTATGACCTCTGCAGGCATTACACAACACAGATGCACTTATGCACATGCAGGCGATATACTCATAGACATAAAATAAAAACACCAAATAAAATATTTTTTAAAAAGAAAAAGTGAATCAAAGTGCATAAGGAATCTAAGCTTGAAGTAAATTTTATCACAATCTTTTCCAATAGGCATTTTCACCCAGACAAGGTAAATTAAAAGAATGGTTTCACGGTTAAGTGTACATCATACCATTAAGCTTCACCTTGTCCATTGCATTTTAAATCGTGTGACTGTTGACCATTTCTTTGGAAAGACAACATCATCTTTCTTAAAAGAGATGCTAGATATTTGGGAGATGAAACAGCAAGACCATTGGATCTGATTAAAAGTTTTTGGAGTAGTTCAATGAGAGAAATAAAGAAACAAAGAAACAAAGAAGAAAGAAGGCATCATGAGGCTGAGCATGTAACTCTTTGGAACACCACATATTTGGCTCACACTGTTCCAGCTCCAGCATAACCAAAAAGAAAAAAAGAGTGCCCCAAGTCTTATTTTGGTAAGAGGCAATTGCCATAGAACTCTAACAGTGAAAAAGCTGTGCAGATTTATTTCAGATTAACTTCAGTGTGAGGCATTAATGCAAAAGCAGAGAAACTAGTTGTAACTAGGTTTACGGCAGGTCTTTAGTTCACAGAACACACAGGCCTGAACAAGTCCACATGAGTCAGTGTGTGAGGCTGTATCATAATAATATCACCACAAAGATTTCTAGGCGAGTGGCCTGTGTAGACCCTGAACCACCCCCATAAATGGTTTGAAACTGCATTTCTCGAACATTTCATTTGTAATTATAAGTATACATATTCTAATTTTCTCAGAATGTCAACCTGGATATTTAATTTCAGCATGTCAGAAACCCCATTTTTGTAGCAATGTATAGCAAAATAAATATTTAAAGAGGAAATGTACATTTTTCAGAGTGACAAAAGTAGTTCAACTTAACTATGTTGTTAAGTGAGAATGATTTTCTGTTGAGAATGTTAAGACATTGATGGGAAAGAAATAAAGAGGCCAAAAGCATGTTTGGCTCTGAGCAGACTGTAGCTCAGCCTGAATTTGCTCTGTTTTATTTTATACAGCTGGGCAAATCTCACCTTAAATCTCCTTGTGCCACTGTTTCTTCAGCAATAAAGGGGTCAGTACTACAAACATGTCTCAGAGGGGTGTGCTGAGAATAATAAGGGCTGAGGATGAAAAATGCCATATTAAGTACAAGGTCTCACCAAAAAGTATTCAAGTTGATGGAATGTAGGAATTTCTTTATGGGTAGAGATGGAAACATCAAACATACATACTTTCTTTGTGAACTTAGTTAACAAATTTATTAATTGTTTCGTTGTGTTTTGTTTAGGTGTTCCACATCTAAAATTTCAAATTAGGCTAGTAGAAGAAATGAAGGGACACTAATTTGAAAATCAAAACTATGATGAGTTAGACTGGGGGTGTAGCTATGTAGTAGAACGTTTGCCCAGCATTCATGAAGATCTGGGTTCATTTTCCAGCACTAATGCATGTGTGCGAGTGCGCGCACGCGCGCGCGCACACACACACAATTATCCCTAGTTAGAAGTCAAGATATACATTTAACTACCTTTAACTTACTTGCTGTCTGTCCTCTGTACATATCAGTGAAATAACCAAATGTTTGTTCCAAAAGAATAATCTATTCTAGAAGAGTTTCTTGGGAGTATTTAAGTTGTAAATATTTTGCATCAAGACACCAATGATTCATCTTAAAGATGTTCCTGAACTACCTGAACCAGGGCATTGAATCAGGGAAATATTTTTCTTAAAGCCTCTGATTTAGGAGCCAACAGACAAGGTTCAGGAAAACAGCAATTTCATTTTCAGAAATATGATTCCTATTGTACCACCTCCTCCCTGTGATATAGTGAGAGTCTTGGATGTCAACTGACTAATATGAAAAAACATGTTCTGACGAATCAGTCACTTTTACATCAGTACTTTCATCTCATTACCACAGCTAGTGTCAAGTAAATGAGCTGTTTTACCTTGGCGATATCACTAGATTTGTCAGTAGTTTGTGAATGATTACAATTAGGGCCAAAGACATTCTTGAGATATCATTTTCTAATAAAGTGATTACTATGTTGGACAATATCAAATGACATATGTTAGCAATGAAATTCTCATGTCTCAGAGTTCTAACTTTCCTTGGTTTTTGAAAATGCTTGCTTTTAGTGACAGTCAGCAGGCTCTCTTCAGATCAGGTCATGGGAACAATTCACTACTGATGTTTATTTTGCATTGGGTTGGGCTGTAAAGCTAGTCTACAATAACATAACTTGGAAGGCTGTTATTTTAGAATTATTATATCCTATACTGGTTGTGGTCAAGAAAAAGACAGACTGGAAAACAAGCACTGAGACATCTTTAAAACGTTTACTATTGCCATTTAGGAAAAGAAGAGAGATTTAGTTTCACTTCAGTTTTAATTTTGTTAATGGTCCACTTCATATTTCTTTTGCTAAAAATCCATTTATCTTTTATCCCAAATTTTGAATGTAAACATAAACTGTCAAGGTTGATAGCTTGTGCAATTAAGAGCTTAATTTCAGCCAGAAGAGGAATGATTCACTGTTTTCTTGTGACTGATGGGTGGGAGGAGCACTGTATTTAAAATGGCTCTGTCCCAGAGGGCCAATCTTACGGGTTTTGCTGCCCAGCCTACTCAGAAAAATAAAAGCCAGGGAGGTTACAGCGGAGTTCAGTCACAGCATGAAATCTGAAAGACATAACTTGATTTTCTTGCCAGTGTTACATAAAAGTGGCTCTTGTTTTCCTCATTTCTTAAACATTTTAAAGATTTTTAAGACACTAAAAGACATTTTCCAAGTTATCTTTTTGTTTAGTTACTCTTATTTTAAAATCTCAGACTTGAAAGGATTCCATGAATAAATACGTATTTTTTTTTTCCGCTTTGCTCAGCTTCTGGCTCTTTGCAATTATAGTTCTGTGCTCTGTGAAAGAAAAACAATTCTTTTCTCTAGTGTCTGTTTCATGTATTATTTCTTTCAGTTGACAGAAATAAACTGTTTTCTTCCTCAGTGATGGAATCAGCAGTGACTTTGGCGGGTTTTCCACCCCAGGACTGTCTAGAAATATTTCTGTATTTATTTTTGTTAAATATTGCATAAGAGTAAAAATAAGCATTTTTATTCCTTTAGGTTTTTGTTATTATATTTGACTCTATTTTATAATAGGTAAGTAGATTTTATTAGATTCCTTCCCACATTTTATAAGGGAAGGTAAAGCATTGCATTTCTTGCAATTCAACAAAAGTGTATTGAGAATATTTTACCTGGAGAGGAAGAGGGGTGAATAAAAGCTCTGTCCAGAAGCAGCTTGTGATTTGCTAGAGTAGCTGGGTAGAGAATTCAGGTTTCCTCACGTTTCACTAACCTGTTGCTATATAATGTCACATTTTGTATAAAAATGAATTTTCTTTTGTCATTTGTGGCAACATGGGTAGAATAAGATTATATTAAATGAAAAATAAACTAGACACACAACAGCTGATACTGAACTATCTCACTCATGTGAACTATCAAAAGTTGTCCTCTGTAGAGTAGAATGGAGTGTTTTAGAGCCTGGGGAGAGTTGGACAGAGTGGTGAGAAAGACTGAGCAATGGATGACAAGTTATCATGAGATAGGGGTCCAATGATCTGGTGTGCAATTATATACTGTAGTGATTATAGATAACAATAATCTGTACTTCAAAATGTCAGAAAACAAGGGTGGTGAATGCTTTTACCATAAGGAAATGAAACATGCTTGAAGAGACAGATAATTTGTGCTTCCATTCAAGCAGTACCCAGTGTATATATGTATTGGACTATCACACAGTGATGTAATACCACCCCATGAATATGTATGATTTTTTGCTTTTATCAGTTGAAAAGAAATTTAAATGAAAAAATTAAAGTAAAAACAAGGCTGACAAAAATGTACATTCTAATTCTCTTTCTCATCCTCCTCTTCACCCAAGTGTTTCTGAGAAAGTAGAAGAGGTGTTTTGGTTTGATATGACTGGATATGGACTACAAAATGCTGTGGCTCAAACCCTGAAATCCACACTTTACACAGAATCAAAATCTAGTGGCTAGAATAAACTCTTGGGACCTTTGAATTAAAACCATTTATGTGGAGATATTAGCAGGCAGCCTGAGAGTGCCTGTTCAGATCTCCATCAGTGTAGCAGAATACTAGCCAAGATCTCAGCAGACAGCCAGAGAGTGCCAAAATAGCCCTCCCCTCAGGGAGCTTTCCAAATTTTGCTCTGACTTCCCATTAGTAGGGGTCCAAACCTTAGAAGGAAGCCTGAGTGTACCTGACTGGAACCTGACTTGGGCTTCTGTGGGAGCTCCTTAATAGCTGATCTGAAACCATCTGTTCCCTCCAAAATAAAATGTGAGAGAACCTGAAACCTGGACCAACTGGCTTTACATAACCAATAAGAAAAGGATCAAGGCACACCAATAATACAAACAGAAGCAAACTTCAACTTAATTTTCATAGCAGAATCACAAACAAAAGAAATTCACATGCCAAAATCACAACGAAAGAGTGATAAAATGGAAAATGTCCCCACCAAACTCCACCAGTCCCGTCGAAGAGTTCTACAAGGAGAACCCCATAGAGATAACCCAGGATACAGAATTTAAAAGAACAATCATAAACATAATCAAAGAATTCAACAAATTTAAAGAACGCATGAACAAACAAATCAAAGAACTAATAGAAGATAAACTTCTGAATAAATTCACAAAAGAGATAGAAACATTGAAGAAAACTCAGACAGAAATGAAGAAGGAAGTGAAAAACTCAATAAGCCAACTTGAAACAACAGGGGAAAGCCTCACCACTAAAATGAATGAAATAGAAAACAGAAGATCACCACTGGAGGATAAAGTAGAAGAATTGCACCACTCAAGCAAAGATTATGCAAAACTGAAAAAAAAAAACCCACAGGAATGGAACATGCAAGAGATGTGGTATGCAATGAAAAGACCAAATCTATATATCATAGGTATAGAGGAAAGAGAAGAATTCAGGTTGTGTTGACCAGATCTTAAACAGGATTGTAGATGAAAATTTCCCAAAATTAAGGAAAGACATCCCCATACAAATACAAGAAGCACATAGAACACCAAATAGATATGACCAGAAAAGAAACTCCCCACGACATATCATAGTAAAAACACTAAGTATACAGAACAAAGAGAGAATACTGAAAGCAGAAAAGAAAACCAAATCACATATATAGGAAAGCCTATCAGAATTACAGCTGACCAGGGTATTTTTAGTTCTAAATGACAATAGATGCCAGCCCAGAATACTCTACCTAGCAAAAATGTATTTTATAGTTGAGGGGGAAAGAAAAATCTTGCATGACATGAATAGCTTGAAAGAATACATGTCCATGAAACCAGCCCTTCAAAGAATACTTGAAGCAATACAGAGAGTGGAGAGAGAAACAACTATACCCCAAGGGCAATGAAAGAAAATAAGTAAATGTATAATTGAGGAAACACAAAATTAGACAAAGAATGCACACAGCAAAGTGATGGCAACCAATACACATCTTTCAATAATAACTTTAAATACGAATGGAGTGAACTCCCCACTAGCCTGTGTCAAGACACAGGTTAAGTGACTGGATTAAGAAACAAGTCCATCTTTCTGCTGTCTGCAAGAAACCCATCTCACCTTCAAGGATAGGTACTACCTTAAGGTGAAAGGATGGGAAAGAATATTCTAAGCAAATGGCACTAAGAAACAAGCAAGGGTTGCAATTCTAATATCTGACAAATTAGATTTCAAAGTAAAACTAATAAGAAGAGATAATGAGGGTCTTTTCATTCTGATCAAAGGAACAATTAACCAAAAAGATATTATAATCCTGAACATATATGCACCAAATTCTGGTGTACTCGAATTCATAAAAACAACACTACAAGACTTTAAAACACAGATTAACCCTAACTCAATAATAGTAGGGGACTTCAATATCCCCACTGTCTCCATTAGACAAGTAACTGGACAAAGAATAAACAGAAAGACTTCTAAATTAAATGATACCATACATCAAATGGATCTAACAGACATCTTTTGAATATTCCACTGAAGCACCAAAGAGTACAGTTTCTTCTCAGCACCCCATGGAACTTTTTCAAAAATTGACCACATACTGGGGCACAAAACAAACCTCAGCAAATACAATACAATAAAATAAAATAAAATAAAAAGGAAATAGTTCCCTGCATGCTATCAGACCACAATGCAATAAAGCTAAAAATCAACACTGGAAGAAGTCCTAGTCACTACATGGCTCATGGTGATTAAAGGACACTCCTAAACAATGAAATTAAAAAAGAAATAAAAGAATTCCTGAAATTCAACGAAAAGGCCAATACAACACAACATAACCTCTGGGACACTTTAAAAGCAGTCCTAAGAGGGAAGTTTATAGCTCTAAGTGCCTACATTGAAAATTTAGAAAGAGCCCAAATAAATGACCTAACATTGCAACTCAAGACGCTGGAAAGGCAAGAACAAATGACAACCAAACCCAGCAGAAGAGAAGAAATAACAAAACTCAACACTGAAATTAATGAAATAGAAACAAAGAAAACAATACAAAGAATCAGTGAATCTAAGAGCTGGTTCTTTGAAAAGCTAAACAAGATAGACAGACCCTTAGCCCAGTTAACCAAAAGAAAGAAAGAAAGCCCAAATGCAAATCAATAAAATCAGAGATGAAAGGGGAAATATCACAATAGACACCAAAAAGATCCAGAACATTATAAGGGAATATTTTAAAAACCTATCCTCTACTAAATTTGAAAAATCTAAAAGAAATGGATGGATATCTAAAAATCACGGGAACCAATGTTAAAGCAAGAAGAGATCAACAGTTTAAACAGACTCATAACACATAAGGAAATTGAAAGAGTAATACAAAGCCTCCTGACTGAAAAAAGCCCAGACCCAGATGTATTTCTACCAGACATTTAAAAACCTCCAGCTGGGCGTGGTGGCACATGCCTTTAATCTTAGCACTCGGGAGGCAGAACTCTGTGAGTTCAAGGCCAGCCTGGACTACATAGTGAGTTCCAGGCCAGCTGGGGCTTCAGGTCTCAAAAAGACCCAAAAAAATAAAAAACAAAAACAAAAAAAATCCTCCAACCAATGCTACTTAAATTATTCAAAACTATAGAAACAGAGGGAAAACTCCCAAATTCCTTCTATGAAGCCAGCATCTCTCTAATACCCAAACCAGGTAAAGACACAACCAAAAAAGAAAACTATAGCCCCATATCCTTAATGAACATAGATGCAAAAATTCTCAACAAAGTACTTGGAAACCACATACAGATGTACATCTAAAAGATCATTCACCATGATCAAGTAGGCTTTATTCCAGAGATGCAAGGATGGTTCAATATATGCAGCTCAATAAATGTCATCAATCATGTAAATGGACTCAAAGACAAAAGCTACATTGTCAGCTGAACAGATGCAAAGAAGGCTTTTGACAAAATTCAGCATGCATTCATGACAAAAGTTCTAAAGGGAACTGGACTGGAGGAAACATACCTCACCATAATTAAAGCTATATAAAACAAACCCACAGCCAACATCATTCTAAATGGAGAAAAACTGGAAGCATTCCCATTAAAACCAGGAACCAGACAAGGAGATCCCAAAAGATCCACGAGAAAACTCCTAGAGCTGATCAACACTTTCACTTTAGTGGCAGGTTATAAAATCATTCTACAAAAAGTCAGTAGCCTTTCTATGTACCAATAACAAGCAATTGGAGAAAGAGTACAGGTAAATGCTCCCATTCACAATAGCTGCAAAAAAAAAAAAAAAAATCTTGGAATAAAACTGACCAAAGACACCAAAGATCTCTATAACCAAAATTTTAAATCATTAAAGAGATTGAGGAAGACACCAGGAGATGGAAGGACCTGCCACGTTCATGGATTAGAAGAATTAATATTGTGAAAATGACCATCCTACCAAAAGCAATATATAGATTCAATGCAATTCCAATAAAAATCCCCATGACATACTTCACAGAATTAGAAAAAAAATATCCATAAATTCATATGGAAGCACAAAAGACCCTGGATAGCCAAAGCAACCCTGAGCACAAAGAGCAATGCTGGGGGGATTACTATACCAGATCTCAAAGTATACCACAGAACTATAGTCATAAAAACAGTGTGGTACTGCCACAAAAATAAACACATAGATCAATGGAACATCATTGAAGAGCCAAACCTGAGTACATGCAATTTCAGCCACCTGATATTTGGCAAAGGTGCCAAGAACACACAATGGAGGAAAGACAGCATCTTCAGCAAATGGTGCTGTCAAAACTGAATCTCCACCTGTAGAAGAATGAAATTAGATCCTTATCTTTTATGTTGTACAAAAGTCAACTCCAAATGGATCAAAGACCTCAGTGTGAATCTGGAAACCCTGAAAATATTAGAAGAAAATATTGGCAGTAACTTACAAGATACAGGTGTAGAAAGGATATTCTAAATTGGGCAGAAGTTGCTCAGGAATTAAGATTAGCAATCAACAAGTGGGGCCTCATTAAACTAAAAAGCTTCTGTACAGCAAAAGATACAATAACAAAAGTGGAGAGAAAACCCATAGAATGGGAAAAAATCTTCACCAGTGACACATCTGATAGAGGTTTAGCACCCAGAATATATAAAGGAACTCAAAAAACAAAGAAGCAAGAAAGAAAATGACCTAATTAAAAGATGAGCTAAAGATGTAAACAGAGTTCTCAAAGGAAGAAATGAAGATGGCTAAGAAACTCCTTAAAAAGTGTTCAACATCATTAGTAAATAGAGAAATGCAAATTAAAACCACCTAAGGTTTCACCTTTCCACAATCAGATCAAGAAAACAAATGATACCAAATGCTGGCAAGGATGTGGAGAAAGGGGAACACTCATACACTGCTGGTGGGATTGAAAACTCGTGCAACCCCTATGGAAAACAGTGTGGAGAACTCTTAAAAAACTAAAAATGAACCTATCATATGACCTGGTTATACCACTCCTTGGCATATACCCAAAGGACTCATCCTATTGTAGAGACTCTTGTAAACATGTTTGTTGCTGCTCTTTTCACAATACCTAAGAGATGGAAGCAGCCTAAATGCCCTCAACTGATCAGTGGTTAACAAAAATGTGGTATATTTACACAATGGAGTTTTATTCAGCAGTAAAGAAAGATGAAATAATAAAATTTCCAGGTAAATGGATGTATCTAGAAACTGTTCTACTAAGTGAAGTAACACAGACTCAGAAAAACAAAAGATGTATGTATGTTCTCCTTGATTTATGGATCCACGCACAGAATTCTTTTAAATTCCATATTCTTTTAATAAGATGATGCTGTACAGTAGTCTCTTCTGCATGAAATAACTACCATCATCACGACTTCAGCTGTGCCTACTTGCTAAACATTGTCACAATTAGGCTTGTTGATGGTTGTGCTCCTTCATTAAAGGAGAGTCAAGCAGGTCATTGGACCCTCACCAGAGTATCCACCCACTCTTCCCAGCCACCTGTATGTAATTTGACCCTAATCACACATGGTTTCCTGGATTTGGGGAGGACTAAAGTATATAATCTGGGGAAGGCTAGGAAGAGAAGGCTTGATCCACACTGGGTAAAGGCTTTCCAGTGTGCATAACTTCAGGTGACTCATACACCTCAGCAATTCCTCAGTCATCTCTGTAAGTAAGCTCAGTAAATTGATTGGTTCCCCAGGAAAATTTGAATCAAACATTAGTTTGACACTAGAACCTTAAAAGGGGATAAGCATTGCTTAGTATTCCCCAGAAAAGGATTCTCACAACAGATGGAAAATTTATTTGTTAATGTTATTATGTCTCGTAATTATTAAAAAAGAAAATGAGAATGTAAAAGATGTTGAAAGAATATGGGAATGGAGATATTTTCCAAAATAGAAAAAATTAGAAAGCCTAAGCAAGTGATGAAGGTCTGTGTAGGTTTGTTATGATATATAAAGGATGACAAAAAATAATATATATACAATCTTAAAATTTCTAAGGTCATAGTTTAGTCAATTTGTTTAAGGAACAAAATATATGTCTAGTCAAGGTTTATCAGAGAATGTTTGGTTTTTGCCCAAGCTTTATCCACATAGCATATGGTAATTAAAAGTACCAGACTGGTAGAACTAACCTTCTTGAATGTTTAACAGCCATACTTTGAGGTCTATACTAATCTGGTCAGAGGGACTTAAAGGACAGTTTTTCCTCCTTGCCCTCCTAGGGTCGACTAAGTTCCAGGGGACTATGGAGCATCTCTCAAAATGTCCTGTAACTGTGGTAAGTCACATGTCAGGGAGGCCATGGAGACCCCACCAGATGGACTTGAATCAGTATGCAGTCTACAAAGAGGAGGGCCAACACAGAGGAATCATTTCCTCCAAGTGAACCCAGCCATGGTTGAGCAGGACCTTTAACTTATCTTCACATAGTCAGAACTGGTAAAAGAAAGGAGCCAGGGGCTCCTCCCAAGCCCATGTGACCCCTGAGGAATGGGTACTCAAACGACCTTAAGAGTAAAAATAAATTGGTTTATTTGAACCAACTGTATGGTCTTAAACACCCAAAATGAAAATATAACCAAATATTAGAGTGATCAGTATATTTCTTTAAGAGTTCAAGGGATTACACTTCCTAGACATTAGGCTTAAGTCCATATAAAATGTTATTTAGGCAATTATTTCTCATTGATGATTTTGTTCTGAATCAGAAGGTACTGCTCAGATGTAAGTCTTCAAATCTTGGTCTGCAATACTGTAGTGCCCACCTGTAGCTAAGGGAGACAATCTGCTATTATTCTAAATTGATGGCCAAATTTGTTTTCTACCCCTATCTAGAAGCCTTTGAGAGGGAACTGACACTGATTCTAACCACTCCAACAGCTATCAAAATGCCTGAAAGCAAATCCTGAATCCATCACTCTAGAGTCCAGCCTTGCCAGACAAAAGAAAAATGAGGAGGAACCCAATAGAGGGATACCATTGGAAGCTTTCTTCAAGAAATTCCAACGGACTCTCATATGAATATTTGAAATTTGCCCTGTTCTTTTTTTCTGGTTCCCTGTCTAGAACTTGTAATGCTAACTACTCTTGCCTTTACTTCTCCTTCATATCTCCTGGGCATCAGTCAAGGACTTTCTTTTCTCCCTACAGACAAGAGTTATGCAATTTGGGAGTCTTTTAGATAGACCCACTGAAGGGGTACTCCAATTGCCTCACCCTGGGTCCCTGTTCAGCATGGAAGGAGCCAGAGTGGTCTGTGTCCCTATTTCTTATTGGCAATTTGAGTAACCTCTTCAGAGGATGGTGTGATAAGAATAGGAGGTAGGAATTGGCTAGGCAGTTAGGGTAAAAAGACCCCAAAGAAAAGTAGCTAGTTTTTTGGCTAAAAGTCAAAATGTCCTTGGGTCTCTTAGCAACATACTCCATTCCAAAGGCCAAAAATGTCAAAGTATTTGGGAGCTCTTATCTAACACCTAAAAGATTTTAGGGTTACCTCTTCAGAGGGGGGGAATGTTAGAGTAGCAACCCCCCCCAAAAAAAAGAGTACACGAAGTTGTCAGAAAAAAAGTGATGGGGAGATTTGGGAGGAATTGGAGGGGAGGGAGTGGGCATGGATTTGACCAAAACGCATTATATACATGTATGAAATGCTCAATACTTTTTTTCAAAGACCTTTTATGTTTGGCGGGGCACAGCTTAGTGTTGAGCCCTTAGCATGCAGAAGTCCTGTACATGGTATCCAGTACCATAGAACAACAATGGCCCAGGGCATCTTTATTTCATTAGGCAGTCTAGATGCTATAGAGGGTGATATGTGACACAGTCCCACCTAGCCAAAGGTCAGAATCGTAATTTCTCACAATCATGAGATTTGCAAAGATAACTTATAGATACTCTTTAACCTTAATTTAGTTCATAGGTTCAGTATTCTTAATCCAGTTTCTTATATTTTTAATATGGAATGAAATTATGATTTATTTTCCATATGATAATTAGTTCTGCGTATTTATTTGTTTATTGTCTACTTTTTTGTGCATGATGTTTGTATTGGGTGTTCATGTGAAGGCCCAAGGTCAGTGTCAGGTGTCCTTTCTTGATCAATCTCTACCCTTTAAAGTTTTTATTTATTTATTTATTTTTCATGTGTATGAGTTTTGCCTGCATGTAAGTGCACCATGGGCATGCAATGCTCATGGAGGCCAGAAGAGGGTAACAGATTCCCTGGAACTGGAGTCACAGATGGTTATTAGTTGCCAGGTGGGTGCTGGAAACTGAACCCAAATCCTTTGAAAGAGTGGCCAGTGCTCTTAACTGCTGAGCCACCTCCCCAGCCCTAGCAACTCTTATTTTTTGAGACAGAGTCTCTCAGTGAACTTGAAGCTCATGGTTTTGGCTAGGCTGGCTAGTCAATGAACTTCAGGGATCTGCCTGTCTCCTCTTACCCCCAAAGGTAGGGTTACAGATACATGCTGCCATGTCTTCCTTTAAGAATTTTTCTTAATTACACTATTTATTTGTGTGTGTGTGTGTGTGTGTGTGTTCAGGCACACAGATGTACATGGACACCACAGCATGTGTATGGAGGTCAGAGAAAAGTCTATAGGAGTTAGTTCTCTCCTTTCAATATGTGGATCCAAGGTATAGAACTCTGATCATCAGGCTTGGCAGCAAGACCTTCTCTCACTGTGCCATCTTGCTGGCCACATTGCCTGGCTTTTTACATGGTTTCTTGGAGTCCGAACTCAGGTCCTCACGCTTGATTTATTAAGCCAATCAGCATTTATTCAGCCTTATTCAAGACATTTCTGCTCAGGCACTGGGAGAGAAAAGTGAAATCCCATGATGCACATGCTCAGTTCAGACTAGTGGAAGAGACAAGTAGGAGCAAATAGATACACATAAATAAGAACACTGGCATGCCCAAAGCCAATTTGGGATGGCTTGACAGAGGGTGGACTTTGGAAAGGCCTGAAAACAGAAGGGAATTCACTATATAGAGAGGAGGAATAAAGGGCATGTCAGGCAAAGAGAACAAAATGTGCAGAGGCATGGAGTTTTGAAAAGATATGTGAGAAGTTCCTGTGGTTTGAGCTTAGGGCTGTGGTGGGAAGTGGAAGGGAAATGAAATGGGAACAGTGTATTGGAGTTACGTCATGAAGAGCACTGTACCCAGACAAAAGAGCTTGATTTTATAGAGCAGCTAGTGGAAAATGAGAGACAAAGTGAAGGATATAATCATATTTGTATGGTAAGAAAGGAATTCTAACAGGACTGTAAGGAGATGGATTACAGCAGAGACTGATGGGAAAGAGGCCATGTAGGACAATGTGACCTTAGTGTAGGGCTGAAATCAGAAGAGCTTCAACTGAATTAGTGGCTTTAGGAAGGGAGAAGAATGCTAAGGTTTTGGATTTCAGTCTCAAAATTGACAGAATTTAGATATAGATGAGGAAGGATTCTAGAATGACTGCCTTCTTCCCTCCCTCCCTTCTCTCCCTCCCTCTTTTCCTCCATCCTCCCCTTCTCCCTTCTTCCTTTCTTCTTGCAAGAGTCTAATTACATATCCCAGGCTGGTCTCAGATACAAAATCTCTCCTGTGATTGCTGGGATTGTAGGTGTACTCCTAGAATGAGTTTCTTGCTTGGGAAGATTTAAGAATGTTCATTCCTTTAACCATGGTGGCACTATTTAGGGAAATAATGATCACTTCAGTTTTTTTAAAAGTATATTAGGAGTGAGGTTGAAGAGATGGCACAGTGGTTTAGAGCATGCACTACTCTTCCGGAGGATCAGAGTTAGATTCCCATCACCCATCTCAGGTGACTCACAACTGCCTATATCTTCAGCTCCAGGGATCCAATGCCTCTGGCCTCCATGGGCACCTGCACATAGTCTCACTATCACAAACATAATTTAAAATAATAAAAATATTGTTTTAAAGCTTATTCAGGTTTTGGAGTGTAGCTTAGTGGTTGAGTGCTTGCTTAGCCAGCACAAGGTTCTAGGTTCAGTTCTCAATACTACACAAAAAAGTTGGAGGAAAAAAATTGAAAACGAAAAGGTATCGGACTAAAGTGCCTGTGGAATAGCCAAATTCATATTCATTTGAAGAAGTTGATCTGGAACTTGAAGATCTAAGTTGGAACTGGAGATATACCTACGCAGGTTCTAGAATGTGAATGAAATCATACCTCTAAAAATATAGAAGGAATAGCCGATGAGGAGTGAGACCCTGGGAGACATCAACATGTAGGACTGTGTCCTTGATTTTCAACTTCATGTAAATATAAAAATCTCAGGCCAGGCACACGCCTGTAGTCTCAGCACTTGGGAGGCAGATCTCTGTGAGTTCAAGGCCAGTCTGGTCTACATAGTGAGTTCCAGGTCAGCTGGGCCTATGGGGAGACCCTGTTTCAAAAGACAAAACAAAAAAAAAAAAACAAAAAAAAAACACAAAACCTCAGCCTACTTCTAATTGTGACAGTTGAGATATTTCCTCTTAAAAGTTCACAATTACCCTCTCTTCCTGCATTCTTCCTTCAATCTTCGACAAATTTCTAATTTAAGAAGTGAGTGGAAGAGAAGGAATAATTGAATAAAAGCGACAGGTACTTGGAGAAACTGGAATAGGAGTGGAGGAAATGAAGCCAGGGTGATGGTACCATTATACCCCTACTGAATATCCTAACCAAATTGCAAAAACTGAATCTGGTCACTGTTTGCCCTCGAGAAACTGGGTTGAATGGGTGACTTGAGTGTCTACATCCAACCAAGCATGGGCGTTTGAGTACATCATCTCCTTTAAATTTTCCAGTGTGGAAGTGTGCTTGTAGTTTTTATTTCTCTATGACAACAGGAAGATCTTGATTTTTACCACTAATTACCTTTCTCTTTTATGCAACTGAAATCTGAGTTCAGGGGATGGAGGGAGCAATTTGGGGTGTCTAGGGAGAGAGTGGTTCCACGCCAGTAAACAGAGCACAATGGTTTAGAGACCCAACAGCTGCTCATGGCTCACTCAAAACTAAGTTCTCATATTTTTGGACCACTCAGTCCTCATCAGCTTTGGGGGCTCCTTGACCCTTTCTTTTCCCAGCTGAAAGTATGCAAAACTTAGTATCATTGGTGTGACTTTCTCCAATCTTGCCTCTTGTCACTCAGACTCTAAACATTCAGGAACAGGTCATGGGGAGATCCTTATTATTCCCATCTGCCAATACCTAACATCCCTGGGTATTCCCTGCTGGGCCCAGGGGAGTCACTCAGTCCTCAAGATTCTTTGTTCTTTTTTTTCCCCAGAAAGCCATCTGTTAGCATCCTGTTCTTATTTCCCAAAACTGTCAAGTTAACTTGCTGCAGTATTGTGGATGCTGGCAAAAGAAGAGACTCCTTGGTCAAGGAAGGGCTTCACTAGTCACAGTACAGTAGGTAGTGTGTGCTTGGTATTCAAGCTCTGTATTCCCTCAGGTCTCATGGGTGTGAGTTTTGCACGTGCAGTTGGTCTGCACCCCTGCTGAGGGACTCTGAATGCAGGAAAGCCCAGTCACTTATAAAGGGCCACAGCCAAACCTGTCAACCTTTGTCCTGGAAGGAAACTTATCTTTGTGAAAAGGAGCAAACAAACCCACCTTTTGCTCTAAAGTCAGATACTCTGCTCTTCCAAGGTTTGTCTCCTCATAAATATGCAACAATGTGAGAGCTCTAAGGAGAGTTGTCTCCCAGTCAGGAGGTTTGAATCTTTTCTTTTTCCATTCCTTAAACTCCTTCCTCTCATGTTTCTTATTTCCTACTCTTTGTTCCTTTTTGAAATATAATTTAATCCATTCATTATTTTTAATGAATGAATATCCTTTAATGACAAATTTCTACTTTTAAAACAATGAAAGTAAAACTCAGGCTCAAACTGTCACGACAACAGAATGTTGCAAGAGACAGGAAAGCTATATTTGAAGAGTGTTTTTCCAACTTTAATAAAAGTTCAAAAGATCATTCTTTCTGATAAAATTTGACTCACTAGTTGTGAGATAAACTTTGCTGCAATTACGAACTGAATAAGGGAAATCCTAAAAATCCAAGTCCAAGTTTTTTTTTTTATCTAGTTAGACAACTCAGAGAAGGGAAAATAAAAATTAAGAAACTGATATCACTGCATTCAGCATGTATCATGACAAATCAATAGTAACAATATAGTAGTAGAAAATACCCATTTTTATGAATTAATATTATTGTTGGGCTGGGGAGAAGACTCATTGGTAATGTGTGTGTTCTGCATATACAGGGACTTGAGCTCTGCCCACAGCACTGCAAACTCATTAGCATCATAATGTCAATAATGTAGTTTGATTTGATGGATCAACCTATATACCTAAACAGTTCGGTTAGCCACCCATCATTTTTATTATGAATTATAGAAGAGTGAAATTAAAGTACGTGAAAACCCCTCCAAGTTGGATCATTGCAATGCTCTGGATAATTGTATAAGTAGTATTACTATGCTTACTTAGTCTCTGTTTTCAGATAATCAATGCTTTTATTTTCCTGCTTCTTGAAGAGTCCAACTTTGACTTAAAATGAGATGTGATAATAAGATTGGATTCTTTTGTATGCCAGTATTTCAAATATAGTATAAGTGAAACTAATCTTGAATAATCACTAACCATTTCAACCAGTTCTTATTGCATGTCTATATGTTACAGAGAACTGTGTCAAGCACTGGCAGTGAGGTAACAATGGGACAACAAAACCAGACATACTCCCAGTTTTCACAGTCAGACACACAAATAATGACAACAATGAATATAAATTGAGATTATATACTTAAAGAAAAAATAATCTATGAGAATATGTAAGAAGGAAACTAACCAGATTAAAGAGAAGAAAAGGATTTCCTGATTTTCAAAATATGAATAGGCATCAGTGCGAAGACTGGAGGAAAGGGATGGAAACAGTTCTCCAGACTGGGAGACCAGCCTAGGCAAAGACCCTGTGACATGAGGCAATCTGCATGTCAGGAATATGTACTGTGAGGGCAAAGTGAGCCAGGCAGGTAGAGCTTTGCACTTGTGCGTGTGTGTGTATGCACATGTATATGCAGGTACATGTGTGTGCATGTGGAGACCACTGGTTGATGTCTTGCATCTTCCTCAATCATTCTCCACCTTATTTGTTGAGGCAAGGTCTCTCACTGAACCTTGAGCTTACTGATTCAGCTAGAGTGCCTTGCCACCAAGCCCCAGGAAACCTCCTGTTACTGCCCTGTATAGAAATATATTGCCACAATTGCAAAGGTGCTAGGGATTCAAATTCATGCCAAGCGCATTACCAACTGAGCGATCTCTCCTGTCCCGACAGTTTTCCTCTACAGTTCTTTTTGAAAATGTTAATTTAGGGTATGAGTGTATTGACTGCATGTATGTAAGTGCACCTACGTTGTGCAATGCCCAAGGAAGTCAAAAGAGGGTATTGGATCCCCTGTAACTGGAGTCGTGGATGGGTTGTTAGCTACCATGTGAGTGCTAGGAACAGACCAGAGCAACCAGTACTCTTAACCAAGGTGCCATTTCTCCAGCACCCCCCTATAGTTCTTTTATAGCAGTTTTCTACCCTTAATCTTAAGAAAAATAAGAAGCTATTGAAATATATTTAGCATGCAAGCTAATGTGCCTATTTAGATTTTTGAGGAGAATAGTTTATTTATGGGTTGGGGGCATATTAACGTGAAGGATTTTATTTAGGAGACTGTTGGATTAGACTAGGTGAGAAATCAAAGTTTTTTAAAAAAAATATCTTATTTATTATTTTTATTTTATGTGTGTGTATTGCCTGCATGTAGGTAAGTGCACCCATGTTGTGCAACGCTCTCAGAGAACAGAAGAGGCTGTCGGATCCCCTGGAACTGGAGTTATAGACAGTTGTTAGCTCCCATGTGGGTGCTGGGATTCGAACCTGGGTCTTCCGCAAGAACAGCATTCTTAACCACTGAGCCATCTCTCCAGCCCAAGAAATCAAGGTTCTTAATATTACAGTAGTAGAAATAGGGGAGAAATAAAGTCTGCAGAGAGAGGTACTTTTCAGTTTCTAGGTCACTTAATAGATTGGTTGGGTATGCAGAGTGAGACTGGCAGTAGTCCAGGAAGACTTCTTCCTTTCTGCTTTGCACAACTTATTGTACTGTGTGATTTTCATTGGGGGTATAGTAGAAAGGAAACTTTTTATGTGGGTATGTGAAAGAAAAGATCATCGGTGTGAGACTTGGAAGTTTGAAATCCTTTGAGATATACAAAGGAGATAGAGACATTTTCGTACATCTGGGATTCAGATGAGAGGTTTGCTATTTGGGGATAATTTTTTGAGTAAGTTCAACTGTAGGTGGCAGAAAATCCAAAATAATGAAGACTCAAGAAAGACTTTTCTTACATACAATCCTAGAAAAGAGACACCCCAAAGAAATAATATTTGAGCCATACACACAAATTTAAATTTTCTGGTAGCCATTTCACAAAAGTAAAAAATAGCTTAAATTAATTGCAGAATACTGGCCAATATTGTCAACTTGACAGGATATAGAATCACATGGGATTTGGGGACTAGAGTCTTGAACCAAAAACAAGGAGGAAGAAAACTGAGCACTGCATTCATCTCTCTCCTTCCTGACTATAGAGGTGATACAACTAGCTGCCCCACTCTTGCCACCGTGATGGACTGCACCTTTGAATTATGAGCCAATAGGAATCCTTTCTATCTTCAGAACCTCTGTCAGGCACTTTTCTCACAGCAACAAGAAAAGTAACTAATACATTAAGAGTCTTTAAGTCAGATATGTGTGTTATATGTACCGCTCAGTTTGGATTAGCCGTATTTCGAATAGTCAAGTCTAGATGTTCAGGGTTGATTTATATTGCACTCTGCAGTATCAGGGCCTCAGGTTTTGCTGTGGCCACTATTTATGTCTACTTTTCATATGGAATAGCTGATCCTTTTCCATTCATTACTTTTGCAACCCAGTTACTGTGAAGAAGATAAGGAAAGAGAAAGATTTGTCTTTTCACCTTAAGACTACTTCCTGAAAATGTCTACATCTTCTTGTCAACATTTTATCACAGGACAGGAAGATTATGCATCTTCCTGCAAGAAAGCCTGGGAAAGCTAGCTGTTATTTCAGATGGCCGTGTATCTAGATAAACATCAAGAATTCTGTTGCTATGGAGCCTACGAAGCAAAATCATGAGTCTTTGTCAGTGTCTGCTCCTCAGACCACCTGATATCTCTGTACACTCTTCTCTTACATAAATAATGCAATTGCTACTGTCTTTCTAAGGGATAATTCTAAAGCCTCAGTCAGCTCCAAGTCTCATAGTCTAAGATCTAAGAGATGTGTGGTCTTTTCCACTCAGATCAAATTTGGCTCCTCATGGTCTAGTGGTCCAGAAGTGAAGGAAGCTATTTGCCTTCTTTTCTTCATAGTACAGTGGCATAAGAACAGTGTAGCTAAAATAGAAACACCTTTAGAAAAAAGGAGAATGGATAACACCCATTCCCAATGTGCAGAAACATGGGAGGAGAGTAAATCCCTAGGGTAGCCTCCACACTCCCCACCCAGCCCCATTGGACGCTCTGCTTCTGCTTTTTGTTCTTAACCCTGTAGCACCTGTCCCTGTCTTCTGGAGAGTTTTCCACATCATAATCTTTCTTGGTCAACTGCAGTAGGTACTAGTTGATGCACCACACCATGTTCTAGGTGTACGACCTTCCACCGATTGCATTTTAGCTGTCCAGGGTGCTTCAGGCATTGAACGATCACAGCTTTTCACAGGTTAGATTTGTGGGAATTCATTGCTGATAAGTTTCTGACAGAAATTCATTAGATATCGAGCCTATTTGTGACTGGTCCATTTCATAGACAAGTCATTACAGCCAAAATATATGATCTAATTTTCTGCATGAAGATACTGGTCTGTGTTGGTGACCTTTGTGTGCTCCTCATACACATCTCTCAGCTCCATGGTGGCTCTGAAAGCAATGGAAACTAAGATCTGGTTGCAGAAATGCAAAGTTTAAGTCTGTTGTTTAGCAGCTTTGGTAAGACAGGACAGTCATCCTGCTAAGAAGACCTTATCTGAGTCACTGCTTCAAGCTGTTTCTGTAGGAAAAAGAAGGCTTAGCTTTTAAATCCTGAAAGGCTCTATTTTATCAGATTTGTTTTCTTTGATTATAGACTGACAAAACAGGCCCCTCTTAGTGCATCTGAAGTTTTTCTATCTTTACTTAAAGTCTAGCTAGCTCCAGCTCATTCAACCCAGTCAGTAAGTATCGATATTCTGATTTTTCTTTAACTATTTCCCCAGTCTATGCTCTTAATTATCCACTGGTCTGCCTTTAAAGTTATAATAGATAACAGTTATATTCAATGTTTTGTAAGCCCCTAAGAAGGGCTTCTACCTTTCTGCCCCTTAAGAAAATATTCTAATTTCTTTTATTAGCCAGTACTATTTATTTTAGGTTTCTGTATTTGAAATAGCTTACTATGTATAGAGCTTAGATAGTACTTGATTTTGAGTGGCAGAAAATCTCAACTAATAATGACCTTAACATATATGTTTCTCTCTTGTGTATGTCTTGAAGTAGTTAGTTCAAGGCTGATTTTTTGTGTTTTACTGTGAGGAGTCCAGTGTTCTCTTGCCCACTGCATGTGATCCTTCTTTCCCGTGAACACTTCATTGGCCAAGCTGTCTGTTCTCAAAGAATAAATGATTCATTCTTATTATGAAAGTTGTTTGTGGGAATCTCTTTGTTATACTTTTTCATAAGATGGTAATATAGTTGTTTTGTGATTTGAAGGTTTATAACTGATAATTCTAACTTCAAAGGTTTGTTTTGTTTTGTTTTTTGACCCTACGTCTCATAGTCTAGACGGATCTGGAAATCTATATGTAGCCCAGGATGGCTTTCAACTCATGAGCCTCCTGCCTCAGCCTCCCTGGTGTTAAGATTTCAGGCATGTGTCACTATGCTAGACTCAGGATTTTTGATACTATAGACTCTACTTTTCTCAAATACAACCTTGAACTTTTCAAAATAAAAAGATATTCTGTGTATGATATAAGGCCAGATTACAAAAGCAAAAGATCCATAATAATGGCTGCAAAACTGGTGTTGGGTTGCTCACCATTTTTTTAGTTCTTAAATAGCAATATTTTTGTTAATTATTTTATCACTTAAAAATTTGAGGGGCTGAGGATGTAGCTCAGAGTATGTGCTTAGCATCATTTTGTGGATAGCACAGAGTGGCATTCATTCTCAAACTACAACAGCTACAACATCACTGTGATAGTCTTATGGGACAACCCTCATTCATGTGGGCTGTCAGTGACTAAAATGTGATTCTGTGGTGTGTGACCATTATTTTGCAATATCACAGGACCCATGCTCAGAACTTGGCTTGGCTTAATGTTTTGCTTTTGTCATCTTGAAATTATTAATAATTCTGGGGACTAATGAGATGGCTCAATAAGTAAGGGCACTTACCACCAAGCCTCATGACCTGAGTTCAATCCCTGGAACCCGCGTAAACGTGGAAGGAGAGAACTGACTCCTTCAAGTTGTGGCCTGACCTCCATACACGTGCTGTGGCATAAGTACACTCACAGCCCCCCTACTCTGCTACCCCCCTTACTCCCTGACCCCCCCCAAAGAAATAGATGTAGAAAACAACTTCTTAAGAAATTCTTAATAATTCTAATAAAAAGTCTTGCATTTTTCACTTTGCACTGGTTTCTAGAAGCTTTATACCCCATCCTGTTGCAATGGTTTGCTTTCACTTTCAAAGGAGGAATGATACTCTCAAATAAACCTTGTGCTGGATAGCTTTAGTGTCAACTTGACACACCTGGGTTGAAGGAGCCTCAACTGGGGAATTGCCTCCATTGGACTGGCCTGTGGCCATGTCCATGGGGCACTTTCTTGATTGTTGAGTGATGTGGGAGGGCCCAGCCCTCTGCCTTGGGCATGTGGGCCTATGTTGCATAAGAAAGCAGGCTGAGCAGGGGCCAGGGAGCAAGCCAGTAAGCAGCAATCCTCCATGGCCTGTGCTCCAGGTTCCTGCCCTGAGTTCCTACCTTGGGCTCCCTGATGAACTGTGACCTGGGAGATGTTAGACAAATAAACCCTTTCCTCCCCAACTTGGTAGTGGTCAGAGTATTTTGTCACAGCAATGAAGAAACAAACTAGGACACACCTAATAAAGGTAGACATTAAAAATGTTTTGATTTTTTAGTTTTTATTTATGTGTATGAGTGTTTTGTCTGCTTGTTTTTAAGTGTGCTACCTGCATGCAATGCCCATGGAGGCCAGAAGAGGACGTTGGATCCCCTGGAACTAGAGTTACAGATGATTGGTTGTGCGCCACCTTATGGGTGTTGGGAACGGAACCAGTGCTTTTATCCGCTGAGTCATCCCTCCAGTCCCTTTGACTACATTTTTTAAAATGTGAAATTGATGCCTATTCTCTTTAAATACATTTGAAGGAGAATTCTTAGGGCCTGCGTGCTTATTGCATGGTCAGTAGTCCTTGGCGGCTTTCCTGGAAGGCTGTGTCTCACAAACACCACACCAAAACCTCCCCGGTCCTCCCAGGCCTCCCCCCCATATGACTCAATCCCAATCACAGGGCACTCCCTGGACCAGAGTCCTACATGACTGACTCTCCTCATAATAGGAAAACCTAACTTGCACCTGCCTAGGATGACTCACCCTCAGCCCTAAACCCCTTCCTCCTCCCAAATGGAGAAAAATATAAAAGCCCTGAGTCTGTAAGGAGGGTGTGCCCTCCTGCAGATCCTGGGCTGGGAGGAGGTGCCCCTGGGCAGTGGGGGGCATGCCCTCTCAGGGTTATTCTCCAATAAATCTGCTTACTCTATAGTGGGTCAGTTTTTCCTTCTCCCTTCCTGCTTTCTACTTCTTCACAATATTTAGATACTAAATGTCCCTGGCCAGAGTTGAAGCTAAACAAATGTTGGGAGTGCTGAAATGATTCCAATCATTCATTCTGTCCACGATCTCATCTGTTGGAGACTCATGCTGCTTCTAGGATCTCCCTCAGTCCTCTCTAAGATCCCACATATGCCTACCACAAAATGCATCAAGCCGACCATGGCTCTCATTTCCCCACCATAGAGTCCTGCACTGTGCAACTTGAGATGCTATTCCAGTAATTCCTCTGAGGTCTCAGCATCCGGCTCCAGTCACCATGGAAAAATGGAGGGGTTTTGGAGAAATTCCCGGGGAGAAAACACACCTACTATCCTCTTCCACACCCCCAAAAGTACCCATTTTATTCTGCCTCAGCAGAAATCACCCCCCCACCCCCCGGAATGAGGG
Source organism: Nannospalax galili (assembly GCF_000622305.1). Taxonomy (NCBI): domain Eukaryota; kingdom Metazoa; phylum Chordata; class Mammalia; order Rodentia; family Spalacidae; genus Nannospalax; species Nannospalax galili. The sequence goes on from NW_008354532.1 coordinate 1,289,535, forward strand.
GAAAAGAATGACCTAAAGGAGAAAGAACCTCATCTTTCCACAGGGTCATTCTTAAAACTTGGCTCTTTAACCTGATATGGTGATTCTACTCCTTTGAAAGTTTTCAAGTGGGCTGGGTGTGTAGCTCAGGGGTAGAATGCTTGCTTAGCAAGCACAGAGCCCTGGCTTCCAATCTTAGCACTGCAGAAAAACAAAGTTTGTAGGTAAACAAATTCTTGGACTCATTTCAAAGCTTTGGCTTGTTGGCTGTAAGAGCCTTGTCAGGCCTTCTTATCTTTATCATGATGCACACGTGGACCTGATAATACTTTTTGGCTCCTTTACTGGCTGATGTCTTAATACTTTATAATAGAAAAAAACAAAAACAAAGACAAAAACCAACATTCAGAACCACTGTCATGCCTTTGCTTCCCTTTTCCTAGCCCCCTTCTTCCTTTTCAACCTTTTCAGGAAGCAAGTTTAAAGATTCTATTTCCACTTGAAATGGAGAAATAGTAACACTCCCCCCACCACCATCTTTTGGTTTTGAAAGAGGAGGGTATCACTGGCTTGCTTCTGTAATCATGAAGCTGCTCTGTTAGCAAAAGCCCTTTGTTCACCACAGGAAGCAATTTGCTCATAACAACTTCCTCTTAATAGTTCAATGGAACTGTTGTCTCTGAAGCTTATCAGTTAGACCCACTACCAGAAATCCTTACTTGCAACAGAATATAAATGATAATTAAAAAAAAATTTTCACCACAGAATACTTGTCTCAGAGAAGCTCCCTTGAGTTTTATTATTAAATTAGCTTGCAATTTTCATTAATGACAGAGAAAGATTTGAAAGTGGAACGTACAGGTAGGCAATGCTTGAAATCACTGAATTAAAACTACATTTGTGACTTGGAGCAACTGGAGACGGGTGTTATTTCTGGTAAGAGGAGCTGGTAGACAGTGACTCTAACAGTCTGCGATGACAGCCTCATCTGCAGGTCCCCATTGCTTTATTTCCCACCCTAGGCGAAGGGTTGTTTGTCCCCCTGCGCCACCACCACAACTCACCTTAAACATTTTGTTTAAAATACAAGGGACCGGGCTGGGGAGATGGCTCAGTGATTAAGAACACTGGTTGTTCTTTGCAGAAGACCCGGGTTCAAATCCCAGCACCCATATGGCAGCTAACAACTGTCTGTAACTCCAGTTTCAGGGGATCTGACAGCCTCTTCTGTCTTCCGTGGGCATTGCACGACACAGGTGCACTTAAATTCAGGCAATACATGCATACACATAAAATAAAAAATTTTAAAAAATTTAAAAAGAAAATGAACAGCAGACCCCAATCTTATCTAAAGGAATACTGACAACTGATTGCTGCTAGATGAGGAACAGCTGACCTTCCTAAAACAAAGACCTCTAGATAGGCTGACTAGATTCACCAGATGGATGAATTCACCAGTGGGGAACAGCTGGGGGTGCCAACCACATAGCAGACAGTAGCAGGGATAACAGAGTGTAAGGGCTCTAGTGGGGGGAGGGAAGCTATGGGAGGGTGCTATCTGGGAAGTGGGTGTAAAAATTTAAAAAAAAA
>NW_008354532.1:1292296-1304664 GCF_000622305.1 Nannospalax galili
AATTAAAAAAAATACGAGGGACCTTTATCACTTCTGTGTTACTGCTTTCCTATTTCACAGTAGAAAACTATATTCTGATGAAGAATTAAAATCCTAAGCACCAAAAAGACAATGCATGACCTATTAGATTAATTGGATTAAGAATAATGACTTAACCTGTCATGGAAAAAACCCATCTGAGGCATTCTTTGGAGGTGATAACGTTATTAGAATTCTGTCCCCGCACCCCTTTACCCATCCTCCCGGGTCCCCATCCTCTCCCTAGCATCAGCACTAAATTGGGCAAGGAACTAAATCCCAGTTTTTCCCCTCTGCTTACCGTCTTAGCTTCCATGGTTCCTTACACAGGAGTCTAGGGTGCAGCACTGCGGGAAGGACCCTCTTGCTTTCGTTCTTTAAATTTCCTCTCTGTTACTCTTAAGCTTTTATTTATTATTTTAACGAATGGATTTGTTTATTTTCAGTTTTCTGCTCTGGTTTCCCCTCTTAGTGACTCACTCGGTCTCTTTAGATCCCATCTTGAAGAGCTGGGTTCCTGTTTTCTTTGGCCCGGGCTTGACTCCCACGCAGTCTAATTCTCTCTGCACGGCCCTCATACACTAGCCTAGGTTGCTAGTGTGCTTAACTGTATCTTTTTCTATGTTCAAATTTTAGTTCTTCCCTTTTTTGTGTTTAAAAATCTTAGATTTTTGTTGGGATTGGATAACGCAGTTCATTTCTATTTAATTTTTCCCTTAGGTTAGAATCAGGGTGAACAGTATAAATGGCAGTGGATTTTCACAAATCCAACAGGGCTGAAGGTTCCTGTTTTCCTTCGGGTCCTTGAGTCAGGTGTCTCTTCAGACACGGGCTTGATTTTCACATAGTGCATCCCTTTGACACACGGGGAGTTTGTCTCCAACAAGCCACCGATATCTTTAGACATTATGTATTACAGGGAGAGCCAGACAATTCCCAGAGGAAGTAGTAAGACATAGATACAAGAATAGAAAAGCAAAGCAAATATACCTGGGAAATTAGTCTAATGAAGTCATAGTTTTAAACAGATGTAACAGTTGTTAGTTTAGTCATTTCTAGTCCTCCAGCTCCGTCCTTTCTGCATGGACCTACCTCTCTCTCCTTCATGGGTCCCCACCTGAACAGACGGAGCATGCATAGTGAAACACTGGACCACCTTCCTTCAGACTTCCTTGGCTTTGTGACTGAAGCTGAGTAGCAGATGTCCTGTCACTGGATTCCTCTACAAGCCTTTTCCTTTTGCAGGTGCTAGGGATCCAATCTAGGGGCTCATGCATGCTAGACAAGCCCCCTCCTACAGAACCCCAGTTTCACTTCCCACTCCTGGGGGAAAAGGGTTTTTTTTGCTGTTGTTAATTTTTTTAATGTTTTTAAACCATAAGCCACTTTGCTTAAAATATGAGGAATCTTTGTCCTTTCTGTGTTAACTCCTGCTTCTCTAATTCATATGGTGACAAGCTAGGGCACCATCCAGTACCATAGCATTTGAACTCCTAGGCTGGACATCAAGGCTGACTGCTAGCTGTACTGTTTTTCAGGCCATGCTGGATTGTAACATTCCTTATGACAGAGATGGATTGAAAGCGAGACAGAAAACATCAAAATGATGTTAAGTATTGCTCAGAAACAAAACAAACAGCATTTGTGATGTTTACTTGGAAATTTTCTGAAAGTTAAGACTTCCATTTCATGGGAGCCTGAGTTGGGGTGTGGTTTCAGGTCGTGGACATTATAGAGAATCTATCTTTTTATGATGAAGAAATAAGGGTCACAGACATTGAAAGATTTATTGAAGGTCACACAGCTTGTCATTGGCAGAGTCAAAGGTAAAACCCAGATCTCTGTGTTCTCTGTCACCTACTGGTCAGCCCAGAACCCAAGAGACAAAGTCCCATGACATTATTTTAATGTAGTTTGGCCTTGAAGTGTTATTTTTTCTACCTATCCTATTCCAAACAAAAACATAATGCACAATCTTTATGGAGAATAGAAAATTTAGAAACAGGCTTGGATGTGGCTCAGTAGTGTGTAACACTTGCCTAGAAAGTGGATTTGATCCTCAGCACTGAAAAAAAAAAGTGGGAGGGGGCAGAAAATTTCAAAACATAAATCTTATTTCCTAGATATGTTCACAGTTAACTTTCTTTCTTTCTAATCTTTGTGTGTATCCATGTGCCAGTATACTCCTGTGAATTTATAAAATCCAGGTTACATATTTTGTATAAGCTGAACTTTATTAGTTCAAAGAACAGAAACTTCCCCAGTTTTAGAATTACAGAGGAAAGGAATTTCTTGGCAGACCACAGGATAAAACACCCAGGTCTTAGAAAAAATAGGACCCAGGAAGCTTCCGGTAACTGTTCTTGATCGGAAACTCAGCGCTGCTTTTCTCAGAAGAGGGGTGCGGGATAGGCCCTGTGAGCACCGCAGAGAGATGTCCTCCTCTTGAAATTTACTACCATGTGTGGGATGAGTACCTTTAAATTTCTCTGTAACCAAAGCCCTTATGTCAGCAGTGCAAGGTAACCCTTGTCTCTTCTAGGTCATCCTTGGTTCAAAGCCTGAACTCCCTCAGAGCTCTTCCTCACTCTCAAGGTCTTTCCAGTCCCGCCCTCCTTCCCTCCCACCCTTCCTTCCTTTCTCCCTTCCTCCCTCCCTCCCTGTAGAGTATCTGGGAACACCGGGAACTCATCCAGCCCCCAGCCAGAGACGGAGAGTATCTGGTCTCTGTGGGGTGGTGAAGTCTTTGCCGGTGGGTTTGTTCTGGGCACAGAGCAGAGTGAGGGCTAGAGGTCAAGTTACCTTCTTTGCTGCTGCTCAGAACCAACTGTGCCTTAGGTTGTGGCCTTAACATCTGAATTCCTCCCCAGCTGGCTGCCTCCTTATTCCCAGTTCCCTTCCACGCCCACCGCTTTCAATGACCCAAGAAGAAAGACTGTGGGGGTGGCTCACTGGCCCCTTCTCTCATGTCCGGGTTCTCTCATGTCTGTAGACATCCTGAAAGTGGCTCTTTCCTGATTTTGTGGACTTTAAAAAAAATACCTTCTTTTTTCATACCATGAAATCTTTTTGGAAGGGATCAGAGCCCTCTAAGGCAGGAAGGCGGGACCAGAAGAAGGGCAGTCCCCTCAGGGACTCCTCCCACCTCCGACTTTCTTTTCTTTTTTCCTCTCTCCGGACAATTTCTTTCAGCTAAAGAAAGGAATTTTTTAATTCCTTCTTTCCTGGCAGGAAATTGACCTAGCTGCATTGTTTTCACTGGATGGCTATCTCTGCAGTCTCTGTGCTCTGCTCTTCTAGTTTCTGCCTCCATTTCCCAATCATGCCCTTTTCATTAGTTCAAAATAAAATCACTTCTTTCTATACGGCCTGGGAGTGTGTGTGTATGTGTGTGTGTGTGTGTGTGTGTGTGTGTGTGTGTGTGTGTGTGAGAAAGGTGCTTTGCTTGCTTCAGGGAAGTTCACTTGCTAGGTGTTAAAAAAGCACATTCAAGCCTCTAGAGGATTTCTACTTCCTGGAGGCCATGACTCTGACTGACCCAATAGGTAGGCAGCAAAAATAAGGAAAGAAAGGAAAAAAGGAAGGAAGGAAGGAAGGAAGGAAGGAAGGAAGGAAGGAACGAAGGAAGGAAGGAAAAGAAAATGTGTGTTTTTGAGGACACACACACACACACACACAGACACTTTGCAGGGTGCTGAGGAGGTAGCTCAGTTGATAGTGTTTGAGGAACAAGCATGAGGACTATAATTTGATGTAACAGCCATGTGTAGGGTTCCACACCTGCCGCCTAAGGATCATGTGTCCTGAGCCCCTTTTCTAGGTAAGGACTCCACTCCACCATGCAAAGATTGGGGAGTCCTGCATACCTCCACAGGTAGCAGGACCCACATCTACTGTGACCTCAGCTCCTGCCACCTAAAGACCACCTGTAGAAGAGCCCTGTGAGCCTTCCACAGATTTCTGAGCATCTGCAGTGAAAGTCTTCTCATTCTACAAAATGTTTGCTCCTGTGCTCAGAAGCTGTGCCTGCACCCTAGCTGAACTGAAACCACACCTGATACCCCTTTACACATCAACACAGAGTGACTCCAGCACTAAATTCTAGTCATCATTCAATTAGTCCATAACCTGATAAGTTGGGCTAACAATAAGCAGAGCTCCAAAGACCTACTCAACAGAAGTTATCTATACCAAAAAACAGTACCAATGACCTAACTTCAGTTGCCTACGTCCCATCAAAAAACACAAACAGCATGAATAACAAAGACAATATATCGCCTCCAAAAATTAGTAGTCCCATAATAATTTTCCCTGAGAAAAGCAACTTATGTTCAAGGACCTCAAAGAGAACACGAATTAATGCCAAAATCAAGATTGCAAAAATACAGTTGGATAAAATAAAGAAAATAATTCAAGGTATGAAAGTAGAATTTAATAAAGAGAATTTCTGAAGAAATGCCAAGCTGAAATCAAACTTTAAAATTTCAGTAACTCATAAAAAGCTCATTTGAAAGCTTCAAAAATACAGTGGATCAAGTAGAAGAGAGAATATCAAGGTTTGAAGAGACGGTAGAGGAATTGGCTCACTCAGAAAATGTTAAATCTACCCCTGCTTGCCCACGAATGGAACAGTCAAGAACTCTGAGACACTATAAAAAGACCAAACTTGGGTCTGGTGTGGTGGTGCATGCCTTTAATCCCAGTACTTGGGAGGCAGAGGCAGGCAGATCTCTATGAGATCAAGAGACACAGCAAATTCCAGGTCACCTGGGGCTACAGGAAAACCCTGTCTCCAAACCAAACCAAACCAAATCAAACCCCTATAATCTTATGAATCATAGGAATAGAAGAAACCCAGAAAATGTCAAAGGCACAGAAAATATTTTTGACAAAATCATAGAAGAAAACTTCTCAAATCTAGAGAGAGAGATGGTTATCAAGGTGCAAGAGCAATACAGAACACCGAAAAGGAAAGACCAGAAAAGAAACTCCCCATTTTACATAATAATCAAACACTAAATGTTCAGAACTTAGAAAGGATACTGAAAACCGTAAGAAAGACCAAATCACATTTAAAGGCAAGCCCATCAGAAAAACAGCAGATTTTTTTCAGTGGAGACTTTTTGTGTTTTTGAGACAGGGTCTCCCTGTAGCCCCAGCAGATCTGGAACTTGCTATGTAGACCAGGCTGGCCACAATCTCACAGAGATCTGCCTGCCTCTTCTTCCTGAGTGCTAGGATTGAATGCATGTGCTACCATGCTTGGCTCAGTGGAGACTCTGAAAGCCAGGAGGGCATGAACTCTTCTACTAATTCTTAAACAACACAGATTCCAGCTGAGGCTGTTATACCCAGCAAAACTACAGTTGAGATTCCAGCTGAGGCTGTTATACCCAGCAAAACTACCAACTGTAATTGAAGGAGAAAAAAAAAAAAAACTGTCCATAATAAAAACAGATGAAAGGAATTTGTGACTATTAAGCTCACTCTACAAAGAATACTGGAAGGAATACTTCAGTCTGAAGAGCTGAATAAATATACCCAAGAGGGCACAGGGAATAAACAATTCCAGAACAGTTCATCAAAAGAGGTCCATGAAAAAACAGGTGTAGTACGTGATTATACTCTCCGTGAAGGGGAGGTGGAGACAGTCAGGTCCTTGGAGCTTACTGGCCAATTATTCTAGGCTATCCTGGTGGGCCCAGGTCCTAGTGAGAGACCCTGTCACAATAAACAAGGCACACAGTTCCTGAGAAACAACACCCAAAGTTTGACTTCTGGCTTCTACATGTAGGTATATCCATATGTACATACCCATACACCCCCCAACACACACACACACACACACACACACACACAGAGAGAGAGAAACCCTTCAGTTAAGAATTATAACTATAGCCTTGCCATTCTATATTCAGTGTGATACTCTATGTTTTTTATTATGAAGAGATTCTCATAAGAGTTGTATGTGACTTATTCATCTACTGTTTGTTTACTCATCCCATACCTCATTAAATCTTTCACTTACTTTAACTTGTTTTTTCTTTCAGCGTTTTTTTTTTTTTGGAGGAGAATTTCTTTGGATTGAACCCAGGATTTCTCCCATGTCAGAAATGCACTCAACCGCTGATCTACACCCCTAGCCCTAACCTTCCTCTTATGACTAAATAATCATATTTATATTATATTCTAAGATTGTATTATATTCTGAGATATTCTAAGATTGAAGATTTTGATAATTTGTTATCATTACTGCAATAAACATCCTTAGACAGACATTTATTTATGCCTTCTTATTTTAGTGGCTGTTATTTTTTTTAGAGGGGCAATTATTGGATCAAAATATTAAAATATAAGGGTAGAATTATTGTTCAATGGTAGGGCACTGACCTAGCATACAACAAGGCCTGACACACTGACATAGACAGGCAGACAGACAGATAGACATGCTCCCATGCACACACAGAGAGAGACAGACAGATTGGGGGGGCGAGAGAGAGAGAGAGAGAGAGAGAAAGAGAGGTTGGGTAGATAGCATGGAAAATGCTTTAAAGGTGGTTGCAAATGGCATATGTTGGGGAAGGAGACTGGTTTGAGCCTGTGAAAACATGGTAAGACCTTGTTTATAATTTTTCAAGTTAAAAAATTTTGCAGAGTATTTTCCCAAATAGTTGTTCTCATTTCAGTTCCTAACAACACTATAGAAGGGTATAAGATTTGTTGTTGTCCTTTTGATATATCATCAATGATTCTTTTTAAAATAATTTATTTTTAATCATGTGCATGTGTGTTTGCCTCTGTGTGAATACCTGCGTGTGAGTACAAGTGTCTGTGAAGGCCGGAAGAGGGTGTTGGATGTCCTGGAGCTAGAGTAACAGGTGACTGTGAGTCTCTGGACCTGGGTGCTGGGAACCAAGTTCTGGTCCTTTGGAAGAACAGCAAGCACTCCACCACTGAGCAATATCCTCAGCCCCTACCAATGAGTTTTTCTTTACTGCCACAACGAAATGTTAGTCATCATTGTTCCGAGACAAGGTCTTACTACAGAGCTCTGAATGGACTGGAACTGAATATGTAGACCAGGTTAGCCTCAAACTCATAGAGACCCACTTGTGTCTGCCTCGAAAGTGCTGAGATTAACTATCTGTGCTACTCTTGCTGGCCTATAATTAGATGTTTGATGGTCAGCATTTTCCATGCTTCAACTCTAGAGCCAGCCAGGTCTTTCAGAGGAGAATGTGGATTTAGAAACCAAGCTCTGAGTGCGAGGTACATTACTGCTGGAGCATCATTGTCCCCCTGCCCCCTCCCGCCTTTTTAAAGGCAGAATCTCATGGAGACCAGGCTGTCCTCAGACTCATTACTGTGTATCCAAATATGAATGATCTTTACCTCCCAAATGTAGGCCTGTGCCACCATGTCTGGTTTACATCATTGTTTTTATATTACCTTTCTGTAGACAGAGACTAGGGAGTATTTGTACACAGACACATACCTTTCTATGTTTGTTTTCATATATATCAATAATTCTGAAGAACACTATACTGTATTCGTCCTGAAATTCAACATTATTTTTCTGTGTGTGTCTCAACATTCTTAATACAGTTACTTAACTGACCATTTTCTTATGTGAGCCAGCCTCCTTTAACACCTTTGGACTCCAGCATCCCTCCACTCTGCCCTCTTACCCCCACCCTTGGCTGCTGTTGCTGGATGCCACCATGCATACTCCCGCTTCATCCTACCTGGGGTGCAATATCCCAAGCCAGGCCACTCTTGGACCTTTCTCTCGCTTCCCACCCTCTGACATCATGCTGTGCCTTCCTCTCCTGTAGGTCATCTTCCCTCTGGACCCCCTCAGCTCTTTCTATGCAGCTGGAAATGCCTAGCCTTCCAAGCTAAAGACTAAAGTCTAAAGACTTTATGACTGAGCAGTTCTGGATAAAGGCAGGAGGAAAGAGAAAAGAGAAGGCTACCTCTGGATCTTTATGATTTCATTTTTTACTATTCTCTTTTTAATCTATGGAACTATAGTATGATTTAAAGATCCTTTTGTTGGAACTAGGGATGTAGCTCAGTGGTAGAGTGCTTGCCTAACATGCACCAGACCCTGGAATTGATTCCCTAGTATCTCACTTAACATAAAACCATTATTTACTGCCCATTCCTGATTTTCTTATGTAAATATTCTTTTGATACTAGTGTACAATGTTTAGATGTTATTTTCATTTTTGAAGCAAATGATAAAAAGATAACCCTTAGAATAGGAAAACCAATTTATTTGTGATTCATCTGTAACTAAGAAAATCTTGAATTTTAATAAGCTTGAATTATTTTTAAGAAGACAGTGTATTATGTCCAACAAAGAAAAGTCTAAAACAAAATAGGAAAATAGATTCACTAAATATGAAACTTTAGGATAAATCAGTGTAATCGTGCTTGGGCTCCGACTGCAGTGCATTAGCTGCACCAAGGAGACTGTTCTCTAATGCACATCTGTTTCTATCTAGAAAAATAAACTTAAAGCCCTTTCTTACCCTTGGCTCTGCTTCTTTGGAGTATGTCAAGTAAAATTAAACATTGGAAACCGAAAGCTATCCAAAGAAAGCATGGATTTATATGAGCCTATTTACTATTACAAGTATTAGGTAAGAAACTGCCTGCTGAGTTTTTAAGAGATTTTCTAGCATAGACTCTATTTTTCTGTACATTACTATGGTATTTAATAGATACTGTCATTTCCGCAGTCTTTGACCAAGGCTGTCTCTTCAGATTTTCTACATTGATTTTCAATTGACTTAAAAAACCTCGCAATAGTTCCTTCCTGGGAACATGAGGAAATAAAATGTTCCTATCCTGTCTCCTCCTTATTGCATTACTAGCGACTCGTTGTGAACTTCCTGATACATCTCAAGATCCTCCTGGGTTTCCTTTTTCCCCTAAGGGAATAATGAGAAGAGACTTGGTAGAAATCTTTTGGGATTGTCTTGATCACACTGAACACAATGTTTTCAAGTTTCTTTCACTTTGTTATACTACACAAGCAAAACATTGTGAAATTTTAGCAATGGGAATTTGGTAATCAAATGTGAAAAGTGCAGCATGTTTTTCACTTTTTCCTTTGATGATTGCTTTGCTACCTAAGTAAATTTAAGAGAATATAGGGATTTAGAAATCTACTAACATAAAGAAAACTTTCATTTAAATTTTTTTTTTTTCGGCCTTTTTGAGACAGGGTCTCCCTGTAGCAACAGCTGGCCTGAAACTCACTATGTAGCTCAGGTTGGCCTTGATCTCACAGAGATCTGCTGCCTCTGCCTCCCGGGTGCTGGGACTAAAGGCATGTGCCACTACACCTGGCTTAAATGTATTCTTTTTAAAATTTTTATTTATTTATTTTTATTTCATGTATATGAGTGCTGTGTTGGATAGCTTTAGTTGTCAACTTGACACCTGGGTAGAGGGAGCCTCAATTGATGAATTGCCTCCATTGGACTGGCTTGTGGCCATGTGTGTGGGGCAACTTCTTGATTATTGAATGATATGGGAGGGCTCACCCACTGTGGGTGATGCCACCCCTCGGCAGATGGACCTATGTTATATAAGAAAGCAGGTTGAGCAGGGGCCAGGGAACTAAGCCAGTACGCAGTGTTCCTCCTTGGCCTGTGCTTCAGCTCCTGCCTTCAGGTTCTGCCCTGAGCTCCTACCTTGGGCTCCCTGACAAACTGTGACCCAGGAGATGTAAGCCAAATAAACCCATTCCTCCCCAAGTTGGTATTTGTCAGAGTGTTTTGTCCCAGCAATGGAGAAACAAACTAGAACAAGTGCTTTGCCTGCATGTATATAAGTGTACCATGTGTATACAGTGCTGGCAGAGGCCAGAAGAGGGTGTTGGAGCTCTTGAAGTTACATAGATGTTTGTTAGCTGCCATGTGTGTGCTGAGAACTGAACCTGGGTCCTCTGCAAGAGCAGCCAGTGCTCTGACCCCTTGAGCAACCTCTCCAGTCCCAAAATGTATTCTTGAAATAATGAAGTATATTGTTGATAGGAATTGTTAACTTAGCTGTGTGTATGTGTGATGTTTGAATTGTCCATTTTAAATGAATTTCTTTCCTTTTGTCTGTCTGTCTGCCTTTTTCACTAGTGTTATTTTCTAGTAAACACTGGGATTTTTAAAAAATTTTCTGAAACTTACTGACTTTGGCATTAGACTCTAACGATGATGCCTCAGAAACAAATTCCAAGTGCCTCCCCTTTTACCTACAAAACTCAAATGGGAAAAAGGACCTAAAACTCCAGTTATGACAGGATGGGATATTTTGACGGGATGAAATTGAGGGCTTTGTGCTCATTAGGTAAGGGTTCTTACTACTTACTATATCCTGGTCCTGAAGACTGTTAAGCTACATGTATAGATGGACATGAATCTGGTTTTGGTTTTCTAAATGCCAGGGTAGAAAATTGTTTCTTCCAGGAGCAGCATTATTCTTCTTCTAAAAAAATTATTGACTATTTTTGTTTCATGTGTATGAGTGTATTTCCTGCACGTATGTAAGTGCACCTGTGCCGTGCAATGCCCACAGAGGACAGAAGAAGGTGTCGGAACCCCTGGAACTGGAGTTATGGATAGTTGTCAGTTGCCATGTGGGTCCTCTTTAGGAGCATTCAGTGCTCTTAACTGCTGAGCCATCTCTCTAGCCACAAAGGTTAGATTCTTTATGTTCTCCTTTTAATGGTAGGTAACTGGAGATGGTATGAAGCAATTTTTAAAAATGCATCTTTTTATTTTGAATGATTTTAAATTCACAGATTGTGACAATAGAACTGAGTTTTCATACAGCCCCTTTGCTTTTTGTCTAGAGACAATACCTTCTTTTTGTTTTGTTTTGTTTTTTTGATTTTTTTTGAGACAGGGACTCCCTGTAGTCCCAGCTGGCCTGGAACTTGCTATGTAGACCAGGCTGGCCTCGAACTCACAGGGATCTTTCTGCCTCTGCCTCCCAAGGCTGGGACTAAAGGCGGTGGGCTACCAAGCCCGCGAGACATGCCTTCTAATGCCATCGTGTATTTGTCTAAATAAGGAAGCCACAGGGGAGCAGCTCAGTAGTAGAGCACCACATAACATGAACTAACAAACCTAGGAAGCTGGCATTGATAATATCATTATTAACTAAACCAGACTTTATTTAAGTTTCACTATTTTTTCCCTCTAATGTCTCTTTTCTGTCTGAAGATTCAATTTAGAATTATGACATACTAAGCTGTCACATCTTAATCTGCTCTGGTTGGTGGTGGTTTCTCAGTCTGTCCATATTTTCCGTGACCTGAGTGTTTTGTGGTGAGCTGGGTAGGTATGTTGTAGAAAAATCCCCTGATCGGGGAATACCTGATCTTTTTCTTGTGATTAGACTGAAGTTCAAGAAGAAAGCAAACACTTTCTCTTCACATCCTTTCAGGAGTACAGGTATTCATCATGACTGTCTGGTGACGTGAATCTCCTCAGTTGCTTGTCACATATCTCCTTTGAAAAGTTACTATGCTTATGTTGACAAATTCTATTCTTCAGAAACATGCCACTAACTCCAGTTCACATTGAGGTGAGTGGAGATATGTGAAGAATTAATCTTTACTCTCCTAGAAGAGAAAGTACTTGCTATTTGAAATTCATCCTTTTTATTCCTTACTTACCTATTCATTCATTTATATCAGTATCTGCTCATAGGTAATTATTTTACAACTGGGCTATAATCTAGTGCTCTGTTGTTTATGTTATTGCTCTAATTACTCCAGCCTTGGCCACTGGAAGCCTTTCAGGTTGTCCTCTGAGTTCTTTTAACACGCTCCTGTCCTTTTGAGCTGAGATTTTTGCTGCTGCAGGAAGTGCTGGCTTTATCTTCTATTTATCCTGCTCCAGCTCTGAAAATTTCTCTGAGAAACCCCATTTCCTTTAATTGGACAATGGTATTCAGATGAGTTTTCATAATGGATTACAATCAAGGGAGACTTGGGCATGTAAAGATCATACAATCTTCACAATAGTGATCAACAGTGTGAGCCAAAGTCTAGGAATTTCATAAGAATCTATACTACTGAGGAGTTTTCTGAAAATTTCGTTAGAGACATTTATGTGAATTATAGGATTAAAAATGGTGCTCAATTGATATTATCTTGGAAATTTTCATTAGAGCCAGCAAGAGTTAAAAAACTTGTAATATATTAAGTCTTTATGACTTACCGTGAGAGGTGGTGTCACAGAATTCAGTAGATTCTCAGAACAGCTTGCATAAAATTTGTTGGAACTCAGGTGAACAGAAAAAAAAAGTTATATATATATATATCTATATTTAAA
>NW_008354532.1:1304783-1306104 GCF_000622305.1 Nannospalax galili
TGGTTTATTTAAAGTCTTTTTTTCTAGAATGGTAGTACAATTGCTGAAAATACCTCAATGATTCTTAGTTATAGCTAAAACAAATGCAGCACACATAGTCAAAGTCACTGCAAAGAGTATAAAGATAATATATAATTCAATGTCTCTTGAGTTCTAGGGAGTTAGATAATACAAGGAAACACTATACTGTGGGAAAGAGAAGTATTAATGAAGAGCCTTGGGAGCTGTAAGATAAATAAATCCAGTGGCTATGGTAACAGGATCCATGGGGAGGCATTAGAGGGCTGCATCTTTGCAGGTACCAAGGACCTGTGTTTCTAAGTGGGGTGATATTGCCTCTGTGAGATGGGGAGTTAAGAGGGGACTATAGTGGAGACTTGTTGCTGTCCTTCTCAAAAAAGAAAACTGTTCACTAGTCAGAGAGAAAATGAGGTTGAGTTCATGAGGCATGAAGTCCACAGAGGTGGGAAAATCAAACAGAACTGTGAGTAGGAAGCAATACTTTAGTGAAATATATTTGTTTAGTAATTCTTGGCTGCAAGATGTTTATATACTTCATTTAAAAAAAACAGTCACAGTCAGGCCACAAAGTGGCTTCAAATAAACTAGAGCCAAGAATGAGAAAGAACAAAGGTACGTGCAGAACAAATATTCAGTGTTATGAAATCACAGTAGGGGAGAGGCTCAGCCCACCAGTCAGGTATCTAAAAAGAGTATGTGCTGATGGAGATAGCCATGTTAGGTGTGTGTGTGTGTGTGTGTGTGTGTGTATGTATATATGTATGTATATATATATATATATGTTATATAACCTACATATATGTAAGTGCATCTGTGTCATACAATGCCAGCAGAGGTCAGAAGAGGGTGTTGGGTCCCCTGGAACTGGATTTATGGATGGTGTTAGCCACCATGTGGGTGCTGGAAACTGAATCTGGGTCTTCTGCAAGAGCAACCAGTGATCTTAACTGCTGAGCCGTCTTTCCAGCCCCCCATGTTAGTTTTGTAGCAAAATCTACTATAATTGTTGAATGACTCATTTACATTATTTATTTATTTTGTTGTGATAAAATATGTGCAACAGGGGCTGGAAAGATGGCTCAGTGGTTAAGAGCACTGACTGCTCTTGCAGAGGACCTAGGTTTGATTCCCAGCACCCACATGGCGGCTATGAACTGTTCTTAACACCAGTTCCAGGGGAATCCAAAGCCCTCTTCTGACCTCTGCAGCATTGTACGACATGGGTGCACTGACATACATGCAAGCAATATATTCATACACATAAAATAAAAATAATAAATAAAATTTAAAAAATATGCGT
>NW_008354532.1:1306529-1321156 GCF_000622305.1 Nannospalax galili
ATTTAAAAAATATGCGTAACAAAATTTACCATTTTAATCATCTTTATGTACACAATTGAGCAACATTAAATACATTTATTGCTGTGCCATCTTCATTACTATCCATCTCCATACACTTTATTTCTTCCTATGCTGAATCTCTACATATTAAAAAGTAATTCATCTCCCCACCAGCCCCAGGTAACCAAGATTGTCCTCTCTCTATGTCTCTGACTAAGTATAAATGGAATTATAGCAAATCTTTTCTTTTGTGTAGAGCTTATTTCACTTAGCAAGACATTTTCAAGGTTTACTAATGTTGTGGTATTTGGCTTTAACTTCTAAAGTAGTTATAATCACATCATGCTGACACTCCCTGCCCAAGGTAATCTCATAGGCTGAGGTGATAGGGAAGAGAATGCAGAGTCAAAGGTAGAGGCAGGATACTGAGCTGTCCCAAACAAGCCCCCAACTCCTCTGCCACTAAAGTTAGAGCTGGAGAATAAAGACTAGGCATAACATTGTGGGTGCAGGCAGTGAGCTCCAAGTCACAGAGGAGTGAGGCTGGGATGCTGGATTGGAGAGGTGATGTCAGACTGGAAAGTGCTAGTAATTCCATGAAGTGCATGCATTGTGGGCGTGCATACAGAGGTTTCAGTAGATTCAGAAAAGAATCTGTAAGTGGTGAATGACTAAGCTGAGGAGGGGGATGATCAAGAGGTTGCTTGATCTAGGAGGGTTTTCAAAGAAAAGGCAGTATGTAAGTATACAGGCATCTGGGCAGGACTGGGTAATGATTTACTCAAAGAAGTTGGCATTAGGAAAGATAAGGGAGTGGAAACTGCAAAACACTTTAAGAGCTAACCAGGCCAATTTGGCAGGGGCTGAGGGTTTGCATAGATTACAGAAAGAAAGGGATAGGAATAGCTGATGAAGCCAGTTTATAAAGTACAGCTATTGACAAACACTTGATTCTGGTTATGTTGTAAGCCATGAGCATCAACAGAAAACAATTCTATCCTTTGTCTCAAATCTCCAAGCTTTTAGAACAATTAGAATACTTTGCCTTATAGTAGTTTGGGAAATGTCTGCATCTCCTAGAATATAAACTACTTGGCAGCAGAGTTGCCTTACTCATGTGAGTATTACTTCTAGTGCTGATCACAAAGTGCTGAACTTCTTAGTTCATTAAACATTCTATGAATTGAATGGTGATTAAGAGATTTTGATGGGGGCATGAAGTTAAAAGGCCAAGGTTATAATTTAGAAACATTAATCTGATGAGAATGTGTAGGAAAATGAAGTCAGACTGAGCAGTTAAGGTAGGTATTTTGGTAATCAAGTGGTTGGGTAAAGCAGGCTTTTCTAGACTGGGCCTTAACAGCTAGGGAAGGATTTAGAGAGAAATCTGATAATAGATTACCCAGGTTTTACATACCAGTAGTCCTTCCATGGCCGAAAGCAAAGATTAGGAAGATGTGCAGGATGAATCAACAATTACTACTGTATATTTTCTCCTGTGGAATCCTGAAAAACTTACCTAACACATGTTCGACAAGTCTAATTTCTTAATGTCTGAAATCACATTGGTGGCCTTGGGAACTCCCTACAAATGTGTTTAATACTTTTTTGGACATTAGAAAGTAACATTGTATTAGACGAGGTTTTTGTTGGCATATGGGGGCACAGTGAAGTATTTCCTAGCTCTTTCTTAACAAAATTGAGGGGATACAAATTTTTCTATACTCTCTTGGCATCCCCCAAATTGCAATGCTTTATTTAAAAATTGCATGAATTTTGGCTCACAGCCCTCTCACCCAGGAAGGGCTGGTGTTGAGATCAAATGTCAGTCATTATTGAAAGCTCCTCCTTCCTCAACTTTCAGTAACTGCCCAGGAGCAACTTCGGCCTAAGCCAATGGGGTCCATTGGAGACAAGAGGCTCCTCTTGCTCTTTCCCATTGGCTGATAGGATTTTCAACTAAGACATTCTGGTCTGATGCCTCCTCATGCTCCTCCCCTCCCTCCCCCTGGATGTTTTGTGTCAGGAGTCAGGAGCCCATAACTTGCCATCTGTGATGGCTCCAAATTCCATCCCCGTTCCACATTGGAGAGGTTTCCTCTCTCTTCCTCTGGAACATCCACCATTGCTCCTCTCTCTCTACTGGTAATGAAGCTTAATGTTTTAAGTCTACCTCAAATGCTGCCCAGTTGCTTCCTTTCTGGTCCCTACCAGAGGAACCATAGGAACCCTTTGAAAACCAATGCTTCTTTTACCCTGAATGTCCTGTGGGGAGAGTTTCTTTATTCTTCATTGGTAAGAGCAAATCAATAGTAGCACAACAACCCATAATAATGTCACTGCTGCCTTTAGACAACTTCAAGGTACCAAGGAGATAATTAATTTTTTTTCCTGTTTTTAATTGAATTTTTGTGAATTTCATACAATATATTTTGATCAGATTTAGATCATCTCCCCTATTTGTACCCGCTTACTACCTCCCACCCACTGGAGCCTGGCCACCCTACCATGAGTCTCACCCTTAAACAAGATTGACTCTCAGGGAGGAAATTTTTAAAATTAATTTATTTGTGTACCATACTCTAATCAAGAGATTCTGAATGAATTCTTAGAGTGATGGGTTCTTAATGTAATTCTGGTGTAATAGGTTCGAATAAAATCAATTACTTTATAACTCGCTGGAATAAAGACTGGTTAACAGGGGTTTTTTTTTTTAAAAAAAAAATCTGTGGCTGGGTGTGGTGGTACATGCCTTTAATCCTAGCACTCAGGAGGCAGAGGCAGGTAGATCTCTGTGTAGTTGAGGCCAACCTGTTTTATATAGTGAGTTCCAGGCCAGCTGGGGCTACAGGGAGATCCTGTCTCAAAAAATTTCGTGTGTGTGTGTGTGTGTGTGTGTGTGTGGTGTGTACAAGTGTGACATGGAAGCCAGAGGTCAACCTTGGATGTCCTTCAGGAGCTGTTGACCTTGTTTTAAGAGGCATGGTCTCTCACTGGGACCTGGGGCTTACGGTTACACAGTTTTTTTTTTTTTTTTAATTGTTGTTTTGTTTTTTATGATGGAAAAGGGTATACCTAGAGATGGCTTGGTGACAGGTTGGAAAGGTGGCTCACTAAGTAAAAGTGCTTGCTGCCAAGGCTTATGACCTGAGTTCAATCCTTGGAATCCACATGGTAGGAAGAGAGAACTAATTCTTATAATTGTGTTCAAGGGTGTGCCTTTCCCTGCCCCCATGAAATACATGTAATATTAAAGAGCGTGAGAGCTTAGTGACCATCCAACTCACTGCTTTTGTTACAACTTTTCTCCTGTCAGTTCCAGATCCCAAATGGCAGAGAGACACAGTGAACTTCTCAAAGCAGTGTTCACCTTTCATGAGATTTAGCTATCACCCAAGTTCAGAAAAGGTCTGTTCATACTAAATGGCGACTTTTGGTAGATGCTATGATGTGAATGTTGATTCATATGTTGGAACTTAATCATTGATGCTATGGTGTTGGGAGGTGGAGCCTCTGGAGGTAATTAGGTCATTGAGTAGCCTTAATGAGTAGGATCAGGTCCTGTAACAAAGAGGCTGCAGAGAGGGGCTTTGCCACTTCCTGGTGGGCTCTCATCAGATGCCACATCTTCTGACACCTTGATGTTGACCCTCTCGGCCTCCAGAATTATCAAATTAAGTTTGTATTGTTTCTAAGCTACTTTGGTCTAACAGTCTCAGAGACAAAGACAATTGACTCTTGTTTTACCACTGTATGCTGTGGTACATGTTGTTGAGATAGGTAGTTGATTTACCTTTGAAATGGAAATGTTCCATGTATCTATTCATCCTTGCAGTAAGTACTTACTGAAAGTCTACTGGGTGCTGGGCATGAGTCTCAGTGTTAGAGCTACACAAATGAATCAGATAAGTACAATTTTTGTCCATTGGGCTTATATATTAACCCGAATAGTTTTGTGAACTGTTTCTCTCTCCCCACCCCTCTCTGAGTTCTCATTAAAAGATACCTAAAATACCAAGGAGTTTGTATTGCTTTCCCTGAGTCCTGGGGGTTTAACTCAAGGTCTTGCATACATTAAGCAAGTAGGTAAGTACTCTGTCAGTGAGTCACACTCCCAGGTTAGGGCTGCTTGTATTTGAATTGACTCCGGATACCTTGGTCCTAGTCCTGGAGTCTAGCAAAGTGAATCTGGGATGAAACTTTGTACTAAAAGGGGGGATGGGGGAAGGAGGAGGGGGGAGAAGAGAGGGGAGGAGGACAGAGGGGAGGAGGAGAAGGAAGACACAAAACAAACAAAAAAACTGAGTGTGTTGGCATATGCCTGTAATCCAAGCATGTGGAAAGCTGAGGCAAGAAGTGGGAGTCTGAGGCCAGCCTGGGCTGTATAGAAAGGACCCGTCTCATTGTCTCTGAAAAGAAAAGCCTCCTCGTAGTTTAAATTCCTTAGGTTTGAGAACTACAATCCCTCCAGTCTAATCATTTAGAATTGAGTGCGGGGTTTTTGAATCATACATGGACAGGAACCAAGCACAAACTTAAGCATGACAGGGTGTCAAGCAGAAACTTTCTTCTTGCCGTGTAACTACTGCTAAGTCCCAAACTGAACATAGAACACAGAATGTCTTCCATACTCTAAATCTATATCATCACAAGTAAAGTTGAGGTCTGCCACCCTCCTGCCGGGGTTAATCACAGGCCCTCAGCTAAGGAAGTGGCTAACTACACACTGCTAAGCCGATCTCCCAGCAGAGGTTGGGAGAGAGGAAGCCAGCCTCTTGGGAGTGGGTGTACAGCGCCTATTCCTTCTCTTAAATCAAGTGTGTGGGTGAGGGGAGCTCAAGTAGGTCACTCGAATAGAAAAGCAAACAGTGCAGGCTGTGTTCCTTGGCTATGTGATCTGAAATAGCAGATTTGTGGATGTGACTCTTGTGCTATTGGAACGTGGGCAGGGAACAATTTGGAGGTGGCATGAGTGGACCAATACCTTGGTAGAGAGAAGTCAGAGAGGCCAGTCTTCAAGTAGAGATAACCAGATCCTCATATGTCTCCACACCTGAGTTGGCCCCCATAAGATGAGACTGGGAGTTAAGGCTGGTGACTGTGCACTGGTGCAGCAAGGAGCATAAAGATGGGTTCAAGACGGAAGACAAATCTCCTGTCGGAAGAGAACTGTGGAACCACTGCTGGTCCCCACTGAGTCACAGGCAGAGGCCAGGCTAGTGATTTCAGTCAACTGCAGAGGGAACTGCAACTCATCAGCAAGATTCTTGAGTTTCCTTACTATTTTCCTGTTCCGGTCCAGGGAAGCCAGTATCTAGAAGCAGAAGGGCTGGCAGAAGAGCCAAAATGCATTCTCCCGACCTACCCTACTCCTCACCATGCCAAACCCCTGCAACTGAAGGCCTAAGCAGAAAGTCTAACCTCTTTTGGATCCTGGGATGAGTAGAGTTTTGATTAACTGGAAAAATGAAGTGTTCAAGTATTCTAATGGTTATATTTGGCTAACATCTTGGTATTAGGCAAGAAGTATTTGAGGCGTTGTGTTCAGTGGGAAAGTAGTGTTTGAGGCATGTTTTGGAAAATTTAATCCAGTACATACCTATAATGACTAGAGATTTCTTAATAAGCTTAAATTTTTATTGAAGTTTCCCAATGCTGGGGATTGAACCCTGGACCTCACTAGTGCTAAGCAAGTGCTCTACCACTGAGCTGTGTGCCAAACCAAACTTAATTTTTGTTTTTTTCTGTGGTGCTGGTGATCGAACCAAAAACCTTGGGAGAATTTGAATGGTAGGTCACTGAGCTATATCTCCAACCCTTTGTTCATTTTAAAAAATTATTTTGGGTATTGTTTTGAGGCATATCTCACTGTGCAACCCAGGCTTGCCTTAAACTCTCAATTCTCCTTCCTCAGTCTCCTGAATGCTAATTTTATGTGTACATGTTACAGAATTTGAAAGATATAAAACAGTGAAACTAAAGAGTTTTTCCATCTCTTCTCCTTCAATCATGCAATTCTTATGTTTTTTTCTGGAAATACCACAGAACTGCTTTTTGTTTTTTAATTAAAGCTTCAGAAACAGACATATAATTCTATATTAATTCTATAATATCTATAATATTGATGAACATTTACAAAAATATGAATTAGAAACATTTCCACATTCTGGGGTCATCTTTTGGAAACTGCAGACAGTATTGTTGCATCCTCATTATTTTTCTGGGATCCCATGAGTTACAGTGTATGAAATTCCCCATAAAGGTTTGGGTGTAGCTCATGACAGAATGCTGGCTTATCGTGTTTAAGGCCCCAGGTTTGAGCCCCAGAACACAGACATACACATAGCAATGCATTCACACACACACACACACACACACACACACACAAACACGGATGGGCGAGAGGGAAATGAGAGAGAGAGAGAGAGAGAGAGAGAGAGAGAGAGAGAGAGAGAGAACCTGCTATGTAGGCCAGCAGGCTGGCCTTGATCTCACAAAGATCTGCCTGCCTCCTGACTGCTGGGATTAAAGGAATGTGACACCATGCCAGGCTACTTTTTACTTTTGAGCCTTTGGAAGACCTGTTCCTATATTATATCTTATATTTTGCTTGTTCCTTGTATTTGCTTTTTTGAATAAACTTGGCTCATTCACCGAAGTTTTCTGGTACCTGTTTAGAGGCTAGTTTTCTTCTGTTCAATGTTGGGGGCTCATTCTTGGCTCTGAGTTATTTCAGGTTCTGTGAAAATCTACAAGCTCTGTACTCCCTTTCCTGAGCTATGAAACTTGGTTGCAGGCCAGCCCAGAGGTCAAGAAGTTGATTCATTTCAGTGACTCTTTTTTAGAACTAGGACATAAGTGAGTTAAAAAAAAAAATGTTTTCTCAGGCCTCAGGACAAATAAAAATCTAGGTAACATGATCACGCACACCGGGGAGCCTCTTTGATGGTTACTAGATGCTTGCTGCGTCTCTTCACGCCAGTGGTGATCTTGGTCCAGAAGCTCCCTAAGCAAACACTCCACGACCTCAGTCGATGTTTTTGTACGAGGCTGCCGACAGATGAGGTATCTGTTGAATGATTCGGCTTGGTATTTTAGGATCAATACAGCAATGGCATGATCACGCACACCGGGGAGCCTCTTTGATGGTTACTAGATGCTTGCTGCGTCTCTTCACGCCAGTGGTGATCTTGGTCCAGAAGCTCCCTAAGCAAACACTCCACGACCTCAGTCGATGTTTTTGTACGAGGCTGCCGACAGATGAGGTATCTGTTGAATGATTCGGCTTGGTATTTTAGGATCAATACAGCAATGGCTAGGAAACTGAAATGTCCACTTAAAAACTAAATGCAATTAAGTATACAAAGGGCCTATATAACCCAAAACGTGCTTAGCAAAATGAGAATGGTTTAGGGCCACCTGATTTAAACACCCAGCCAGGCTGCCCTGAACCTGAACTGGCAACTTGAATATGGTGCTGACGTTAGACTTGAGCTCGTTAGACTTGAGGAAGAGAATGGAAATAACCAAGAGACAATGAAGCTTGTTTGACAAGCGGAGGTGCCAAGCCTGGGCTTGGGGAACAGTGGAAATCGTTTAGGCAGGATTTGCAATCTGGAAGTGTGAGTGGAACTAAAAGTGAAATCCAAAGGGCTTCCTGCAAGGCTGTGAGCTTATGTCCCTGAGTAGCTGACCTCCAGAAAGCTGGAAGGAAGTCTGGTCTGTGTAGGAGTGGGAGGAGAGAAATAAAACCAGTTCAGATCAGAATTTATCTGCAGAAATAGTCAGTAAATATTCATGTTTTGAGACAAAGTCTAGAGCCCGGAGAAGGCTTGGTAGATATAGACTCAGGAAGGTTTGTGAAGTCCTCTGAAAGCAGGGGTGGGTGGCACACTCCACTTGCAGGCTGAGGCAGAGCGATCAGGAGTTCCAGGCCAGCCTGTGATACATCAAGAGGCTTTGTCTCAAAAACAAAACAAACTAAAAACCAAAACAAAAAGAGGGCTCTGGGAATGAGGAGGTAGAAAGATTTTGCTGTATTGCCTGGTCATTGGCCCAGGGTGAAAATGTATCTTTAGATGCTGAATCTGGATCAAGAAACAGAGGAATCAAATATGTAAAAACGTTCTCTTACACATGGTGTGTTGTTAGTATAAGTTCAAAATGGGGGTGTAAGCCTGAGCAAGTAAGTCACAGTGAGATGGGAGCAAGCTCTGTGTATATTGCACAGTAGGACATGTGTATAGCAGTACTATACATTTTGAAAAGCCACAAGAAAGGATTTTCTTTAACTTTTGGTTTTAGGGCTGGGGATGAAATTCAGAACCTTGTGCATGCTAAGCACATATCCCACCACTGGGCTCTGTCAGCAGCCCTGACCAGTATTTGATGACTTGGATGTGTTTAACCTGATTAAATAAATAAATAAATACATATATGTATATATATACATGTATCTATACAACACGTTATACCATTAATAGGTACAATTATTAATGTTACTTATCAGTTGGAAACCAGGTTTAATTTTTAAATGGTCAATAAACAAACAAGAAAACAAACAAACAAAAAACAAATGAAACACATAATTGTAAGGAAAGCTCCCTGTAAGCTCTGTCAGTGTTATCAGTCACTGTCAGCACTCCTGCTGAAAAATACAAAGAGCAAGAAGAAATCCAGCATTTGTGCTTCTTCTCCTTCAGCTTTCCTGATTCTTGTAGGCTTTATACTCTTAGATGAGTATATGGAAGATCCATAGTACAAGTGCGTGTGTGTGTGTGCGCGCGCATATGTATGTGCATATGTGTGTGCGTGTGTGTATGTGTGTGTGCGGGTACGTGTGTATGTGCCTGTGTGCAGTATGTATGTGTGTATGTGCATGTGTGTATGTATGTGTGTATATGTGTGCTCCACCAATTCTACATCTTCCCCCAAAGATTGAAAAAAGCAGTGAATAGATGAAGTACCGTTGAATGAATAACTAGAGATATAGCTATGTTAATAAACTGCTAACAGGAAGTTAATAGAGTGGATGCTATGGAGATGTAGGAAGATTATTTCCTGTGAGTCATTGTAGGTAAAGAGAAAGATAGTTTGGATAAGGAACTTGGGAAAGCGCACAAATGGAAAACAGCCCCAATTACTACAGTTTTCTCACTTCTTTTCCCCCAAGGCATGCTTCCGCATGCACTCGGTGACAAAATCTATGTCTAGTAGGTTGGAATTTTCTCTTCCAGGAGGATACATGGAATGTCAGCAAGAAAGTAGTATTTGTTCACAAAATTATTAATGAAAGCATTATATGTCCATAATGAGTTGAGATTCTTTGATTTAACTTTTTATTAAAAGATCAAAAATAAGTATATGTACACAAGTCACAGAATTAGAAAGATATGCAAGGATCTTCTGCTCCTCGTACAGTGGGGCTTTTATTGGGGGACAGCGAAATGGGGAGACTTGGCTAAAATCAGGATAAAGTAGGGTGTGCGATAGGAAGTCCCTAAAGCTGGAAAAACGTCAGACTCCATGTGCGGCTTCTCCTCAGGTTACTTTTCCTGTCTGGCATCAAGAGCTGAGTTTTGACCGTCCGAGAACTGAATGAGATGGAAAGGGTTCAGACTGGGCAGGGGAAGAATGGAAACAAAGGAAAGAAAACCACAAAGTCTACCAAGACTCCACTGAAACAACAGAAAAGACAAAAACAAAATAAAACCTGTTTACATGTTTGGAGCTCCATCTTCTGGTCATGAAATAGGATGGAACTGGAATGTGTTTATGAAAGTGAAGGATGTGTCTGCAGAAGCTAGGTTAAAACTCATTGAGTTGATCTGCCATGCTGAGTGTATTAGGTACTTTTTTTGTTAGGGTGACGGGTCACCCGACAGAAGCAACTTAAGAAGGAAAGATGTATTTTGGCTCAAGGACCAGGGCATGTATCCATTAGGGCAGGAAAGGCATGGCATCTGGAGTGGTTCTTTCTGTGGTGGTTGGAGCCTGCCATGCTGGTGTGTCTCATGGCATCAACCAGGAAGCACTGTTTAGGCTGGAAGTGTGGCTGAGGTGTTACCTTTAAGGCCTGTATCCCAGTGACCTACTTTCTCCAGGTAGGCTCTACATCTATACTGTCCCAAACAAGGACGACAAATTAGGTGCCAAGGATTCAAAATACATGAGCCTATGGGGGACATTTCTTATTCAAATCATTCTGCCTCTGCCCCGCTCCCCAGGGTCATGGAACCTCATAAGGCAAAATGCATTTAGTTCAACTTCAAAAGTTCCCCTAGTCTTGGGGCAGGTGAGACAGCTCAGTGGATAAAGACGCTTGTCTCCAAGCCTTATGACTTGAGTTTGATCCCTGGAATCCACATGGTAGAAAGAGAGTACTGACTCCCACAAATTGTCCTCTGTCTACATGTACACCATGGCACATGCATGCATATATACACACACATATATGCATACACATATAAATAAACAAATAAAAACAAAAGTTCCCGTAGCCTTAACATTTTCAACACTGTTCAAAAGTCCAAAGACTTTTCTGAGATTCAGTGCAAATTCTTAGTTGTGAGCCCCTGCAAAACAAACAAACAAACAAACAAACAAACAAACAAACAAAAACCCAGATGGTTGTACTTTCAACATACAATGGCACAGTGTAAACATTCTTATTCTAAGAGAGGCAAATAGGATAGCAAGGAAAGACTGGACCAGAATAAGACAAAAATTCAGCAGGACAAACACTAAATCTTGTAGCTCTATGTCTAGCATCTGGGCCTTGTGATGGTATCATCTGGGCTCCAGTGGGCTCCAGTAGTCTTGCCCCTACAGCCCTTTTGCCTGCAGCATACCTGACCTAGCTGTTGGGCCAGATTTATTCCATGCTTGCAGCTTTCTCTACTAGGTGTGCCATACTCTTGGCATCTGCAGTATCTGGGGATCTGCAACATAATTTAATATTTACCCTTACTGTCTCACACACTGGTCTCTCAGGTCTTCTTTTCAGAGAATTTGACCCTGCTATACACCATCTACTTTTTGGAGCACTGGTGAAAACCTTCGTGACCCTTAACTCTTTTATTTCTCATTTCTTAAAAACCTTCAGAGTACAGATGATATGGGTTCTGTTGCCAGCATGAGATGTAGCCTGGTTCCCTTTTATCACAGCTTTAGTGCCCTACAATGACCTGGGCATCTGAATAGGGGAAAACATTCCCTAAGTAGTCTTGTTTGAGCAGGAAATACATGCAGAGGCACTCTCTGTTCAGGTACCAATTTTTCAGACACTGTCTTTTCAAATTATTTTGCATTTTATATCAGTAGAGCCTTCTACGGATGGAGTCTTGTCCTTAAGGCCCCTTTTCTAATGTGCCACTGCAAAGTGTGAGGTTTTTCTTTAGTGGTCCCAGCCTCTTGAACAATTGCAGTTGCTTTGTCCACATGCACTTTGACTGCCGCTTTAAAACTGTTTGCTGGAGATTTTTCACATTTTCCTCTTTGTGCTCACTTTAAATCTGGGGAAAAAGAGTAAGCAGTAACTATGCCACAGCCTTAGGGTTGTGCTGTATTAAAATTTCTTGCACCAAATAAATGGGTCCATTACTTTATAATTTGGCCTGAAATTCCCATGAAACAGACATAACATAGCCAGATTCTTTGTTACAGTGCTACATGAATGACCTCTAGCCCAGTACTTTACAGAGTTCTTTTCCTCTCTGAAACCTTGAGAGCTGGTCCTTCCCTATCCACATTTCTATTGGCATTTTGTTCTTTCATACTCCCACTAAAATGGTCCGTTAAGCTCTGCTTACAGCACTTAA
Source organism: Nannospalax galili (assembly GCF_000622305.1). NCBI lineage: Eukaryota > Metazoa > Chordata > Mammalia > Rodentia > Spalacidae > Nannospalax > Nannospalax galili. The sequence goes on from NW_008354532.1 coordinate 1,318,349, forward strand.
TGTTTTTCTATAGCTCCAAACTCTTTCACATTCCTTCTGCAAACCAGATCCAAAGGCTTAAGAATCACCCACCAGGTTTATCTTAGACATGACCCCACTTCTTAGTACCATTTTTTTTTTTTTTTTGTATTAGTTACTTTTCTCTTTGTTGTGACCAAATATCTGACAAAAGTAACTTAAAGGAGGGAAGATTTATTTTGGCTTACGGGTCCAGCAAATAAAGCCCATCAAGCTGGGTTAAGCATGACTGTTGAAACAGTGGTCCATCCATGCCGGTGAGCTTGCTACAGTAGCTTCTCACATGTCACCAACCAAAAATCAGAGAGTGCTTGGGCCAGAAGCAGGATGAGCTACAGCCCTGAAGACTTACCTTCCAGTGATCAATCCCCAAAGGTTTTACAACCTCACCAAACAGTGTCACCGCTGGTGGGGCACATTTCACAATCAACCCGTAATACCAAATAAACTATAACTTCTGCTGTTGAGACACGGTTTCACTACGTATCCCAGGCTGGCCTCCAAGTTGCTGTGTAGCTCAAGTTGGTCTCAAACTCAGAATCTCCTGCCTCAGCCTCTTAAGTGTTAAGACTGTACACATAGGCTAGTATGCCTAGCAAGTAAAAAATCTTGAACTTGGAAATTAAGGTTTTGGTTCGAAACTCTTGTTTCATCACTGTTCATTCCCCCACTTAACAAGCACAGGTAAACAATAAAGGTCTGGGCACTGAGGGAAGTACAGACACAGCAGTCTACTTGTAAGGAGCAAATCCTTAATTTACATGCCATCAAAAGAAAGTTGATTATTTTACATTTAGTAAAGACAATGCAAACAATGCATGCACAATTTTCTGATCCCAAATTGAAATCTGACAGGATGACTGTACTTTCTTTTGTCTAGTACCTGAATTACAATCCCCTCTCCCAGCAGGGGGTAGTTGTAAATATGAGGATATTCCTGGATATTGTGTTACACATAAATGCATTCATAGAAGTTGTTTGGTATTTCTTGTAAACTTAATAAGGATGCCTTATGTATGGGTGTCTTTTACCCCAATAGTATTATGCTATTAGTATATGTAATTGCTTTTTTAATTGTTTTCTATTTTTATTTTTGAGACAGGGTCTTATGTAGCTCAGTCTGGCCTCTAATTTGCAAATTAGTCAAGGATGACCTTGAATTTCTGATACTCCTGTGTCCAATTCCTGAGTGCTGGGATTATAGGCATGTGCCACCATGGTTGGTTTCATGTGGCATTGGTGATCACATCTGGGGCTTCATACATGCTAGACAAACACTCTGCCATCTGGGATGCATTCCCAACCCCTGCAACTGCCCCCTTTTTTAAAAGTGTCTATCAATAATTTCATTTTATTATCAAATGACAAAAAGGAAAAAAAAAACCCAGAAATCAGTCCTAGGAAGGTTAGAAGCAGGATAATCATGGTCATCCTCTGCTACATATTGAATTGATGGCTAACCTGGGATACGGGTGACTTCTCTGGAAGAAAATAAAAGAAAATTGCAATTACCACCTCTAGCTGATTGGGAAGTCAGCACAGACAGGTAGAAATCACTGAGCTGGGCTCCCTGGGATGTGGCCCTTTGGGGTCTTCAGGATGCCTCCCTATGGATTCAGGAGCCATGGGAACCTGGTTGGTTGTCTGGTATGCCATCATGCTCCACCCCCATCCCAGGTGTGGAAGCAGAGGAAAAGTCTGTGGAAGGCAGCCAGGGTTTCCGGGAGCATCTTGGGGAGGTCAGGAACTCTGGCTACAGACTGGGCCAGCCCCACTGGGCCTAGCTCAGCTGTGTGCTCAGAGCTGGGCAAGAACTCTGTCAGGTTGATGGAACTGAGCCTGGAATGCGAGCTTTGCCTATAGCAGCAGTAGGTCCTATGGTAAGCTCCAGGCACCATGCTGAGCCAGGTTGAGTGGCACAGGTCAGGGAGGGGTGCCCTCAACTCCTGCTTGAGCATGAGCTGGATGAATCAGGTCTTGATTTGCTCCTTCTTCAAGTTCAGTCTGGCTGCCAGGACCTTACAAGACTCATGGTCCGGGTTGGGCTCCATCTTGAAATGTTCCTCCTGCTGCCACTGCTGCTCCCAGCTGTATCCTTGGTCACCGGGACCCAGGGCGCAGGCGTCTGGAAATGCTTCATCCTGCATTAAGCTCAGTTCTGCTGTTTCTATAATTGCCTTTTAAACTTGGCAATATATCTTGTAAATATTCCCACTATATTGAATATATAGTCCATTTATTCTTTTAAATAAATTGATATAGTATTCCATAATAATTACTGTTTCCTTTTTAGGGTAGTTTAAATAATTATAAATAACAATAGAGCAATATTCCTGTGCATCTGAGTGGTTCTCTAGGTGAGATGAGAAGTTGGCTTACTGGACATAGGTTGTATATGCTTTTGTTTGGACAAAGACTAACTATTGCCTTCTGAAGGGCAGTGACAGTGAGAGTCAGTTTCTCTCTGCATAGCCACTGACATTTGATATAATCAAACTTTCAATTTTTTTGGAGTCAGTCTGCTAAGAATTGGTATTTTAGTGTAGGTTTTGCTTTTATTTCCCTCGTTGTGCATTATTTCAAGTTTACTAACCATTTTATCTAATATTCCGGGATATGTGTTCATATCCTTTAACCTATTTGGGGAATTTAGTTTTGTTTATGCTTGATTTGTAAGAATCCTTTACATATTCAGGATAATAATTTGTTGCATATGTATAAAATGTTTTTTTTTTTTTTCTGGATTATATTCCTTTTAAAAACGTTGCCCAGGCTCTTGTTTAGCATATT
>NW_008354532.1:1321249-1327931 GCF_000622305.1 Nannospalax galili
CTTGTTTAGCATATTTAAATTTGTCTACTTTATCAGTTAGATACATTTCTGATATATTTTTTATATGCTCATGTCTCTCTCTATATCCTCACAATTATACGTGTGTGTGTGTGTGTGTGTGTGTGTGTATGTGTATAAAACCAGTGTGGCCATAACCTCACGAATGTCTCTTATACTTTATCAATTATCTCAGCTGTTATTCATTTATTTATTTGTGCTGGGGACTGAACTCAGGATCTTTCACATGCCAAGCAAATGTTTTACTATTGAGCTACACTGTCAACCCCATGTACAGTTGCTTTTACTACAAGTTTCATGTGTTTTTACAATAGAATTTATATGCTGGAGAATGATAATTTCTATCCCTCACCCTGAAAACAGTTAAAACCTTGACTGATGTGGTTGGTGTTTAAGTGGGTGGTGTTTAATTCTGTGGTTCCCTTGCCCTTTGGGTGAACAATGGTCTTCCAAACTTCCAGTTTGTTTTTACAGTGTTAATTTACTGATACACCCTTTGTGTGCTGACTTCCCTTCTCTGACTCCTTCCTCTCTTTCCCTTCAGGAGTTGCTGTGAATACCCTTCAAGCTGTGGCCTGCTACAAAAGCAAGTTTTTTGGGGTAAACTCTTGCATTAACACACTTTCAAAATAGTGCTTTCTTTTTGTTTCAGCTAAGACTGGAGAAACTTGGAGAAAATGAGTAAAGGAAATTCTAAAAATGTAGTTGCTTCTGTTTCTCAACTTAGTGGCTAAAAATACAGGTTCCAAAAGCCAGAGGGCCTTGGCTCAAATTAAGTTTTTGTCATTTACTTGTTAAGCATTCCCAAGTATCTTTAGTTTCCATCTTAGATTCTTTACAACATGGAAATAAAATAACTATGCATTTCATAAGGGACTTGGTATGGACTTGTAGACACTGCCTGGCACAGGGCTTACCAAAAGATACTTCTTTGGGTTCTTCAGAAACTTTCTTATAGAATTTACTAACTTTGTTCTTTTTTTGTTTTTGAGGTGTTTTGTTTCGTTTTGGTCTTTTTGATACATGGTCTCCCTGTAGCCACAACTGGCCTAGAGCTCACTATATAGATCAGTCTGGGTTCAATCTCATAGAGATTGGCCTGCCTCTGCTGGGACTAAAGGTATGTGGTACCACACATCCTTAACTTTGTATTTTGTTTATTGAGGGCACATATCATTTTCTGTGCTGTGTAGGACACTTAAGTGCTTCATGCACATTGGGTTCCTCCTTCCCCTCCTCCTCCTGCTGCTCCTCCTCCTCCTGTCCCTCCTCCTTCCCCTCCTCCTCCTGCCCCTCCTCCTTCCCCTCCTCCTCCTGCTGCTCCTCCTCCTCCTTCTTCTCCTCCTTCTCCTCCTGCTCCTCCTTCCCCTCCTCCTCTTTCCCTCTTCCTCCTTCTCCTCCTCTCCCTGCTCCTCTTTCTTCTTCCCTTTCTCTCCACCCCACCTCCTCCCTCCTCTTCTTTTTGTGGTGCTATGGATTGATCCCAGGGTCAGATACCTACCTGTTAGGCAAGTGCTCTACCAGTGGGTTTTCTCTGTTCTAAATTTTTGGAGGGAATGATTCTTCAGAGCAAGAATCATGTTTCATGTGCTCAGTTCATGCCTTACTTTAAGGAGGAGTTCAGTGAACCATGAACCCAATTTTAGGAAGAAAATCAGAGGATAGAGCATATATACTTGAAGAAGAAGAGAGAATTAGAGAAATCATTGTTAGATATCTGCACAGTAAGTAGACTTTATGATTTAAATAAACTTGAAATTCAGTACAATTTGGATAGTTCATTAGGTTTGTGAATCAAATAGGTGAATTGAGTCACAGGGCATTTCATTAGCTCTTTCTACACCTAGTCTAGTTGTAAGCATTATGATATAATGGGGATGTGCATAGAAAACATCCGAGACTCTTACATTATAGGCAAGAATGAACATTTAGGAGAATTAATGAAATAAACAGCCTTGAAAACAAGTTATCAAAGAGCAGAAAATTTGTTTAAACATCAGTTATGTTGTTGAAGGGCCATAGAGGAAAAAGAACATCATGTTGGTGACTCAGAATGTCCACAAACACATAAAGTTTGAATCAAATAAAAATATATTGGGTGCTTTTTGGGAGACAGCAGTGGGCAGAGCCTTTTTTTAGCCTGAAAAACTAGTCTAGGATTAAGACGTAGCATGTTGAGTGGCACACACAGGTAATTCCAGCACTAAGGAGGCTAAGGCAGGAGGATCACAAGTTTGACGACAGTCTGGGCTGCATAGCTAGATCTTGTCTTTAAAAAAATGGACTGCTATATTTGGTATTTGTGGGGGATGCAAAGTGGATTTTGTTTGCTGATCAGAAGGGCTTTGTTGCGGGAATTTAATTTCCCTCTGGAGGTACTCCGGGCAGCTGGGCGGTATGAAGTTGACTTGGGAGTTCTACCAGTAGTTCTTTTCCTCCTTTGCATGTCCCTCCCATCCCTCACCCCAGGCACGCATCATGTGTGCCAATGCCAGCTCTGGTTTAGAGACGTGCTCACTCAAGTGTAGATGATGACTTTGAATTTGGAAAGGCAAGCAATTGGAGGGTGGGGTGGGAAGAGAAGAAGAAAAGCCTTGCTAGGTAAGACACAAATGTGAGTAAAATCACCCGTGTGAACATTTATGAACAACTTGGTAACAAGACAGTGAGCGGTTTCATTTGGCTGAGGTAATGGAGCTCTGGATATTTCTGTGTATGAGAGCCACTTGTTCATAAAATATTGGAGAGCTCTTACATAACAGTGACTATACTCTTAGCATCTTCTGAAAATTAGTAAACATCTTAAAATTAATTTATTTTTATTTTATGTGTGTTTTGCCTGCATATATGTATGTACATCCATGTATACCACACCCATAGAGGCCAGAAGAGGGCATCAGACACCCTGGACTGGAGTATGGATGTTTGCTATCCACAATGTGGGTGCTGGGAACCAAACCTGGGACAAGCATTAAGTGCTCTTAACTGCTGAGCCACCTCTCCAGCCCATAGATTAGTACATATTTTTTAAGTAATCGCTACATGGTAGAGGTTCACTAGTTTATAGAGATTAATTGGAATGATGTTGATTCATAGACCCCTTTATGTCTTTCCACGTCTCCTGGATCCTTGGTGCACAGGTTGAGTTCCCCTGTGTTAGCATATGATTTCTACAGGGAAGTTCATTCTGTGAGACTCATCTATTCATTAATTCAATAAATATTGAAAACCTACTATGTGCAATATATTCTTTTAGGCTCAGAAGAAACAGCTATAAAAGAAAAAAGACCCTCCTGTCAGCGAGCTTATATTCTAGTGGAAACAACAGATAATAAAAGATAACACTGAGATGCTATGGTAATACTGAAAGAACTGTAATATTTCAAATGGTGTTGTGTCACAGGTAGGCTGGGGGAATGTTATTTTAATAGACTGGAGAGACAACTTTTTAGTACAATGATACTTGAATAGACATTTGAATAAGTGAGAGAGCCTGGCAGCTTTGAGTCAATGGAACTGCTATTGCAAAACCCAGGAGGTGGGAGTCTGCTTGCTGTCCTCAGGCAAAAGCAAGAAGATTGGTGTGGCTAGAGCAGGGTTGAAGAGATGAGGATTACAGTAGAGGATGAAGTCAGATAGTCGATAGCCACGGTTTATGGTGCTTTAGTTTTACCTCCAGTGAGATAGGAAGAAGCTACTGGAAGATTTGATCAGAATAATGGTCAATCATGACGACTGTTTATGGAATAGATTACTAGGTAAGGATTGAAATAGAAGACCAACTGTAGACATCCAGGTTAGAAATCATTGTCAAATGATTCTGACTAGTTGAGCTGAGAACTCAGTCTCAGCTTTGCAGTGGGGAAGTTACTAAGAAAGTAATAAAGAGGCTTTGAAGACTTGACAGGAAAATGATATCAGTGTTGTGCAGTATGAAAGTTACCTATTGGTAGCAATAGATGGGGAGAATTAGATTAGACAAAAATAGCTCTGAGAATAGAGAGATGTATTAGGAACTCAGTATTATATATCCAATTAGACGATCATGGAGATTGGAATTAGCAGAATAAAAGTGGGAATGAAAAGATATTTAAGAGTTCAAATAGGAAGTCTAGAGAATTGAAGGAATATAGAATGGATAGCATAATCAAAGAAGTTTTGAAATTGTGTGCCTATGAAAATGTGGAGTGGTTAACAGAGTTGAGACCATCGAGAGTGCCTTGAGTTTGGGGAATATGATACCTTTAGCTTTGGATGTCATAGCTTTGAAGTGCTAAACATTTAGTTTGATCTTAAAGTTCACCTTCAAATTGTTGATCTCCAACCCTCTCCCGGAAAGCTCAGAAGCAGCTGGTGAACCTGCTCAAATCACATCCTGGTGTACTTGACACCTGGATCCCACTCTTCCTAGGATAAACCTTTGTTGCTTTGTAGTATGTGCTAATAATTCATATACAACAGAGCCTCACAAAAAAGCCCTTTATTGTTGTTATGGCCAGGTGATTGATAGCTGTGCAGCTGGATTACTTCTTAAAAGGAGGAGATGGGCTGGAGAGATGGCTCAGCAGTTAAGAGCACTGATTGCTCTTGCAGAAGACCCGGGTTCAATTCCCAGCACGCACATGGTGGCTGCGGACCGTCCATAACTCCAGTTCCAGGGGAATCTGAAGCTCTCTTCTGACCTCCATGGCATTGCAATACATGAGTGCACTCACATACATGCAGGCAATTGTTAAGGTTCAGATAGCCCTGCCCCCTCTCCAACAGGATCCCAAGGACTTCTCATGCTCCTGAGAAAAGGGAACCTAGCTGATAAGCACCTTGGTCTTTGAAGTCAAGAGAAGCAGACTTTTCTCCACTGTTTGGCTAACACAGCAGGCTTCCCCTTTGATCTCTAAAGAGGACAGGTTTTAAACAGTCCTGCTCTCCCACTCCCCCCCAACTTAAAAAAAAAATACATCTTCCCATCTTCTGCAGGAAGCAGAAGCCTCCCTTTTAAAAAGTCCCCAGCTCAAGACCTGGGCAGACATTTTCCCTGCCCAGAAGGGAATCTATCCCATGTGTTCCTTTGCTAATAAACCCTATTTTGATGGAGTTTCAGCTGTGCCTCGGTGACTCATCATCCATTCACTCGTTCTCCACCAACTTTTTACCTATCAGATGGTGCCAAAACCGGGTTCTTACTTCAAGGGACCACCTGGACTTCTCCAATGCCACTAACTTGGCTTTCAGGTACACTTCTCTTCTCTCTCTCTTCCTCTCCCCAGCCCTCTGCTTTGCTCTCACCTCTTTCTGGCTCTCCTCACTGGGAACACTCTGCCTTGCCTACTTCTTTTGATCTCTCTTCCCATGATTTTCACCATTTCCGGACAGCACTGTGGTCTCCGTGATGGACCTGCTTCATCCGTTGCCTATCTTGGCTCACCACCGGCCGCTCACCACCATCATCTCGCCCCCCACTTTGCCATGGGCCTGCAAGCTCTGCTGTCTCCCATCCTTTTTCCTGTCTTTCTCCTCTTCCACCGCCTTTCTTCCTCACTTTACTAGGGTTGATTTCTGATACTGTTCAATCCAACACATACGAATGCTCTGTATCCCTCTCCTCTCTCTCCCCCTCCCATACTAAAGCTTTCTGCTCCCTGCTGTGTGCCTGCCTGCCAGCCCGCCTCGTGTCTGACCTTCCATGCATGCTTTAAATCTGCAGGACCCCAAGGCTTTTTTTTTCTCCTTCCCTCTATTCACCCCCTCCAGGCAGCTGCCAAGAGCCAAGATTACCAGCTCGCCTGCCCTGGAAATTTTTTCTTTAACATTCTAATAAAATGATAAGTTTCCAGTTGGGCCCATTCTTAAATTTTCTTATAAATTTGGCTAAAAACCCTTTAGGTGACTCTTTCTCCCCATTTTGACCCAACTAGCCTAAACCAGCTGGGCAACTTTGCTAAACATTTAAAGAATTTCAGGCGGCTTGCCCATTGACAAAGGACAAATGTTTTAAAAAACCTTTTTTTCTCCTAAACTTTTTCTCAGGCAAAGGGGCTCAAACTTGATCGTAGGCCCTCTTGGGCATCAAGCAACTGGTACTCAGGCACCTACTTTTCTAACTAGACCTAACCATTTTAAATGCCACTGTACATAAAAGGTCACAGGCACTGTTCAGGCAAGCCACATGCTTTCAGACCAACTAACACTGATTTATATGCCCTGTTCCTTCTGCTGCCTCATGAGTTTCCTTTCCAGCATAGCTTCTGTCTACAAACTAAGAGCTCTGAGAACTTGGCTTTACATTCACAGCTACAATGGTTGGTGAGACACATGGATTTCTTTAATTTGCTTTTCTATTTGGGTCACATATACATATATATCTGAGGATAATTTCTTTTTTAATATCAAGCCTAATCTGCTGGTACCAGGGGTGCCTACGATTCTCTTGCAATTTATTTTTGTTTTTGTTTCTTGATGATGTTATAGAATAAACAATGCATTTCTAGTTCAAACTAAGCTAATAATGCCAAATCTACACAATGGCAGTTTAAATTTTAACATTGTTTAGGGCCTGTTTCTAAAGGGGATTACTTTGAGTTTTAACTTCTATGGTATATTTACTGTTTTTTAAAGATGATTATTTTAAGTTTTTACATTGTTTGACATAATGATGGATATTTTA
>NW_008354532.1:1328125-1329922 GCF_000622305.1 Nannospalax galili
AATTCCTCCCTTTCTACATTGTGATTCTAAGCCTGTTTTTCTCTGAAATAGAGTTATTTCCCTCTCTGATACTCAGATGCTCTAGGTTTGCTTATGTTCCTGCCCCATCATTCCCTGAGTGCTTTCTAGTTATAATGTCAGGGTATTATTAATTATATTGGTAAATTGTCACGTGCTCTTTGAGTTCACTGAGAGGCAAACTCTGAAGATGGGGTTGGCCTTCCCACTTCAGACTTATGCCTATTATCTCAAAATGTGTTCTCCAAGACTTTTCCAGGTTCAAGCTGGCCCCTTGACCCTGTGACAAGGAGGAGAACAACAAAACAGCCTAATAGTAAAGGTACTATGCAGTTGAGAATGGTTAAAGTGTAGATTAATTTTAACAGAGGGTATTACTGACTATAATAAAACTAGCTAATGGAATTATTTTCAGTACTATTTACATTTTATTTATTAACCTAATCTGTTAATGTTTCCTTTTATCCTTCCTATCTCCTCTGATATATGTTCTTAGATTGACAAGGTTTTATTAAGTTCCTTCAGCTATTTAGCTCTTAAAAATGAAAAAGATGCTACCTCAAATCTATATGGAAACTTAACTCTTTCTTTAGGCCACTAATTACCTATACAATGTGACATCTAAACTGGTTGGGTAAAATCCTATTTGTTAAATACCATTTTTGTTTTTAGTTTACTTTCATGGTGTTTCAAGATGTATTCATTTTGTTTGTCTACTTCAAAGGTGTTTTGGTTTAAAAATGATAAACCAACCACCAAGTGCTGGGATTAAAGGCATGCACCACCACATCTGGCCTATGCTTCTTAAAATTAATTTACTTGGTATCATATTAATTTTTAACTAAAATCTCATGCAAACTAAAAATGTTAAATTAACACCAAAATATTTTTTCAGGCCAAAATATTCTCTCTTTAATCTACAACATGGTTCCTGGTACTAAAATATATAAGTTAATTTTAAGTACCTCTCTCCCTATCACTCTCTCCCTATCTCTCCCCCCCCACCACTGTCCTTCTGGGGCTCATCTTCCCTCAGCCTCTACTAAATAAACCTCAGGATCAACTTGTTCCACAAGCTTCCCTCCCTTCTGGCTCACTGCGTTTTTTCTGCTTTTCTCCCATCCCGTTCCTTGTACTTTGTCTCCATCTACTGGCTGGTCACGTCACGCTCTCATTCCAGGGTTTTCCGCTCCTCTCGCTTGCCTCGAAATCACACATGTGTTGGAAACCCCTTTCCTTTCTCTGGATATAGGACGCTATTTCCAGAGATAGGAACACGCACTACTTCCTGTCCAGGACAGGATCTTGCCTTTCCTCTCCCTGATGATGTAATTGCGGGACACCGCCTTCTGGGACTTGGAAATAACTCGATAATAATAACTAGAACCTGAGCAACAAAAAAAGGATGCTTTGTTTTGATGCCTGGTTCTCCTCGCTCTCGTTTTGCATGACCAATGCCAAACCCCATTTCCTCCTACTCCCACCTCATCTCTCTCTCTTCCTCATCTGCTGTGCTTTCCTGCCTCAACTCATGATCCTGCTTCCACTCCCTATGAAGAGAGGATTTCCTTTGTTTCCCATCTGCTCAGGTCTGTCTCTATCTCCTACCCTCTTGTTCAGTTCTTTCTCTAGCTCCTCTTCACTCTGTACTTAATCTGTCACTATGTGAAACACCCACTCAAAGTCTCAGGGTCTCACACCTCTTGCTTGTCTTCTTAAATCCTTAAAACAACTAGGACTTTCAGATACAATAAGGCCAAAATGCCTGAAGTTCCTGTG
>NW_008354532.1:1330430-1331239 GCF_000622305.1 Nannospalax galili
AGAAATTTGTTTGTTAAGTTATTGTGTCTCATGCTTATTAAAAAAAGAAAATGGAAAATTGGAGGACGTTGGAAGGATGTGAAAATGGAGATATTTTTAAAGAAGGATTTATGTATGAAAATGATGATGGCTGGATATTTCCAGAACTGACAAAGAAATGAGAGAGCTGGGCAGGTGATGAAGGTCTGTGTAGGGTTGTTACAATATAACAAGGATGAGACAAGGATAATGTGTAGACGATAATGTGTAGACAATCTTGACAGCTTAGTCAACTAGTCTAAGGATGTCTAGTCAAGGTTTATTTAAGGATGTTGCCCAAGCTCTATCTACATAGCACATGGTAATTAATGTACCAGACTGGTGTAACAAACCTTGTTGGATGTTTAATAGCCAGACTCTAAGGCCTATATTAATCTGGTCAGAGGGACTTAAAGGGACAAGTTTTTGTTCCCGGCTCTCCAAGGTCAAACAAATTCCAGGGGCTATGGCACATCTCTCAAAATGTCCTGTAACTTTGGAGAGTCACCTGTCCTCTTGTTCAGGGAGGCCACGGAAACCCCAGAAGATGGACTTGAACCAGTGTCCAGTCTGCAAAGAGGAGGGTCAACACAGAGGAAACATTTCCTCCATGCTTCCAAGCGAAGCCCTGGTCAAGCAAGAGATTTTGACTTATCTTCACACAGATGGAACTGGTAAAAAAAAAAAAAGCCTGTGGAACCAGGGGCTCCCCACAAGCCCATGTGACCCCAAAGGACCAAATCCTCATACGACCTTAAGAGTAAAAATAAATTGGTTTATTTGGGCCAACA
>NW_008354532.1:1331436-1383640 GCF_000622305.1 Nannospalax galili
CCCGACCAGAAGAAAAAAAAAAAAAGAAAAATGAGCTATTACCTTGGTGCTAATCATTGCTCCTTACCTGTTCAGATATTTTCAGGACCAAATCCAAAAGCTAACTCTTACTAATTTTAATCAATTGTTATTTTCCTTCCCTCCACATGTACACAAGTGCCTGTCAACCATCAAGGACCCTGTTGAGATGCATGAAGAGGGAACCCCTGCTGTCTGACCGAACCCTAATCCAGCCCCCCCACGTCGACCCTGTCCAGCAGGAAGTAGCAAGACGACAACGGCGCCTCCATCCTATAACACAAAAGGCTGGAATATTAAGGTTCAGATAGCCCTGCCCCCTCACCAACAGGATCCCAAGGACTTCTCATGCTCCTGAGAAAAGGGAACCTAGCTGATAAGCACCTTGGTCTTTGAAGTCAAGAGAAGCAGACTTTTCTCCACTGTTTGGCCAACACAACAGGCTTCCCCTTTGATCTCTAAAGAGGACAGGTTTTAACAGTCAGGCTCTCCCACTCCCCCCCCAACTTTAAAAAAAATACATCTTCCCATCTTCTGCAGGAAGCAGAAGCCTCCCTTTTAAAAAGACCCCAGCTCAAAACTTGGGCAGACATTTTCCCTGTCCAGAAGGGGATCTGTCCTATGTGTTCCTTTGCTAATAAACCCTATTTTGATGGAGTTTCAGCTGTGCCTCGGTGCCTCATCATCCATTCACTCGTTCTCTGCCAACTTTTTACCTATCGGCAATACACTCATACACATAAAATAAGAATAAAAAATATATACATATATTTTTAAAAAAGCAGGAGACAGCAATAGTATGTAATGCTTGGGGTTTCTACCCATGGCCAGACACAGACTTTAAATTCTATTCTTTTGATGTGGAGGTCTCAACAAAGCCCAGGTACCTCCACCTTTACAAATGGTAATTTAAATCTTAAGGAGGGGTTTCCTTTTCTAGTGTTGCCAGAGAAACAGGAGGTGGGGTCTAAAGTTGACCATGAGGGAGGGGCCCATCCTCGGTGACTTCCATGCTATAAACTTGTCAATTTGCTATAAACTTTTCAGGAAAATATGTTACATGTACACACTGACAGTAAGATATATAAACATTCCAAAAACATTGACATGGGGAAATCATATTTTAAAGTAGTGGAGATACTGAATTTCTAAATCTTTTTTTTTGTGTGTGCATGTATGCATGCGTGTGTGCATGTGTGTGTGTATGCACATATGCATGTCACGGTGTGTATGGAGGTCACAGGACTTTTCTGGAATAAGTTCTCTTCTTCCACCTTGCTTGGAGGCCATCTTTCTGGTCATTCCTGCAGCTGGGCTGTGTACTCTAGGCTAGCTGGTTCGCAAGCTTCTGGCACATCCTCCTGTCTCCATCTCCCAACTCACCAATATGTGTTCTGGGATGAGAGATTTTGTGCCATTCTATCCAGCTTTTTACATAGGTTCCAGGGATTGAACCCAGGTCATCAGGCTTGTGTGGCAAAGGCTTTTGCCCACTGAGCCATCTCTCAGCCCTCGTTTTTAAGTCTTACTGTATGTTATCACTGAAACTTCCGTAAAGATGTAGAACCACACTTACATTGCGATTAGCCATTATGAGGTTAGTGTTTGGGAGGAATAGTGTGTAGTAAAGCCAGGAGATGCATAAGAGATGAGAGAGAATTCAGCAGAACCAAGAAACCTGAAGAAGCAATTTGGAGTGTAAGGTAATTTTTTTAGAATTCAAAGGCATAATGGGGGAGGGTGAGTTGGGACATGCAGGTTTTCACTTACGTACTGACTGCGGATTCTTCCCATTTAAAGCTACATAATATGAAAAAATATGCCAGAGAAAGAGAATGGTGGATATTTTGAGAACACTTGGACGTTGTTTTGACATCTGGACTAGCTAAAGGTGAATCAAATCCACTGACCTTTAAAAGTCTTTCCCATTGCTGGACTTGGTGGTACACACTTGTAATTAATCTGCCAGAGGCTGAGACAAGAGGATCCAAAGTTCTAAGCCAGCCTGGCCTTCATGATGAGACCACGTCTCAATACCCCTTCCCTCCAAAAACAATCCCTGCAGCTACTAATTTAGTGCTCTGTTTGTTTTTGTTTATTTTTTGTAAGAGATAAATCAATTTCAATAATAGCCTTTAACTTCAACTCAGAAGAGTTATTAACTTTGTAATTTAGGGGATGAAGTTGATGTGAGTCTTTACTTTCCACGTAAACCTGATTAGACTACTAATGTAATGATCTGATACAGTGAAATAGATCCAAACTGCTAGAGTCTGGATTTTGACTGCATAGTTGGGTGTGTGTGTGTGTGTGTGTGTGTGTGTGTGTGTGTGTGTGGCATGTGTGCCTTTGTGAGTGGGGTTTTTCCCTAAGACTGTTTAGTTGTTTTGAACTGTACAGTTGGGATAGCTTCTAAATGGATAGCATGAATTTACTGTAGCTAACTGTAGCAGTAAAGCTCTTCTTATTTCCTACATGAGACCACAGAGCCATTCAAGCTTGGAAAAGTGCTCAGTTACTCCATGAAATGACACTTTAGTTTTATATTCCAGAACAGAATATATAGTATAAATGATTCCATGGTTTGGAAATGCACAAAAGTTTAATATGTATGTACTGTACTTATCTACTCAGTTGAAGATCATTGTATGTAAAGCAGCATGTACTTTCTCATGGGGCACAAAGAAACTCACAAAACATAAGGTAAACTAGATTTTTTTGGGGTGGTACTGAATTTATCAGTTAATTGCTTTAATTTCTTTAAAAAAATTTTAAATTAACTCTTATTTTATGTGCATGAGTGTTTTAACTGCATATAATGGAGGCCAGAAGAAGGCATTGGATCCCCTGGAACTGGAGCTACAGACAGTTGTTAGCTGCCATATGGGTGCTGGGACTTGAACCCAGGTCCCCTGGAAGAGCAGCCAGCACTCTTAACTGCTGAGACATCTCTCCAGCTAATGTTTTAGTTTCTTATGAAATTCATGTCACTGTGGTTTCAGTGACAAAAGATTAAAGTAAAATTTCTTTTTCTCAAGTTGTATAGTTTCACATCACTGTAGAGTCTGTAGAGTGAATCTTCATCTATTGATTTAGATGTAAAGAACTTCATGTTTTTTTTCCAAAGACACCATGCTTTGATCATTACCATAATTTTCTAATCAAAATATATTTATATATTTATCATCATTTTAATTTTCGAATCAAAATTTATATTTGCTGGGTGTGGTGGGACACGCCTGTAGTCCCAGCACTCTGGAGGCAGAGGCAGGTGGATCTCTGTGAGTTTAAGGCCAGCCTGGTCTACATAGTGAGTTTCAGGACAGCTGGGGCTACAGGGAGACCCTGCTTCAAAAAGACAAAAAGAATTATATTTATAGTCATCTTTTTTATTGATTCCAGAATTTCATACAATATTTTGATCATATTCAGCTACCCTCCCCTCTCCATCCCTCCCCCACCCCTAATTTCTGTCCTCCATTATCTGTTCTTTAAGTGTTAAGGGATTCAAATACTTATTATGGTAACAAAGCATGCTGCTTTCATAAGGAGATTTGGGAACTTGATTTGTAAATGCAGCATCTGTATTTCTGTGGTTCATGAGTGTGTATTTGACCTGATGTGCAACGATAACTATTTTAGCTGTAGCAGGGAGGCTTTCATTTTGCATAACTAATGGGGGTAGCTGATGAGTCAGAGGAATGGCACTGCCTGATGCTTCTTTAGCATCTTTCATCTGCAGCTCATTAAGTACTTTGTAAACATTAATTAGACAGCTCATCACAACACAGCTTGGAGGAAAGGTTAGTGTTATCCTTTTATGGGGAAACAGGTATAGAGGGCTTAGGTAATAAAGATATTAAATATATAGAACCAAGGATAGAATGAAGTGCTAATAATACTTCCTGGGTGAAGGGCGAGAAGCACAGGTGTAATTACTACGAAATACCCCAGTTCATAGAGGAATGCGAGTTTCAGGAAACAAAGCTTTTTGTGCAATTAATTTTAGAGATTAGGAGCTAAGCTGGAGTTTCTGGTTGGAAGAGTTTCTGGTTGGAAGAGCATCATCCAGTACCTGCGCTTGCCTTTTTTCTGATGAAGTGGAAAATCAGGTCATGCTTGAGCTCACCTGTTCTGAATGTTCCAGCACAGCCCTGATTTCAAATAAGATGCTCTACTTCTCCTCTAAGTGGCTTCAAGTTGATCTTACTATTATGACCTAATTTTGGGGTTTGGGAACCAAGTCACCACAACTATTATGGCTTGTTTCTGTATCCCTGAATGAAGCAGATATTGAGCAATAATCAGAGACAGTTTGGTAATTCAGATAGATAGTGCATCAATTATAAACTTAAACCAACCATTAGGAACACAGATCAGAATCCAGCAAGATGAAATTACATTTTTTTTTTCCATAAAGGAAACTTGAAGAGCGACACCTGAGAAACTGACATCAAAAGCACAACCTCTTTCTCATTTTTTTTCTCCTCCATCCATAGCATGAATGGTTTTAATCCTCATGGTTGTATTCTAGTCAAAAATGGTTAGGCAGGTTCTAGATATAGCATGCATGTCCCAGCAAGGAAGCAGGAAGTTCACAAAGGCAAATGCCAACCACCTGTCCTAAGGAGCCCTCTTTAGAGGCCCACTGTTCATAGTTACAAGAGGGGATAAATGAAGCTGTTTATCTGTGTACACCACTACTTGGAATAAAATAAAAGTTCTATTATTTGGGAAAAAGAAGAGAGTGAATGTTGGGTAGGTGACTAATTGGTTTTAGCTACAGCAAGAAACCAAAATCAGAAAGAAACAAAACAAAACAGAACAAAACAAAAACCCTGCTGATATTGACTGAGTAACTGATACACTTTGACTGCATTTCATGATCCAGAGGCACCACCTATGGGCATATATGTGTGACTCTGGCAAGAAAATATTCATATCAACAAGTGCACCAGCAATATCATTTGGAAGTGTTCTTTGCCAAGTTCCTCCTGATCCTGCTTTTAATCATGAACTTAAGCTGGGGTTCTTAGTGTGCTTGTGCTGAGTTGCTGTCAGTTAGTAAGCCAGCACCAGTTTAGCACAAATATCTTTAATATTTGCTTATCATAACTTGGAATAGGGAGCCACTTCCTTATTTTGCAATGTGGTGCGCTCTGTTCTATATGACCATGCGTTACTCTGAGTTTTGCCTATTCCTTAATCCCCAAGACATTAACATGGGGAGAAGCTCGAGATGGAGGTAGTGTTATTGGCTGGAAATCATATAATATCTGTACTTATTTATGGAGCACAGTGTTATAATTCAGTATATATTCAACATGTGGTGATAAAATCGCAGGAATTAGCATTTTTATTTCTGGAATACTATCATTTTAGTATTGGTGGCTTTCAAACTCTTCTGCAGTTACATTGGGATGCATAGTTAATCATGTTGAGTACATGCTTCCATATGGCTAACAGTTTTAGTTTCCACAAGTGAGTGAGAACAGGTGGTATTTGTTTTTCTGGACCTGGTCTATTTCATTGAATACAGTCTCTTTCAGTTCCATCATGTTGCCACAGATGACAGGATTTCATCTTTATAGTGAAATACTATTCTGTTACCTATATATATCATGTCGTTCCTATACATTCACTTTTCAGTGTATTTCTTGATTGGGTTCATACCTCGGCTATTGTGAATAGTGCTGCAGTGAACATGGATGAGTGGGTATCTCTTTGATGCCTTTGACTATATACCCAGAAGTAGAATTGCTGGATCATATCAAATGTCCATCTTTAGTTTCTTGAAGAAACTTCTACTTTTGGTTGTGCTAATTCACTGACCACATTTTCCACATTCTCATCAGCATTTTCTTTTTCTTTGTCTTTTGGAAAATATCCATTCCTAATGGAGAGATGGTATCTCATTGTGGTTTTGACTTGCATTCCCTGAGGAATAGTGATGTTGAGCTTTTCTCTCATGTGCTTCTTGGCCATTTGTAGATATCCTTTGAGAGCTGTCTATTCAACTCACTTTCCCATTTGTAATTAGATTGCTTTTAATTTTTTTAGTCATTGAGGTGTTTGAGTTTCTTATGTATTCTGGTTGTTAATCTATTGTTTGATGAAGGGTCTGCAAAATTCCTGTCCAGTCTACAGGTTGAATCTTGACTCTGTTGACCGTTTTCTTCGTTACAGAATTTTATTAATTTGACATAATCTGAACTGTTTAGTTTTGTTTCCTGTACTTCTGAGTTTTATCCAAAGAATCTTTTCTGAGGCTGGAGAGTTGGCTAAGCAGTTAAGACCATTGGTTGCTCTTGCAGAGGACCTGGGTTCAATTCTCAGCACTCACATGGCAGCTAACAACCATCCATAATTCCATTTCCAGGGGATCCAACACCCTTTTTTGACAACTGTGGGCACTGCATGACATGGGTGCACTTACACCCATGCAGGCAATATACTCATACACATAAAATAAAAATAATGAATAGAATATATTTTTAAAAGAATCTTTTCCTATCCTAGTATCTTAAAAAATTCCCCCAGATTTCAGGTTCTACATTTAGGTCCTTAATTCATTTTTAGTTGAATGATGAAAGATTAGCATCCAGTTTCATTCTTTCTCATGTATCTGTCCAGTCTCCACAGCACCATTTGTTGATGAGACTATCCTTTCTCCAGTATATACTCAGGATTCATTTCTTGAAATCAGTTGGATATATAAGAAGACTAATTTCTGAATTTTCTTCCTATTTCACTGGTCTGTGTTAGTTTTTAGGTCAAAACCTTTCTGCCCTGATTACTATAGTTTTGTAGTATGTTTGGAAATCAGATTTCTTTTTATCAGTGATTTCTTTCATCTGTATTTTACAGTTTTCATTACAAATGATTTCACTTTCATGACTAACTTTATTTCTAGGTATTACGACTGAGACTTCTTTTTTTCTTTCAGTCAGTTAATTGTTGGCATATAAAATTCTCTGCATCTTCATTTTGTAATCTGAAAGGTTCCCAAGTTTGTCCATCAATGCTGATCATTTTTTGGTGGCATAACTAGGTTTAGGTTTGCTATGTTGAAGATCATCTTTTTCTATTCGGATACCCTCTGTGTCTTTCTCTTGCTCTAGGTAAAACTTCTAGCACTGTGTGAAAATAGAAACAGTGAAAGTAGAGAGCCAGTGCTGTTCCATATCTTAGAGGAAATGTCTGCTACTTCTTTTCACTTAGCATAGTGTTTGTTGGCTGTGGTTTGGCATATACAGACTTTATTATGTTGAGGAATATTTTTCTCTCTCTGTATAATGTGTTGAACTTTAATCATTCCAAGTACCATGGAAACAAACCACTGGGTATATCTGTGAGGGCATTTCTAGATTAGATTGCTTGAGGTGGAAGACCCACACTAACTGTATGTGACAGCATCCCATGGGCTTGAGTTCTGGACAGTATAAGAGAAAGCAAGCAGGGCACCAGTGTTCATGCCTCTCTGCTTTCTCCCTGTAGTCGTAGTGCAACTTCCTTGCTGTGATGGACCATATCCTCAGGGTGAGAGCCAAGATAGACTTCTCCTTCCTTTTGTTTTTTCAGGTATTTTGTCCCAGCAACAAGAAAATCAACCAGTACAGGAAATTGGTACTGAGAAGTGGGGCTGTTGCTCTGATAAACTTGACCATAAGGTTTTTAGTCCTTTGAGCTGGTTTGTGGGAGGAATGCAGAAGAATTTTGCAACTTTGGGATAGAAAAGCTCTAGAGTGCTACAAGAAGAGCCTAAACTTTTTTTTTTTGATTTATTTATTTTTATTTTATGTGTATGAGTATTTTGCCTACATGTATTTAAGTGCACCTGTGTCATGCAATTCCTGTGGAGGCCAGAAGAGGGCATCGGATTCCCTGGAACTGGAGTTATAGAAACTGTTAGCCACCATTTGGATGCTGGAGCTGAACCTGAGTCCTCTGGAAGAGCTGTCAGTGCTCTTAACTGCTGAGGCATCTTTCTAATTCCATGCATGCAGAGTTAATGGACCATTCTGATTGGAGTTTAGAAAACCAGAATGCCAAGAGAAAGGCAAACAGTCAAAAATTAGCTCATGAAGTTTCAGAGGGGATAAGGACTCTTCTGGGAACTCAATTAGAGGCTATTTATTTGGCAATCTTGCAAAGAATGTGGGTACACTCTCCTGTGTCCTGAGAACTTAAATGTTGCAAAATTAAAAAGTAGTGGGGAATTTTGTGGTGAAAATTTCAAGACAAGAGCATTCAGGCTTTGAAATTGTTATTGCTCATTACTCCTAGCCAGGTCTACATGGAGCCATAGCAACAAGTGGAGAAGAAAGACACAGAAAATGTACCATCAACAAAGAAAAGAGTGTGAGTCAGCTTAAAGTCATGGACTAGGAAGGTTGAAAAGTAGCTGCAGTTATTGGAGAGGTTGGTGTCATTAAAGAGAAATCTGACTCTGTATACTGGGATGACAAGAGAGGTGTTTCCTTGGGTAAGATCTTACTTAGGGAATGCTTAATCTTGTGAAAATGCAAATTCATTTGAAAGCAGAGAGCTTAAATTGAGAATGCTGCCCACAAGCAACTGCCTTGGTATGTGTTTTCTCAAGGTGAGAAAGCAGAAGTTGCTGCAGATGTGGTCCAAGGGGTCCAGGCTCCATGATGAACTGCCAACAGACCTAGGCAACATTGTCCATGTGATACTGATTTTGTAGGCATGAAAGATGCAGGATTGAGGGGTCATGGAGTCCTACTTCATGATTTCAGAGAGCTGATGAGGCCAAGAAATATGTAGCAAGGTTAGAGTCCCTGAAAGGCAGCCCCAAGAGGTACTGTGTAGAGCTATGATAATAAAACTTTAAGTGCACTGGCTATCCCAGCATGTTTTAGATGTCCTATGAGGAAAGTTGCAGCCATGGACTGGAGTTGATCCAAGAAAGAGACTTTGTGTACTGCAGGCAACAGAGCAGGAGGGGTGTGTGGCATTACTGAATCACATTATACTTATCCTTGAATAAAGAAACATCCTGACTCAGCATTATTTTTAAGGCCAGGAGTGACCCCAAACTCTGAGGCTCCTGTTTCCTCAAATGTCTTATGGAACTGTGCTCTTGAGCCAGGCCTCACCCATACATTTTTGAAGCAGACTATTCCACAACAATTTCTGAAGTAGAAGCTAGGATCCACCTTTATCTTATCAGGGAAACTTGCCCTCTGATCCTGAGGCCTAAACTATCTCTCACACACAATTTTAGATACACTTTTCACTTTTTCTCATTGTTTACAATGAGAATAATGTGCTGAATGAGAATAGCATGCTGTTGCCAACACTTTGATATGCTAATCAAGCACACCCACATTCATTCACTATCTTGGATGGAAGGCAAAGCTGGGTCCTGAGGGATTAAGTTAGGTACCCAAATCACAAGTGCACATGTGCACATGGCTCAGTGAGCTTGTTTGCATTATAAACAATGATGTTTTGGATGCAAGGTTAAGCAAAAGTCATTAGTCCAGATTATGTCTGTATTGTGAAAGTCATTCTTACAGGAGTGGAACTACCCAAGCCATTTGACTGATTTCATCATGAGCCCCAGATACTATACATGGATCTGCAGGATTTGATAATTGCTCAGCTGGATTTTGGTCTTGCTTTAGTTCAATTATTCCTTCCTGTGCCCCCATTCTTCCCTTTCAGAATGGGAATGCTTACTCTGTGCTACTGTATATTGGAAATACATTACTGTTTTTGACTTTATAGGAGCTCACAATTAAGAGATTGTCTTCAATCTCAGATGAGACTTGAACTTTTAAATAGTTGAGCTGTTAAAGACCACAAAGATTTTGAAACTAGACTGGATGCTTTGTGTTATGAATGGTTTGAAGTCTATTGCTGGAAGCATATGACTTTAAAATGATGTCCTTGAGTTTCAAGTTGACAAGGGATAGAGTTATGATAGTTAATCTTGATTGTTTGATGAGATTTAGAATCACCGTGGTATCAAAGTTCTGGATATGTCTATGAGAAAGTTTCTAGATTTGTTTAATTGAGGTGGAAAACCCATTGTAAATGTGCATGACCCTATTTTATCAGCTGGCATCTTGGACTGAATAAGAAAAAGAGAACAGAGCAGCAGCATTCACCTCTCTTACATGCTTCTTATTCACCTCTCTTACATGCTTCTTATTCACCTCTCTTACATGCTTCTTATTCACCTCTCTTACATGCTTCTTACCGTGGTTGCTGTATGGCCACCTGCCTCAAGCTCTTGTTGCCATAATTCTCCACTATGACAGACTGTACTCTTGAACTGTGAGCAAAAACAAACCCTTCCTTCCTTCAGCTGCTTTTGTCAGGTATTTTGTACTGGCAACAAGAAGAGCAACTGATATGCTTATTGAGATTATCCCACGATCTTTGTCCTTTGGAATATTGATGTGCCATGTTATATTTGTCAATTTGTGTGTGTTGAGTCATCTTTGCACCTTTAGGATATTTCCCACTTGATCACAGTATATATTTTTTTTGGTGTGTTTCTGGATTTGGCTTGCTAGTATTTTATTGAGAATTTCCATCTATGTTGATAAATGGTATTGTTGTAATGACTTTTACAACATGGACATACTCTGGATATTTTTACCTAAGCTTGTAACCAAAAAGTTACTGTTTGAAATGTGAACAAGCTCACTGAACCATGTACTCTGCTTGCGACTTGGGTATATGACCTTATTCCCTTAAGATAGTTCCCTGCCCTCCACCCAAGATAGTGTATGAATGTATATATGCATGTTTTTACATATTAAATCACTGCAAACAGTGTGCTTCTCTCATTGAGTACAATGAAAGAAGTTGAGAACCATTTGCTTGTAGTTGTGTGTGTGGTATTCTAAGTCCAGGGATCAAAAGGCAAAATTTTTGTCTCACCAGATAAGGGTGGATTTGACTTATTTCCCCATTTCATGCTGGAGATACTGTTTCAATAAAGAATAAATAAAGCCCTTGCTCAAGAGTGAAGCTCCAAGGGAAATCTGAAGGAACAGGATCTCAGCAGTTCAGATCTGTTCTTGACCTTAAAATGGATGCAAAGAGTCAGGTTATCTTTTTTATTGCATAGCTGTACTGTGTCTTAGAAATACTGAAGATATTAGCCTGTAGTTTTCTTTGTTATGAGCTTGTCTTGTTTGGTATCAGGGTAATATTGGCCTCCTAGAATGGATTTGGTAGAGTTCCCTTCTTTTCACTGTTTTGAAAGAGTTTGAAAATTTATTAGTGGTTTTTAAAAAGAAATGTTTTTGAGACCAGTTCTCACTATGTAGCCAACACTGGCCTTGAACACCCTATCTTCCTGCTCCAGCTTCCCACATGCTGTGATTAAAGGTATGCACCACCTATTTAGCCTCCAAATCTTTTGTAAAGCTCACGGGGAAACCATTACATTCTGGGCTTTTCTTTATTGGAAGACTTTTGTTACTAATTCTATTTCTTAACTTGTTAGTTGTCTGCTCAAGTATTCTGCCTTTATAGTTCAACACTGACAGATAATATATGTCAGGACATTTACTTATTTCTTCTAGGTAACCAGCTTATTGACATAGTATACCTAAAGATCCTTTATATTAGAAAGAAAAAAAGAGAGTACACGAAGTTGTCAGAAAAAAGTGATGGGGAAATATAGGAGGTGTTGTAGGGGAGGGAGTGGGTGTGGATTTGATCAAAACACCTTATACGCAAGTATGAAATTCTCAATAAATTTTTTTTAAGTTAAAAAATGATTATATTTCTGTGGAATCAGAATGTCTTTTTTTTCATATTTGATTTTATTTATTTGGTTCTCTCTCTCTCTCTCTCTCTCTCTCTCTCTCTCTCTCTCTCTTCTTTGTTAGCCTGGCTAAGAGTTTGTTGCTGCTGTTTATCTTTTCAAAAAATCAACTTATGGGGTCTGGGGAGATGAATCAGTGAGTATAGTGCTTTCCACATAAGCATGACCATCTACATTCAGATCCCTGGCACTATGAAAGAAAGTTCCCAGAAAGAACTCCAGTTCTAGGGGATCCAACACCCTCTTCTGACTTCCATGGGCATTGCAAGACATGGGTACACCTAACTACATGCAGGCAATACACTCATACACACAAAATAAAAATAATAAATACAAATTTTTTAAAAAAGAAAATGTCTTCAGGTAACATAGTACCATGTACAATGAATATACATAATGAGATTTTTAGAAGTATTTTTAACATTCAGTTAAAATACATACAGCAACCATGTATGTGGTTGCTGGGAATTGAACCCAGGTCCTCTATAAGAGCAGCCAGTGTTCTTAACTGCTGAGCCATCTCTCCAGTCCAATTTTCATATCACTATTTATTGCATGCTGAACTTATTTCTTCCAAAACTTTTCTTCTTCTTCTCCCCACCCCCTTTTGTTCTCCTACACAGTTTTGCTTCTACTTTCATGCCATATATGCATATATAATTCTATACATCTCTAAAATTTAGGAATCATAAGTGGGATAAGATGCATGATTTTTGCCTTTCTGAGACTCCCTTTATTTGTTTAATATCTCTAGTTACATCCATTTTCTGAAAATGATGTAATTTCATTCTTGATGGTTAAAGAAATTCCATCATGTATATAAACTACATTTTCTTTATCCATTCCCTTGTTTTTGGACAACTAGGTTGGTTCCATAATTCAGCTCTTATGAAAAGAACAGCAGCATTCAGGGCTGTGCAAATATCTCTGTAGGCGGATAGAGAGTCCTTCAGGTAAACACCCAGGAGTGGTATGGCTGGGTCATATGACAGATCTATTTTGAAGTTAGAAGCTCTGAATTTGAGTCCCATTTATATGGACTATTGTAGGAATGACTTTTACAATATGGACACAATCTGGACTAATGATTTTTATTTAACCTTGCAATCAAAAAGTTACTGTTTATAATGTAAACAAGCTCACTGAACCATGTGCTTCTCTTGGGACCTGGACACCGGACCTTAATCCCTCAGAACCCCACCTTACCCTCCACCCAAGACAGTGCATGAGTGTGGGTATGCTTGATTAGTGTATCAAAGCACTGAATGCAGTGTTTTTCTCATTGGAAACAATGAGAAGAATTGTGTATGTGAAATATTTCAGGCCTATGGATCACAGGGCGTGATTGTTTCATGAGATGGGGGTAGAGTCTAGCTTAGAGTTCTCTGATTCATGCTTGAGATATTGTTTGGATAGAAGAAAGGGTGAAGCCTGACTCAGGGTCACAGTTCCGTGAGAAAGTGGAAGGAACAGATGGTTCTCAGAGTCTAGGTTCATTCTTGGCTTTAAAACTAATGGTAAAACTCAGGCTGTTTCTTTATTCTGGAATAAGTGTAATGTGACTTAGTACCTCTGCAACATATAACTGTGAAATTTTTCAAAAAAATAATTTTGTTGCCTGGAATCCTGGGTTCTTTAAATATGGGAACAATATGTTCCCATAAAACAAATAAATTAGGATACAATGAAATGGCCTGTGAGCATGAGTTGTAAACCTTAAAGAGCTCTCAATGTAAGGACAGTGCACAGCTGCAGGCAAAAAGAGAGATCCGTTAGTTCTGATAGTTTAGCTAACAACTTCCAAGAAGGAAAATCTGAGCTGGATTATCCATAGCTGATAAACATCTGAAAATGTGCCCAGAGTCAAATTGAATTTTTTTGAATTTCTTTGTGTTTATTTCACAAATTGTGTTTTTAAAGTATAATTTTGATCTTGGCATGGGTGATGGAGGGGCTTATGAAGTCCTATTCCTAGGGGAGGAGCTGTTGTAATTGATGACTTCTGGGGGAGGGAGAGTCAGTTTTCTTCATGGATGTGGGCCCTCAGGGGCTACCTGTGTACCAGTAGATGAATGCCTGTACATACAGGCAACACTAAGGGAACTCAATGGGTTTGAAAAAAAAAAAAAAACACATGAAGTTGGGTGGAAATGTGGTGGTGGAATTGGAGGGGACAGAATGGGGGATTGATTTTATTAAACACATTATATGCATTTATGAAATTCTCAAAGAGCAAAAAATTTTAAATTATAATTTGGAGGAAAGTTGGGCTATTGCATTCTTTTTCTCTTTTGCATTTATTTCTTTCATTTTAAAGATTTATTTATTTATTTATTTACTTATTTATTTATTTGGATTCTCTTTGAGACAGTGTCTCCCTGTAGCCCCAGCAGGCCTGGTGATCCTCCTGATATTATAGAAATTTGCCTGCCTCTGCCTCCTGAATGCTGGGATGAAAGACTTGTGCCACCACGCCTAGACTCCTTTCTATTTCTTTAAAGTGAAATTTGTTCTTTGACAATTTTATATGAATCTAAAATGCATTCTTATTACTCCCCCTAACTTCTCTTACTTTTCTCTCATTCCTGGCTATACCTTCCCCTTCTCCCTACAAGTCTCCTTCCCACATTCTTTTTGTTTTGTTTTGTGACCTACTGAGTTTACCCAGGACCATCTGTGTGACCATGGGTTTGGAAAGATCCATTGGAGCCTGGTGGGCTTACCAGTGGATACATAACTGAAGGCATTGACTGCCCTCCAGTAGGTGATAGTTCACCAAAGAGGGGTATGGCCTTGTGAAGCCCTCTCTGATCCATTATGGACTGTTGACAGGCCCAGTCTTCTGCCAGCCTAGTGGCAGGCAGCTGCAGCTGCTGTGACATGATTACAACAGCTCTGTGTATCACAAAATGGCATTGCATGTAGCAGGAGGCCTTCAAAGATGGCATGGACCCAGAGCCCTGGGATTCAGCAAGAGTTCACTTCACTTCCTGGCCCTGTAAACAGCCCATGAAAAGGAACCTGACAAAAGGAGCCCGCGCTTCTGTACCCTGCCTGCGAGCCTAGTGACTGCTGATGCAAACAGACTGTGTAGCGTGGACCAACCAGAAAACAATACACTGACTAAAGGGACTTGGGGGTGAAGAAAAGGGAAATATAAGGCCTACCCTCTCCTGCATTAAACGAGCCTGCAGCACCTCACCTAGTGCTTGCTTCTACCTGACTCCCAGTGTCTGTGTGTTGACTCCGCACCTCTTGCCCCACCAATCAGCAGGGGACCCGATCCAGGTCATGGTCTTCACAGCTGGCCTGAGGAGGACCCGCAACACCTGGCGCCTGAACAGGGACCCCTGCCCATGGTGTTGGTGACCCCCAGAACCTCGGTTTGTTAGGTAAGTAGGCCCCTGGATTTATCTGTTTCTTCGGCTGCTTGAGGGTGAGCGAGTAGCCCCCTCCTCTGTCCCCTCCACCCTGTCTGTCATTTTTATTGTTAGAATAGTTTGTTAGAGCAGGGAGACACACTCTGCCACATGGTCCTGAAGTCCATGTCGGCCTCCCCCCTCTTGGCTCATCCCGGTGAGTTCATATAAGGGCTGATCCACCCTGAACTCAGAGCCCAGGCTTTGGGTCACCCTGTTGCCTATCCTGGAGACACCGTGTGAGCATATGGCTGAAGGGGTCATGGCCTTCTGAAGTCCCTCACTAAGCACAAGACATTTGGATCCAATACACCCTTACAAGTCGGGGTGGCTTATGTCTGAGTGGCTCACAGTGCTTCTTTGCTTCTTCTGTGCCCTTTTGGTAGTCACCCTCATCTTCTACTTTTGTGGTGAATTCCCCTTCACAAGACCCTCCCACAATGGGCAATTTACCACCACAATGCAGGGAACCACAAACGGCAGCACTCAAGGTTCTCGTTAAAACTAGAGGGTTAAAAGTGAAACCAAAAGATATTGAACACTTTTGGGATGAAGACACTAATCTAGCTCCATGGGTCTCCCCTGAAATCATGTGGGACCCTGACACATGGATGTGTGTCCTCTTCCTGGCCCAAAAAAGGGAGGTCAGGTCAGGGATCACTCCCCCTGCATCGTTCATACCGATCCTCCTAGCCATCATTGCTAGCCTTAAATCCTCCTCTCCTGAGGAAGTCATCTCTACCCACAACAAGCATTGCCGGGAGCAATCTAGTGTGGATCTGGCTATTACCTCGACCCCGGACCTCCCAGACCCGGAGGTGGACTTTGCTAATGCGTCCACTTCCAATAAGGAAGGAGCTCCTTTGCCTATATCTCAGGATACTCTCTTAGAGCTACCATGCCCAGAATTTCCCCTGCCCCATTACCTGTGGAAGAAGTTACTCTCCCCCACCAATAACCATCCCACCCCTCCCCCTGCTACCATACCCCTCCCTCTTAGGCCACCCTCCTTAAACCCTCAGCTACCTTTGTCCACATTTCTGGTTAACGTCAGCCCCGATGTGGCACAGCATCCATGGCTGCGCACCCCACTTGCTGATCTTGTGCTTATCTGCAAGGCAGCTGAGCAATCAGGCCCTGACTCCCCATATTTTGGACAGGTTCTTTGCCAGTGGTTCTTACATTTACAAACCCACTATGACTGGTATAACTTACTAAAGGCAGTCTTAGAACCCTCAGTCTTTCTAAACTGGCATGCAGCCTATGATGATCATGCTGAGAACCAGGCATGCCTAAATCTCCAATACAGCCTCAACATTACGTTGGACATGCTCACGGGATGTGGACAATATACTGACCCCATCTCCCAGTTTACTATTGGCCTCCATTCTTATTTCCAACAAGTTTCTGATTTGGCCTTTAAGGCCCTCAAATGTTACTCCCCCCATGACCCACAAGTCTTTTTCTGTAATTTGATTCAACAGTCAGGGGAGTCCTTCACGGACTTCCTTACCCATGTCACCAAGGCAGTAGAGCAGAGGGTGGAGTCTGGACCCACCCTAGAGGTGCTTATCAAACAATTAACTTGGGAGGGCCTAAACACCCCTACTTGTAATGCTATTGTGCCTGTCTGCAATGATAACATTGACAAATGGGTACTTGCTACTAGAGACTTAGACTCCAAGGCAGGCCCTATTGAGGCTTTGACCGCTTCCTTGGGGACTCTTTTGTTGCAAGGAAAACCCTCCCACCTTGGAGCACGGGAAGGCTGTTGGAACTGTGGGGGGCTTGGGCACTTTTGTAGCCACTGCCCAAAAGGTACAGCCCACCCCAAAACTCGCTGCCCCAAGTGCAAAAAGGGGTTCCATTGGGTTAAGGACTGTAGGTCACAACCTCAACCGGACTCGGTTCTTTTAAACTTCACCTGGAGCACCCCTCAGCCCCTCCCACAAGAGGGAAAATGAGACAGATATGGACTCTCCCGATCCTCAATCACTCCCCACTAATGACCCTGTTCCTAGATAGGACTGCCATAAAGGGCCTGGTAGACACAGGGGCTGATGTCACCATTATATTGGAAACTAAATCCCTTAAATTCCCACATTGGAAATACCAGCCAGGCCCACCAATAAAGGAGTTGGTGGCAAAAAAGATACCAAGCTGGTCACATGTCCAGTGTATTGGAAGGACTTGGATGGAAACCAGGTCACAGTTACCCCTATAGTAGCAGATGTTCCCTGTATCTTATGGGGCCAAGACGTCCTAGAGGACATGGGTACGGTCCTTACCACAGATGACCGTGCCTTTT
The DNA here is from genome assembly GCF_000622305.1 of Nannospalax galili. Taxonomy (NCBI): domain Eukaryota; kingdom Metazoa; phylum Chordata; class Mammalia; order Rodentia; family Spalacidae; genus Nannospalax; species Nannospalax galili. The sequence continues at coordinate 1,348,994 of NW_008354532.1, forward strand.
ATGATGATATCATGCTCCATGATAACTTGGTGTTGGGGACTCCTGTTGTGTAAAGTAGTAGTCTCTTCATGACCAGATAGCCCATGGGCCCGGCTTCAAATGCAGAGACTCCTTTTGTCAACAGGGTGCTTTCCTGGCATCTTCCTGACTCGTCTTTTGAAGTAGCCGCCACAGAAACACGGCCTCCGGCTCTGGAAACGCCAGATTTTCTTGTGTGATTTTCAGACAGTCTGACAGCCTGGCAGGAGCCCACTTCCATATGTAGATGGGGCATCCTAAAAGTACCTATCAGCTAAGGTTTTTACTACCACCTCCACAGTATAAAATATCCTGGTTTTCCCCTCAATAATTGAAGCTGGAGCTGAAGCTGGATCACCAAGACTTGGAGCCGAGCTGAGTCAGGAGAATAAAGAGCTGTAACACTGACTAAGCTGAATCCTGTGTCTTACTGCCTATGATCCAGTCTTCCTGGGGGATGCTAATCCTTCCATCATTGACTCACGGAACCCTAGCTTTAGCCGCCCTGCACCTCTCCTCGTGACCTGGCAGCTGACGGGTCCCGAATTCAGAGAGAGAGTGCATGGGTGAAATTAGGGCGGAACTCGGCCAGGCCAGCCCCGGTAGCAGAGAGACTCACAGCAGAGAAGCAGGAGAGAAGCAGGAGCCCACCAGCAATGTGGAACAGACGCAGCCGCGGGACCCACCATCCAGGTGTGCGCAGGGGACCGGTGCCATGCTAGCTGCTGGCGCCCCGGGATCCCTGTGCACCCCATAACTTGGGACTATCAGGGAGAGGACAACACCTTGCCCAACACCCCCAACCTTAACGGCCACTGCCTGCCCGGGATCAACTCCAATCTTGGCCCCCAAGCCAATCCCCATTACCTGGCTCTCTAATGATGCCATTTGGATGGACCAGTGGCATATAATAGAACCTAAATTATCTGCCCTCAAAAAGCCAGCAATGCGGAACAGACGCAGCCGCGGGACCCACCATCCAGGTGCGCGCAGGGGACCGGTGCCATGCTAGCTGCTGGCACCCTGGGATCCCTGTGCACCCCATAACTTGGGACTATCAGGGAGAGGACACCTTGCCCAACACCCCCAACCTTAACGGCCACTGCCTGCCCGGGATCGACTCCAATCTTGGCCCCCAAGCCAATCCCCATTACCTGGCTCTCTAATGATGCCATTTGAGTGGACCAGTGGCCTATAATAGAACCTAAATTATCTGCCCTCAAAAATTTGGTAGTCAAACAACTGAGGTTTGGCCACATCGAGCCCTCTCTCAGTAAACATAATACCCTGATATTTTTATTAAGAAAAAATCGGGGCAATACAGACTTCTCCAAGATCTTAGAGCAATCAATGCCCAGATGGCAAAAATGGGGTCACTTCAAGCAGGCTTACCACACCCTACAGCCATCCCCCCATCCCATCATATTGTAATACTTGATATCCAGGATTGTTTCTTCCAAATGCCCCTAGTGGAACAAGATAGGCCTCACTTTGCCTTCACAGTATGGGAGCCCAACTTTTAAAGAACAGCCAAAAGATACCAATGGAAGGTACTACCATAGGGTATGAAAAATAGCCCCACAAGCTGTCAATTATATGTTAATAAGGCCTTAACCAACATCTCCAAGGACCTAATTGTCATCCACTATATGGACAACATACTGCTAGCACACAAATCTCACAATACTCTACAGGCTACAATACCCAGTCTGCTTGCCGATCTAGAATGTATAGGTCTCCACATTGCATAAGACAAGTTACAATACATCCAACTTTTCACATTCCTTGGTTACCACATAGATACAGTAATTAAACCACTTAATCCTTTCATATTACAAAAAACTATATATACCTTGACCGAGCTCCAAGAACTCTGTGGGACTATAAACTGGCTCAAGCAATTCATACCGGTCCCTGACTAGGAATTCTGGGCTTTGTTCTCCCTGCTGGAAGGCCATAATTCACCAACTTCAAGGATCCCTCTCACCCAGCCAGCTAAGGATCTTCTTAATAGGATAGATCATATACTCTGGTCTGTGTCACTCCAACATCATGACCCAGCAGAACCATTACTAGCCTTGATCTTCTGGACTAAAAATGGTGTCTTGGGGGTGCTATGGCAGCAAGACCTCCTGGTGTAGATCCACCTGGCTACCTCTGACCTAACTGGGCTTAGCTCTAAGTATGATATTGCCTTCAAGTTAGCAATTAAGGCCCGACAAAGAGCCAGGCACATATTCAGAAAGGAGCCTGACAAAATTATACTGCCCTTTCCTCTTAAGCGTTCCAAAACATTGTGGGAAGTCTCTGGCTTTCCAACTAATGAGTTCTGGGTTCACAGGGGAGTTGGATAACCACACCCCCCAGATAAGCGACTAGCCAGCCTGGCCTGTTTGGAAATCACCACTCAGCCACACGCTTCCCCCTGCAAAACCCCCTACCTTTAGCCAAGCTAGCCTTCTCAGATGCCAATAAGTCCCATTATGACGTTGTCATTCAGCGCACGGGAAAGGATGACACCTATTATGTCCAAGCCAATCCTGGCTCTGTCCAGTTGGGGGAGTCCTTGGCCTTGTTAAAAATATTCTAAGTCTGACAGACTGAGCCGCTCAATATATTCTCTGACAGCCAGTATGCGGTTCAGGCCCTCAGATGCCTTCCTTTTGCCAGGGTAAAAGGCCACAATGATCCCATCACTAGAACCATGAGAGCTCTCCAGATCATATTAGATAAAAGAAAATGGCCCTGGCACATCTCCCACATAAGATCACACACTAAGCTTCCCAGGATCTTTGCAAAGGGAAATGACAAAGTAGATAAACTTATTATGTCCATAGAGATTTCCCTACTAGAACAAGCCAGAGCCTTACACCAACAATTTCACCTTTCTCCTCGCAGTCTGCACAGCCTTCTACCCAAGCTACCCATCTCTCAATGCAAACATCTGAGCAGATCTTGCATTATGTGTGCACCCCTTGCACCCTTAGGCCCCCTCAACTGATATGGAGTTAAGCCAAGTGGTCTCCTACCCAATGCCCTCTGGCAAATGGATGTCACCCATTACAACTCCTTTGGTAGTCTTAAGTATGTCCATGTCATTGTTGACACCTACTCCTCCTTTCTTTTAGCCATTGCTCAAACTGGTGAAAAGGCCTCACATGCCATTAAGGCAGTCAGATCAGCAATGCTGGTAACGGGAGTGCTATGGACCCTAAAAACTGATAATGGGCCAGCTTACACCTCTCTACAATTCCAATCATTCTTGGCAACATGGAATATTAGCCACTCCCTATGCATCCCTTATAATCCACCGGGACAGGCCATTGTGGAGCAGGCCAATAGGACCCTCAAAGAAACATTACAAAAAATGCTACCCCTGAGTCTAAAAGGGACCCACACCTGGCTCTAATTAACGTTCTATTTAACATTAATTTCCTGTCCTTTGGTGTAAATGGGTTGGGCCTGGCCTATAAACACTGGGCTACCATACCTAGGCCTACACCCCTGCCACTAGTGAGATGGAAGAACTCCGTAACATGTCAATGGCAACTGCCCTCCCCCTTGTTAAAAAGAGGGCGAGATTATGCTTGTGTGTTTCCTCAGACAGAAACAAAGCCAGTATGGGTTCCAGTGAGAAAAGTGAGTCCAGCAACCGACCAACAGGACCCCCAGGACCCAGAGACCTCACCACTATCTGGATAATTGGTTTGCTCTTCCCCACCCCTGCCACAGCCCATGATCTCTGAGCCTTGGTCCCCTCCCTGCCTATATTCTTGCCCTTAGCGCTTCATTCCCCAGCCTACCGCACCCTCTATTCAACTAATTTTATGCTTGGCCTCCCCACCATGGACCCAGTTACTTCCTGGGAATCACTCAATGGTTCCTGGCCCCTAAACAGCTCTGTATGCTTCACTACTAACAGCACATCTTTATGCATTGGGCTGTTCAACCTGACTGTCTAAGATTATGCTGGCAATGCCTCCTCGGGTTACGTGCTTAAACTCAAGGGCCTTCCCCCTACCTTCAACAACACCAATGTAGCTTTCGTCCTCACTGCAGTGGCCGCCACCCCTCCACCCCCATTTTGCCCTTCTATTCTACACCCGCTACTCCCCAACTGTCCATGCGCATTCTCCCTTGCACCTTTTTTCCTTGTGCTCCCCATACTGTGGCAGAGATGCCTCCCTAAGCCCAACCATGCCATCCCTCCCTTCTGCTGCTTCAGCTGCTCCCCCTCTGATCACCCCCTAGGATCTTGGAGACAGCTGGTCCCCCACCTATCCCTGTAGCATTAAGATCTCCCATACCAACCGCAAGTCAATACTTGGTAACTGGGACCTCTGTGGCCTGCATGCCTGCATGGATATGAGGCCGTTATTGGCACATCAGGGCCTTCAGCTTTCCAACGGCACTTTCACTAATACCAATCCCTTACATCCATTGATCACATGACATCCTGGCCTCCTGCCCCCATTTGTGTGTGGCTCCTGTATGCCTTATTGCTAGCCAATATTACCTCCGATCCTCAGGGACAACTTGATAGCTCCAATACCAACATCACCTGTGTACTGGTGGCCTGCTGGAACCACCCCACTTACATAGTTCTCTTTATGCGTGAACCTGCAGCCCTTTGGGTTCCAGTCACCAATGCAACCCACTTCCTTGCTGTCACCCTTATAGAGCATACAGCCTTGTCACAGGCCCCCTGCTTAAAATGGGATTTTGGCATCACTGCCGCTCTCATCTCAGCCATCATCTTTGCATTAGGTGCAGCTGCCACCGCTGTGGTGGCTATCACCCAATCCTCCACTACTCTGGAGACACTCAATGAGGTCATGTCCAGAACCTCCTCTACCTTTCACACTCAGTCCCTTATCAATCAGCATCTTCATCAGGCAATTAATGTATTACAACAACAGATCTCTTAAGTGAAGAGCTGGCAATTTCCAAAGACATGGCTCTGCTAGCCTGTGACCCTCGCTTTAAGTCACTTTGTCTCACCCCTTATAATGTACAAAATATTACTGAAGTGTGCCTACAACTTGTGCACTATATTCACGGCCACTGGAATCAAAAGTTTCTTAATTACTCTATATTACTAACTAATCAAATTATTGCTCTAAATTATACCTGCGCCCCCATGCTGGACATCAATGCAGGGTTCTTAAAAAAAATCTGGTCTAATCTAAAAGCAGCGTTTGACCCGTCTTGGATCATTGCTTACCTACTCCTGACAGGCATAATTATACTTCTCTTTCTACTTCTTAAATGCCTTGTTCTTTGTTCCCGCAGTCAGAAAAAATTCAGTCACTCAGTGTATCAAGCCCTCAGAGCAATACATGAAGATGATTTCAACCTACCCTATGGAGCCCCACAGACTTGGCCCACACAGATGTACGAGGCCTCCTACAGATAATTCCCCACCTCAACTGATCCCCTGGGATGATACTCCTTGGAGGGCTGGTAGTCAATGATGGGTAAGCTCCTGTCGGGCTAAATCAACCTATGCCAGGACATGGATGCTCCAATGATGGGTAAGGTTCATGCCCGGATAGGACAACCTAAGACAGGCACAGTCCATAATCCTGTGGTCATCCTGAGGTGGAGCTGCCTACAGGCTCTCATTGACAGTCATTTTTAAAGAAAAAGGGTGGAAATGTAGGAGGAGGCCTCCAAATATGGCACAGACCCAGAGTCCTGGGATTCAGCAAGAGTTCACTTCACTTCCTGGCCCATAAATAGCCTGGGAAAAGGAGCCCACCGAAAGGAGCCCGCGCTTTTGTACCCTGCTCGCAAGCCTAGTGACTGCTGATGCAAACAGACTGCATAGCATGGACCAATCAGAAAATGATACACTGACTAAAGGGACTTGGGAGCGGAGAAAGGAAAATATAAGGCCTGTCCCCTCCTGCATTAAATGAGCCTGCAGCACCTCGCCTAGTGCTTGCTTCTACCCAACTCCCAGTGTCTGTGTGTTGACTCCATGCCTCTTGCCCCCACCCCCCTAATTGGCAGAGGACCCGATCCAGGTCAGGGTCTTCACAGCTGACCTGAGGAGGACCCACAACAATTACGCAGCTCTCTTCCCTATCTTCAGGCTCTTGCATTCTGCTCCCTCTTCAACTATGTTCCCCCAGCCTTAGAGGAGGTAGTATGACTGTCCTGTATAGGGTCAAACACTCAGCCCTCACTTAGTCTCGGTTACCTTGAGGACTTTTGTCTGCGTTTCCATTGTTTATTGCAAAGAGAAACTTCACTGATTAAGGCTAAGAGTAGCTTTTATCTATACGTAAAAACACTAGTATTTAGAAGGCAGGTGGGTGTTAATTTCTTAAATGTTTTTTAAAGAAAAATTTATTTATTTATTTATTTGCAGGATCTCCCTGTGGCCCCAGCTGTACTGGAACTCCACACAGACCAGGCTGGCCTTGATCTCACAGCCTCTTGAGTGCTTGGGATTAAAGGTACGTGCCACCATGACCAGCTAAAGTTTAATTGTTTAAAAGTATAATTTGGAATACATTTGGGATAGTGCATTCTTTTAAATATTTATTTTAAAATTAAACAGCTACAACAACAAGCAAACCTTAAAATTTAAATCTTAAGTTTGAGCTTGAGGTCTAGTTTTTTGAATGTGGGTTTTCAGGTGTGTCTTGGCTTCCCTCTAGTGGTAGCTGAAGTAAATTGAACCAGAACCCGGTATGTAAAGCTTTCTTCTGGAAATACATTAACATGTTACATCAGCATACAAAATGGTGGGTTTATTCTGGTATTTTCATGCATATGTCATTGTACTTTGATCTGATTCATTTTGCCCCCTTCCCCACACTGTCCTCCATTCCCAGGGCTGCACAAACAGTCCTCCTCCCTTGCAAAGCTTACTTATTTGAATAAAAATAGGGCTCTAAACACCTAAGTTTCAATAATAATTGCTGAAAAATGTGCAATCAACCGGAGGTTATATCATTTCTTAAGTACTCAGGTTATTTTGTGTTTGTTCTTCCTGTGGTTTTTAGGGTGTTTTTTAGTTGTTATTTGAACTTCTCTTGCATATATTTTTAGTGATGGTATGTGTACATGTACATGTCCTTTTCCATAAAAACAGGTGTATGTTCAGATATAAATGTCAGAATTTTGATGCTCCATGTAGTATATTCTGATATTATAGGGGGAAAAAGTTACTTAATGATGTTACAGTGGCAAAAATGCCCCTTAATGGAAAACTGGTCAAGAGAATAAAATCTCTGGACTGGATGAAGACCCAACTTTGCAGTTTGTCAGGATCAATCAGCTAGTCCTAAGACCACCCCAGGAAAATGGGTTCACCTTAAATCATGCTGAAGACATAGGTGGAATACTTAGTGTGTTAATGACATGGTGAACTCTTCCTGCCAGGAATCCTGACCTCCAAGGAAGTGCTTCTGGATAAAGCCACAAGCCACAAACTTCTAGAAGAAAAAGTCACCTTACAAATTCACTTATGAAAGGAAATTATTTAAGATAAGAAAAACAATTTTTAAGCTTTGCTTAATCTTTTCTTTTTTTTTTTTGAGACAGGGTCTCCCTGTAGCCCCAGCTAGCCTAGAACTTGCTATGTAGACCAGGCTGGACTTGAATTCACAGAGTCTGCCAGCCTCTGCCTCCCCAAGTGCTGGGATTAAAGGTGTGTATCACCACACTGGGCTAGCTTTGCTTAATCTTTAAACTTTGTTGTTAATTACATCCTTTGAAGAATGTAATTTAGAAAGCCACAGGGTGGACTGTATGACTCTATAGAGAGGCCTGTACCCATATCTTGGGGTGTATAACTAACTATCTTCTTCCTATGTGTCCCTGTCTAAATACTTAACAAACTCACTAACTTTGTTTCACCCTGCCTTATTCTGAGATTCTTTTCTGTGGCAAGGATCCAGTTTTACCTGAGTGGAGGCTCCAAAAGGAGTGGAAAGAAGTACAGGTAGAAAAAGGAAGCAGCCAACCTCCATAATCCAGGTTGACCTCTGTTTTTAGTCAGTGTGGGCCAGAAGATGATGACTGAATCAGCACAGCAACCACACAGATCCAGGAAGCAAGAGAGTGTGGTCACCGCCAGCGGTGGCCGCTCCTTTGTTCTCATGAGTACCACTCCTTTGTTCTCATGGGTGTCGAGGCTGCTCCTCTGCTTGCCCTGGGCTGAGGCTGCTCTTCTGCCTGCCCTGGGATGAGGCCACTCTTTTGTTCCCCTGGCGCTGAGGCAGCTCTTCTGCTTGCCCTGTGCTGCTCCTGCTCGTCGCTGCTTCTGCCTGGTCCCAGGCCCCAGGGCTGGTGAGGAGAGTGTGTCAGTGGAGCTGCATTCAGACACAGGAGACCAGGTTCAGTGACACAGGTCTGCTTTATTGCAGGAAGGCACAAGCTTATATAGGGGTAGTGGTCTAATTACAGCACAGAAAGTAGGATACCTTATTAGCATAACAGGTTTAGCTCCCTATCACAGTACAGCAAGTAGGATACCTTATTAGCATAACAGACAGCATAACAGACTTAAAGTCCTATCACAGAATAGAGGGTAGGATGCCTCATTAGCATACTGGGTTTCATATTACAGAGCCTGGATTCCTGGAAACCATGTGACCCTGACAGTTGCAATATCACCCTAAGCTCAAATCTGTCTCCCACATCTCTCCTTTTCTTTTTTTTTTTTTAAAGGTGAGGTATATAGCATATTGATATCAGTCCAGATACATCAAGGCAAAGTACAATGGCTCAGGGGGTCATTGTATCAAGAGCCCCCTCCCTCAAGATGGTGAGCTTCCTCAAGATCAGGTTGTGCCAACTCCATGCCAACCAGTGGGAATCGAGATTCTTTGTTTCGGCATTGTTGTCCCCACCTCAAGGGTCACCCAGCATAATGGACTGTGCCTGTCTTAGGTTGTCCCGTCTGTCGGGATCTTACCCATCATTGACTACCAGCCCTTGAAGGGTGGGTCCCTTTGTGTGATTTGGCAGAGGGAGAGGCAGCACATCCAGCATTGGCCTGTCCAAAGGTCTCCTCAGGGGTCAAGAATCTGCTGAAACCTGTCAGAGGCCAACCATAGGTTGATAAGGGCAAGGAACAGTGGGTCCCTGCTTTCAGAGACATGCCCAGCAAGATCTGGAGGTGGGGCAACAGCCAACCGAACCAGAGAAACACGAGCCCCAAGAAAATCAAGGAGACCATTGACAACACAGGGTCCAAAACCCAGAAGAGTTAGTATAATAAGGGGAACAGCTAAGGCAGACAAGAGCATGGTACATCTGTAGTTCAGAGAACCCTTGGCCAGGGGGTATAGATTTTTACATGGAATTTACCTCCTTTTCATTGACTACATTAATAATCTGTCAAGTTAGGTTGACGGGTTAGTGTGGGTTAACAAGAGTTGCTAGAGCTTGAGAGTTAACAATACTGATAACAAATAATAAGGAACATAGACAAAGGTTTTCCTCTAGATTGAGGACTTAGCAAACGTCTCTGTTTGCAGAGAGAGATGTTCAAGGTCTCCCCAGGTTGGTGGCGAGTCAGTCTCTCAGTGGTTGAGAGGTGCGCTGCTTCCTCCAGGGTCAGGGCTGCCATCTCTAGGGTCGGTGGTTGTGGAAGGAGGTTTTCCGTCACAGGAAATTCTGATGTTTTGAGCTGGGATCCAAATGGGGGCTAGAACATTATCTGGAAAGACACAACCATGGACTTGCCCTTGCGTTAACAGCAGGTGTCAATAATATGATGGATATATTTGAGCTTGCCAAAAGGAGCATCCATTTGCCATATCTTCTTTGGGCTAAGACTTCTAGGGAGGGTCCCAGCACATTGTAATGGCTCCAGAGGTAGAAGAGGGGCACAAGAGGAGCAGGCATGTACCAAATGTTTACAGCTCTAAGCACAGAATGTGCAAAGCCGCACTTGTTCAAAGTAGCAAGGAGGTCCCTGTGCCTGGGCTTGTGGGGTATCAAAATTGCCATGCCCTACCAAGGCATCAAACCCAATGTTTTGAACATTGGCATTTCTGTTATGCTCTGCCTGTTGTTCATATTCATCCTGATAAGCAGCCTTCCATAAGAGAAAATCACCTCCCTGTAGACAGGCACAGGCAATATCCTGCCAGTCATAGGGGGTGTTGTCCATGTGGCTGATTGTATCTAATAGCTGACCAAACCAAGGGTAATGAATGCCATCCTCAATGGCTACCTCATGCAGCTTTTTTAAAGTATCATGATAATATGGATTTTAGACATTAGGGTTCTGTAGTCCCTGATTGTCAGTAAACTGGAAAAATTTTGGAAAATCACCCATTGTATCATAGAAGAGGAGCCTAGGTGGGAGGGGCTTCCAGTCCTCCTCTGGGAGGGAGGGGTAGATGGACTGGGGGGAAACTTCTTAGAGCTAGTGCAAGATGGCAGAAAGTAGCCATTGCCCTGTAATAGCAGAGTGGAGGCTGCCTTAACTTCCCATTTTTCATCAAAGCCAATACAAGATGGCAGAGGGTAGCCACTGCCCCATAATGGCAGGGCAGTGGTGATCTTGACTTCCTGTTTTTCATCAAGGGGACCCTCAGACCCTAATTCATCATTTTTTACCTCATTATCAGCAGTCATCATTTCCGCATCAGAAGAGAAATCGGTTAGTTTGGTTTTGACTAGAAATGCCTGGGACAGACTGTCCCCACTATCCTGTTGCTTTATTTGTTTATCTATGTTTTTTAGTATGATATTATTCTGCTCAGGGGCATCAGAGGGAACTCCCCAAAGTGAGGCCAGAATGACAGTCACAATGGAGTGGAACAGCCCAGATTGTGGGTGCCCCTCCCTGACTTCTCTCTTTCTGGACAGGAATAGCACATGAGCCCATTGCTCAGGATCCCAACAGCAGGAATCCATAAACCAAGGAGCAAGAGCTAGCACTTCATCTAATAACTTAGTTACTTCCTTCTCTATTACCCTAATTTGCCTGCTTCTGAGGAGAGAAACCAGTGCAGCAGTGCAGAGGCTGGCAGAAGCTGGATGACTATTCCTCATACTGGAGGTCACTCACCCTGCAAGATGTACCCAAAAGGACTCAGGAGCCATTCAGGAAGACGATGGGTGGAGACAGGAACAATACGCCAAACTGATGACTGTGAGCCAGAAAAAGAAACACAGGAGAACAAAACCAGTGAGCACCCACGGAAGAATCACTGGCAAAGAGGGCATTGGGAGCCCTGAGTGTTACAGCCCAAGTGTCACAGCCTCATGGGGTTGGGCTTTTCGAGCCCCACGTTGGGCGCCAGCTGTGGTTACCACAGCATTGGCCTCTCCTCCGTTCTCGTGGGTGCAGCTCCTTCATTCTCATGGGTGTCAAGGCTGCTCCTCTGCTTGCCCTGGGCTGAGGTCACTCTTCTGCTCGCCTGGTGCTGAGGCAGCTCTTCTGCTTGCCCTGTGCTGCCTCCTGTTGTCGCTGCTTCTGCCTGGTCCCAGACCCCAGGGCTGGTGAGGAGACTGTGTCAGCGGAGCCGCATTCAGACACAGGAGACCAGGTTCAGTGACACAGGTATGCTTTACTGCAGGAAGGCACAGCTTATATAGGGGTAGTGGTCTAATCACAGCACAGCAAGTAGGATACCTTATTAGCATAACAGACTTAGCATAACAGACTTAAAGTCCTATCACAGAATAGAGGGTAGGATGCCTCATTAGCATACTGGGTTTCATATTACAGAGCCTGGATTCCTGGAAACCATGTGACCCTGACAGTTGCATTATCACCCTAGGCTCAAATCTGTCTCCCACAGGAGAGTTTAAGTATTTGAAGATAGAGTGATGCAGGTTGGATTTGTTAAGGGCCTGGGCTCTGATAAGGGCAGGAGAACCTGCTTTCAGAGCAGGAATGGCTTTATGGCTAGGGTGGATATGTTCCTGGCCATAGTTTAGAAGCAGGGTCTAACAATGCTCTGTTAAGGCTGGTCACAGGGACTGGCAGTTTATGACTGGTCAGGGTTTTTGTGACATCTCCATTTACCTAAAGGGTAGGAAAGCTCTGGCTGCTGGCACTGTGTTGCTGCCACTTGCTGGTACCTGATGACATTTTAGTTATGTTTAAAAAGAAAGCACTGTCTCTTTGAGATTCATCTGAAATCTTAACTAATAAAATCATATACCTTGAATTTGCCTCTGAGTAGTGTCAATGGGATGGGACAAGTAGAGGTGTGACTAGGGTGCTCATGAGCTTAGTTGTGGCCACTGATGGCTACCTTAGATTTCAGTGGATCACTTCATTTAATTTTAAATATTTTTGATATTCCCCATAGTAAAATATTTTAAAAGTGCCAGTAAATTAGCTTTAATACCTTCATTAATAACAGTAATAGGGCACCTTCTTGAACATAACTACACCATGTTAAAGTTTAGGCTGACTCTATCCTCTGAAATGATCAGACAGCTGGCCTAGAGTATGGGAACACATGTCAGCTGGACTCCAGTTGTCTTGGGAACAGGTCAATATGTCCTGGAGAGCATGTGCTATCTGCAGATTTATGACTTCTGTAGGTTATGCTTGGCTTGTTTCTGCAAAATAGTAATTGTTACTTAATAGAATAGAAATTGTTAACAGGGCTTTACACCTATAAGCTTGGGAACTTAAACTTTTCACCCCTGGTTATGGTTTCTCTGTATAAAAGCTTACCCTAGAGATGGTTCAGGGTTACACACTTGGGTTCTGACATCCTTGTGTAGTAGCCTTGGCCAGCAATGACTTTCATTAGGCAAAACTTTGAGTGAGTGGTCTTTTTGGGTGAAGCAACCCACAATAAAGTCATATCAGTTTATGGGTAAATTTAGAGAGCATCGATTTACTGTTGACTAAAATGTGTCCAGCATCTCAGAGTAGTAGCAAAGTACAGGACTTCTTCCTAGGAAACTTGGAAAAATATGAGATTTCAATTCAGGCAGGTGCTCTAAAGCATTACAGCTTAGACTAAAAGAATGTTTCCAGGGAGCACACTTCAGTCTTTTGTAAACAAGGATATTCCAACAATTTTTCACTGTTCAAAGTGAAAGAAGTCACTTTGTAAAGTTGTCCTTGGACATGTATATAGGCTGTTAAGAGGACATTTCAATGAACAGGAGAGGAAGTTTGGACAGCACAAACTCCAGGTTAATAACTGTCATTTGCTCCCAGGAAAGCTAAAGGGATTTTAGCCATGGGAGGGACTCTGTGTACTTAAGATCACCTGATAAACCTTCAGCTTCTGTGTTGGATGAGCGTAGATCTTGGAAGTTTAGGTGTCAGGAATTTCATACATGCTGCTAAGTGGCCCTGGGTTCGGACAGCAGTGGTGAACCATTTTCTGGGAATGAAGAGCCTGGAGCAAATTCTTTACTAAGAACTGTTTGCAATGCAAGACATCTAGGGTCATCTGAGTCCCTTAGGTCGGTCTTCAAGGAGATAATACTGGCTCCACTTGTCCATCAGAGGCTCTGGTATACCAAATTTGTTACTGTTACCACTCACTTCTGGAGCCTCCTGAAATAATTATTACCACCGTATTAGTTAAAATAAGCTAGATTAGCTGGATAACAAGCAGCTATAAAATCATACCAGGTAATAACAAAATATTTCTTAATTTGTAGTACATGCCTCCCAAGGATTGGTTCAAGTTCTACTCAAGTCTCCTCTCTCTAGGACCCAAGCTAATGAGAACATGACTGTCAGAGACCTTGCAGTCACCATGGTTGGGCGAAGAGAGGATATAAAAATTATGTACCAGTTCTGAGTTTCTTCTTGAAATAAGAGGCTGGGTCTCTGCATGAATAGCTGAGGAACTGTTGGCTACCGATGGCTGCTAAGAGAGGGAGAGTCAGTTTTCTTTAAAAGTGTGGCCTCTGGTAGGTTGATCACACTCCAGTGGATGGACCCACAGTCAAGATACAGCACAAATTGGACTGGATTTATTAAAAAAATAACGAGGACATAAAGTGGGTGGGGATGGGAGGATAAAGTGGATATGGGAGGAGTTAGTAGAAGGAAGCAGATATGAGCAAAAGACACTATGAAATTCTCAAAGGATTAATTAAAGTATTTCTTTTAAACTGTAAGAAAATAAAGTGACAAAATGAATTGATGTTGAGAGTCTGATACATTGATCATTCTGAAGAATTCTATTTCTAAGCATATTTAATGGAATGATGAGTGTTCACAATATATTTCTAAGTAAAAATGTAGAACTAAACAAACAGCAACTAAAACCAAAAGAGTCCATGCCAAAGCCTCATCTGAAACTCAAAGCAACCTCCTTCCAGTTAGCTGTCAGCCTTTTTTTTTTTTTTTTTTTTAAATGAAATTAAATACTCCCAACATGCAGTTGTAGGACAGGTGCCAGTGCCAGCCTGCCAAGATGGACAGTACCTGAAAGGGGGAGTGAGGACTGAAAGAAAAAACAAGAGACAGAGAAAAGATACTTGGGAGGACTTCAGCAGAGACTGCAGCCCCGGTTTATTTCCGCTCTGCCTTTTTATGCAGAAGAACTCAATTAGTTTCAACAGCTGTTTTTCCCACCTGTATCTGAGGGTCAAGGAGTGGTCAAATACTTGTTGTGAACTCCGCCATATAAACACATTCCCCCTGACTTGGCAGATTAGGTCAAAACACAAACTCCAAGTAAACAACCAAGCCTGCCACAGCTCAATGTACATAATGGATTAATAGCTCCCAACAGACAGGCACAGGATAAGCTCTTCTACACATATACCAAAATAAAGAGGTCATAGATCCCTAGCAAGACTGAAATTCAGCAGGGCGGACATTAAATTTTGAAGTTCCAGCTTTGGTGTCCTGAGTCCACTGCAGTGGGGTTGGTTCCCCGTGGCCTTGGGCAGCCCTGACCCTATGGGCTTTTCTAGTCACCATCTGCATGCTGTTTCCTGGGGCTGTGTGCTGATGCTTGCAACTTTCCAAAGATGACACCACTGCTGGCTACTCTGCCTTTCTGGGTTCTCAACTGTGGCTTTATTTCCGTTGCTTCACTAGGCATTGTCCTTATGCAGGGCTTTCTGTGGAAGCTCTGTCTCTGTAGAACAGTTCTCCCGGCCTCCTATGCCTTCCTTTGAAATCTTGGTGGTAGTTACCATGACCCCAACATTCTTGCACTTTGCAGTCCTGCAGAAGCAGCACTGCACTGATGCCACCAAGGTTCACTGTACCATCGGTGCCTGACCCTGCTTGCATTATGGCTGTAGCTATAGAGAGCTTTTTTGGAAAGCAGAGAACAGAAACTTGAGGTGACTCTGGCATGCTGGCTCTGGGGAGAGAGCTCTAAGGGTCTTACTGATTTAGACCTTTAGACACAGTGTGTGAAGGGCAGACCTGGAAAACTCTGAGATGCATTTAAGGCCTTTGGCTAATGGTCCAAGTGATTAGCATCTGTGCTAATCTCTTCACCAAGCTGTTGGTTACTCTGCTGTACCCTTACATGGTTTTGCTTTGCTCTTTCCTGGGCCAGGCTGTAAATCTTCCAAATCTTTCTGCTCTGTTTCCTTCTGCTACGAAATCCGAGTAAAGGTAGTAAAAAGTAAACAGGCAGACTTCTGCATGTTTTGCTGTTCCAAAATAACTTCTATCCGCTTTTCCCATCGTTCTTTTTTTCCCTTGATGCATATTTTTTATTGAATATTGTAATATTTTGATATATTGCATTTCATACAATATACCTTAATCATTTTTATACTCCTTCCCCCATCTGCACCTTCCCACACCCCCCCACCCCACTGGATTTCATGCATTCTGTCATATATGTTAAGGCCTATCGAGTCAAGTTAGTGTGCCCAAATGTCCCTCAGTGCAAGTTCATCCACTGGGGTCTAGTCAGACTATCTAGAGTCACTCCCGCCCTTAAAGATAAATTTACTTCACTTGGCAGTAATCAACTGCCAACAGTTCCTCGCCTAAGGTTGGGGTGAAGCTTCCTCATACAATAGATGGCTACACAGAAGGCTACACCTGGCCAAAGAGTAGAGATTAAGAAACTGCAGAATGTGTGTCCCCTGGATAGAGCTCCTATATTAAACCTCACCAACCCAGGGCTCAGGGACCATTGCAGAAGAGGGGGCAGAGAGTTTGTAAGAGCCAGAGTTGTTGCATGATTATAAGGAAACAGTCTTTCAGGCCTCTGGGAACTTGCACATATGAATTTACACCAATGATGACAGCATGCACAAGACCCATGTAAACTCAATCAGACAAAAATCCAGCATAGACTTGGGGAAATGGGCAGGAGATTTTTCATCATTCTTATATGTGGCCTCTTATAAAGCCCTAGGACCCACATATATTTTAGCCAAGTTCTTCGCTATTTCACACTAAGGGCCACTTTCACTCCAGTTCCTAATAGGATTGCATTTCTTGTGAGACTAGTTCCCTAATGTCTTTGTCTTTTGAGCCCTGGCCAGAATCATCCTTAATGCTTCACTTAGGGCATTTTAGGTATTTTATAGCTTGCTCGTCCGGACTCTTATTACCTCTGCCCATAACCAAGTTACAAAGCCATGATCACACTGTCAGGTATAATTATTAATATAACAACAACTTTATTGTTTAGCACAAATTTTCTGTATTAGTTTGTTTTCTGTTGCTAAATAACAAAATATTTTTATAAAGAAAAAGGGTTGGAAGACAGGAGCCTAGGTAGTGGTGAGAGGGTTAACCAAAAATAAGAATGTATGAAAAACTCTTGTGGAAACCCACTACATTGTAAACTAATTAAAATATATATAATAAAAGAATAAGGAGTTTAAACACAGGTACCCTGCATGGGTGGACAATGGTTCTTGCAAAATACATGAAAATCTCAGGGCCAGGAATGGAATACCTCCCTACCTCCCTATTCATCAGGGAGGCCTGAGAATCCCCCCAAACATCACAGGCTATTGCCATTGCCCGTAGTTTACTACCAGAACTAGATGGTAAGACCTTACTGCTGAAGAAACAAGACACTTTGGTTACAGGACATGGAGAAATCAAGCTGAAATTGACCTGAAAACATCCTCCATGCTGGCTAGATTTCATAGTGTTGAAAGGTAGTATGTGGGCTTCTGGGGGAGAAAATTCATCAATAGTATTACCTGGCAGCAAACCCAGCATGCTACAATACCAACCTACTAAGGAAGATGAACTCCTGCAATAGTGGCATGAAGGTTTTGGGAATAACCAACCGCCTTTGGATTGGATTTGAAGCCTGCTTCATAGGATGGAATTCATGCCTGGTACTATATACCTGGTCAGAGGCTTATGGCTTGAAATGTTGTGGCCTAATGATGTTGTTTTGATAGATAAGCATATTGTCAAACTGCCTTCTAAATATTTATGTTTATACTCATAGATTAGTGCAGCTCTCAACCTTGGCCAGAGAAGTGTCTTTCTGCAGTGGGCTGCAAGCAGTTAATGCAGAGATTCATAGCTGGTCGAGGTACTGAAAATGAGTGACTATTGAGTGCTTGGTCTTAAATGGGACATCTATATTAACACCTTCCTCCTCCTTCCCACACCAGGGGTCTGAGAACATCACATGGGAAAGGGGGCAGAAAGAATGTAAGAGCCAGAGGATGGGGAGGAGTGCTGTGAAATGCTGTCTTCTGGACATGACATGGCCACTGCACTCATGAACTCCCTGAAGCAGTGATTACCTGAACAAGAACAAGGCTTGCAGAAGATCAAACCAACAAGATCAGTCAACATTCCAATGTACAGCACTAACTGAACTCAGTGGACTCAAAAAAAAAAAAAGGAAGAAGAAGAGAAGGAGGAGGAAGAAGAGGAGGAAGAGGAGGAGGAGGAAGAAGAGGAAGGGGAGAAGGAGGAGGAAGAAGAGGAGGAGGAAGAGGAGGAAGTGAAAGAGGAGAAGGAGGAGCAGGAGGAAGAGCAGGGGGAGAAGAAGAAGGAGGAAGAAGAAGGAGGAAGAAGAGGAGGAGGAGGAAGAGGAAGAGGGAGAGGAAGAAGGTGATGTAGCTCACAGTTTTAGACTTTCAGTTCAAGGTTGGGCAGCTTCATTGACTCAGCTCTTTGTGAGGGCTTCTTGATTGAGCCCATCATGACTATGGGTGGGTGTGTGAGAGGGGGAGAAAATGCAGAATGAGAGTGAGAGGAAACCAGAGGTGTGTATACACTGTAAGAACAGGTGTTGTACACATGTGTCATATTGGTGTATGTAGGAAAAACAATAGAATAGCCAGGAAGCGGGTGGCTAAATGAATGTAAACCGTAAGATTGTACTTATTATTTAGAGCACTTTGCTAATCCTTGATGTTGGAGGCAGGGAGATTAAATATTGATAGAGGAAAAGAAAAAAGAGCCATTTGAAAGACTGAAATAAGTTGGCAAACACTCAAGATATGAGTTTGTGGAGAAAGACTGGCAACCACTCAAGTCTGACCACGCAGAAGGAGAAGAAGCTGATGGGAGGGAGCACAGTGACAGGAACACTCCACGTTCTCTATTATAAGAACAAGTTCATACTTTATTTTGTAGGACTCAGAGAGGTGCAGAAGGAGAAGAAGCTGATGGGAGGGAGCACAGTGACAGGAACACTCCATGTTCTCTATTATAAGAACAAGTTCATACTTTATTTTGTAGGACTCAGAGAGGAGGGGAAGAGAGAGGAGAGAGAGAGGGGCAGAGAACAGGGAGGGGGGAGAAGAGGGGAGAGAGACAGGAGGTATAGAATAGAGAGGAGGGGGAGAAGAGGGAGAGAGAAGAGAGGCACACACACACTGACAGTAGTTTGATCTGAGTTAGACTTCAGTCTAGATGTCATTCAAATGACCGGCTCAGGAGGAATGCAAGACTCAGTGGTCTTGGTGTTTGCAAACCCCACCACTGCTACAGAGAAGAGACAGTAAGGAGAAAAGCATCAGTATCATAAATCTCAGGGACAAAATCAGTCACCTGACCAGAAGGGCAAGATCAAACTTGGAATGAGTGACTGCTTTGTTTCTCCTCTCTCTTGAATCTACCGGCTAAAGATGAGAGGGAAGACAGTTCTTCAGGTGCTAATCCACTCTCTTCTTGGATTTCTGGCTCTCTGAATAAAACATAGATTAAAGATTTATTCCCTGTTTTATGTATATGATGGACACAATGGGCCACCACTCACAAAAGTGGCAGGAGTTAGAGAAGTCATTTCTTATCCCCAAGACACTGGTACAGTCTCTATCTCTAGTAGACATAATGATTGTTATTTATTCCTTGAAGAAAAAGGGAATGAGCTCATGAATTCTGGAAATGCTGATTTTGAAGAAATCTTTCCTTTCCTTTTTAGTATTATTTAGAATGTTATGCAAGATAAAGATTGACAGGGGAAGAAAGAGGCTTATTTTACGGAACTCTGAGTATATGTGGTCTTATTTATTATACTTTAAATATATCCCTAACTAATAGTAGTTTAGCATCTTAGTCAAGAATTTAAAGGTTCCAAAATATATGATACTTTAAAAAATTATTTTTTTATTACTTTTAAAGTGTATGAATGTATTGCTTGCAGGTGTGCACGTGTACCTGTGTAGTGCAATGCCTGAGGAGGTCAGAACAAGGCACGAGATCCTCTGGAACTGGAGTTATGGATGGTTGTTAGCCTCCATGTGGGTGCTGCGAATCGAACCTGGATCCTCTCTAGGAGCAATCAGTGCTCTTAACTGCTGAGCCATCTCTTCAGCCCCATGATACTTTTTTTATACATGGTGTCACTATGTACCTCAGGTTACCCTAGTGTCCTGTGCTTCAGTCTCCCAAGTGCTGTAATTACAGGCATGTGTTACCACATCAGGATAATATATTTTCTCTAGCAAATGGTAAAGAAAAGATAAGCCATTGGTCCAGCCATGGGTCAGTCAATGGAGGCTGGGTGAGATCCTCCTTTGAGGTACTTGGGTTTGTTTCCGTTACCTATTGCTACACAAATAATAGTGTAAAACTCAATGGCTTAAAACAACAGTCACTATTCCATTCAATGGATTAGTTTGGTGATTTTTCTGCTGGTCTTAGCTGTTTTCTTTGAATCTTTAGTTACTTGCCTCTGGGTTACACTGATAGGCTATCTGGGGGACTGGCTGGTCCCAGCCAGCTTCCCTTGCATATCTGGCAAGTGGTGAGTGTTGCCTATGGTTCCTTCCCTCTGTTTCAATGGTCTCCCATCCACTAGATTTGAACAGGTTAGTGCTGGCCCCAAAGATGCTGGTTTTAATTTTCTGTGTACAATAGGAGAAAATTTCCCATTGCCCAGGCACTTTTCAAGTCAGTTGTTTGCTATTGTCCTATTTGGGAGGTCACTTAGACAAACCCAGATTCAGACAGGTGAAGAAATTGAACCCTTCTTGATGGAAAGAATTCTAACACCAGAAGGAAAGGAAGCATCTGAGGATATTTTGACCATCAGCTGTAGGTAGGACTCTAGGCTGAGGTAAAGCCTGCAGTTTGGAGAGGATGGCAAAGAGGCATAGAAGAGGCAAAGGATGAGAAGAAAAGATCATCTTTGTCCATGTCACAGCTATTCCCAGGGTTATCACTTTCTGTAGTATAAAAACCCTAGAGACACTGATTAGGCAGATTCAGATATCAAAGTTAGCTCAGAGATTGCTAGGAAATGGAAAACTAGTATAAGAAAAGAGCATGGGTGTAAAAGACCCATCTAAGCATATCTCAAAACATCGCATAAGATAGCTCTAGCAGTTATTTTATCTCTATTCAGAAGTCTAGACCTAGCTTTGTCCTTCCATTGCCTGGATGCAAAAGCTCATCAAATTGCACACAAGGAACTCGCAAAAACCAGGAACAATGCTTACTACAGTGGAAGCTATACCCTGACAAAAAGGTATCACTGCCGCGGTAGGAGCAGACATCTTTTATCAGGCTCTTTTTCTTCAGCTGCGTCAAGAGAATAAAAGGACAGTGTCTGTGGCCTTTCATTACATTTATGACTGAACTGTGCCAGCTGGAAACTTAATGAGACAATTAATGACCTGAGCAGAGCATCGTCTCAGATACAAGAGGGGAGGCTGATGTGAGGATGCTGCTTTTCCTTCAATGAGCTCATCCCTCAAGAGACTGAAGATAAGTGGAGCCCAGGGAAGAAGCTACCTCATTCTCTTATCCCCCACCTCCTTTTCTGTCTCTTTCCTATTCCTATTCTTGGCTTCAGATCTTAAGACTACTTCCTTCCAGTTAAATGAGGATAATAATTTACCTTTCTCTCAGACTACTGAGCAATTTACCTTTAGATAAAGTATTGGGCTTACTATCACCCCATGCTCTTTGCCTTTCATGTCTCTTTTGCTTATTTCACTTTTATAAAAGTTTTAGTGTTGGGCTGGAGAGATGGCTCAGTGATTAAGGGCACAGGCTGCTCTTGCAGAAGACACTAATTTGAATCTCAGCATCCATATGGCAGCTAACAAATGTCTGCAACTCCAGTTCCAAGGGATCCGATGCCCCCTTCTGTCCTCCACAGGCATTGCACAACATAGGTACATTTACACACATGCAGACGTAGCACACTCATACTCATAAAATAAAAATAAATGAATAAAATTTTGAGTGTTAAATAATATCTAACCAGAAAGCTTGAAAGACTAGTAGATTTGCATATTCTTGACCTAGATTTAGCAACTTTTAACAGATATCTGCTGTATTTTCTCTATGTTTTTACACACACATACATACATACACACATACTCACCCATACACATACACCCTTCTACAAAATTTCATTTATTTTATGGACTGCTGGAGAGTATTATGTCCTATCATTCCCTGTTATCTCTTACTTCTTATTGGGTATTAGAAAAGAAATTGTTTTACATTTTTATAGTGTAGTTATCAAATTTGGAAAGTTTCACATAGAAACAATACTTTTATCTGATCTGTAGACCATCATCCAGTTTGTCATTCTCTTAGTCAAGAATTTCAAGGTACTAATGTCTTGAAATGTTTCCCCGCTCTGATGCAGGCTCCAGGTCAGGAATGTATGTTGCAATTTGTTGTTTTGTGTCTTCATCATCCAAATCTGGAAGGTTGTTTTTCCTTCTGTTTCTTTTCCTGTCAGGACACTGATAGTTTCAAAGGATACAGGGCAGCTGTTGCATGGAGTGCTCATCACTAGGGGTTGTCTGATGTTTCCTGGTGATTAGATTCAGATTCATGCCTGCTTCGCAACATATGACATCAGCAACATGTCTCTTGCAGAGTACTGTGACTCAGGCCCACTGTGTCTGCCTGCTCTTTAATGGTGATGCTAATTGGATCATCTTATCAAGATATTTTCTGACTTCACCAGTGTGTGTAATAAATATTTCTCTCTTTCAGCTGCTATGTAATCTGTGGGGTCTATATATAGACACTTTGGGTCTATATATATGCTGCACCTCATCAATTCTCTACCCCCCAGGTTGGGATCACAGAGATCTTCCTGCTTCTGCCTCCCCAGTGCTGGGATTAAAAGCATGAGCCACCATGCCTGGACTTCTACTCATAATTCTTGTTCTAAATGAATCTTCCTCTCATTATAGTTGTAAAATTTTCTTTGTCTACCTCTTTCTGTATTTTCTAAAACAGTATTTTATTTATTTTTTTATTTTGTGTGTATGAGTGTATTGCCTACATGTATGTAAGTGTACCCATAGATAAATAAATAAAAATATTTTAAAAATGAAGACTCTATACTGAACATCTACTAAGAAGCTGCTCTGCTAGACATTGGAAATGTAATGCTGATGAGGAAAACAGGAAGGTGCTGTGCTCCCAGAGCTCTTAGTTTGGAGAGTCTAAGACTAATTAGTTTCTCAATTTCACATTATATTTACAAAATTTTAAATTGTAAAATTAGAATGCAGGGCAGTGAGATGCTCCCTGTGTAAAAGGTACTTGCCTTGCAAACCAGAGAACCCATGGTAAAGGTAGAAGAAGAAAACTAACTCCACAAAATTGTCCTCTGAACTCACATGACACATGTTGCTCACCTCCTACCCCATCATGAGCATGCACACACACACAATAATAAATTAAAAATTATTTATTACTTTTTATTTTATGTGTATGAGTATATTGCCTGCATGTGTGTAAGCACACCCATGGAGGTCAGAAGAGGGCACTGGATTCCCTGGAAGTGGAGTTACAGATGGTTATTAGCTGCCATGTGGGTGCTAGGAATTGAACCCATGCTCTCTGAAAGAGCAGCCAGTGCTCTTAACTCCTGAGACATCTCTCCAGATGTCTTAGCAAATATAGAAAACTGAAATAACATCCTGCATTCTATTTGACCACAGTGGGATAAAGCTGGACATCAACAGCAATAGAAGCTATAGAAAGTGCACAAACTCATGGAGATTAAATAGCACATTATTGAGTGGTAATTGCAACAAGAAGTAAATCAAGAAGGAAATTGAAAAGTTTGCTTATTGGCAATTGATGGCTACTGGGGAGGGTAAGTTTTCTTCAGGGTTGTAGCCCCTGAGAGGCTACCCATGCTCCAGTAGATGGTCCTATACCCACATGCATATGGGCAGTACTAAGTGAACTGTGGGTTTTTTTCTAAAAATGTAGACATGAAATTGGGAAGGGAAAGTGGTTGACAGGCATGGGGAGGATTGGAAGAAAGAGAATGGAGTGGATTTGAGCAAAGTAGATTATAGGCATGCATGAAATTATTTTCAGTTGGGCTGGAGAGATGGCTCAGTGGTTAAGAGCACTAGATGCTCTTTCAAAGGACCCAGGTTTGATTCCTAGCATCCACACAGCAGCTAACAACCATGCATAACTCCAGTTTCAGGGGCTCTTACTCCCAGAACCTCAACTGATCTTAACAGCAACAATAACAAAAACTAGATAGTTTTTGGCCACGTGCATGGTCTTCAACACCCAGGAGGAAAGTGCATCCAAAGAGAAAACTGTTGGTTGTAATAGAAAACAAAAAGAATTAGACTAAACTTAAAGACAAAGATTCAGTAGCTTCCCCATGGGCTACTGCAGTGCCAGGTCGGATGGTCAAAGTCACCCCAGCTATAACAGAGTAAAGGAATCGCATACCTTTCTTAACCATAAACAGAATACTGCTTAGATATTCCTGGTAATTTGGCTAATGTCTCATTTGACATAGACAGTGCCATCCTTATTGACAAATGTTGGGAGCCTGAGACTCAGCCATTTCTCAAAACTGCTGACAGATCTGAGCTGGTGACTTTCCATTCTGTGCACCCTCCTCCTGCGGGCACAGGATGGAGCCCGTGGCCTTGGCCCACAGCCTTGGACTCTTTCCCATTCTCCTCCCGTGGGCACAGGACAGAGCCCGTGGCCTTGGCCCATGGCCTCGGCCCGCGGCCTTGTGCTCTCTTCCAGTGAACTGCCTTGTTTTCCATTAATCAGTAGATTCCTCCCTTAGAGTACATCTGGGCCCCTGTGTTCTGGCTGATATGATTACTCTCACTCTTTACTCCTTTGTTCTCATTCTCTATTTAACCTCATGCTTGTGCTGCAATAAATGAGACTTGATCAGAACCCTATCTTGTCTCCATTTCTCTTGTCTCTTGCCCCATCCAAATCCCCACTCCCCAATCCAGGTACCCCGTTGCTGACCCTGCGGGCTGGGGCAGAGTGGCACCCAACGTGGCGGCCTGGATACTGGGGGCACATTGTGAGGGAGATGACGGAAAAAGGAAGGAGTGCACTCGCTAAATCTCAAGCAATTCGGAGATGCGTTGCAGGAGCCTGCTGCGGCTGAACTGAAGGTAAGTTGTGCCATCTGATCATGAGGCAAGAATTAAGCCAGCATCAGATTTATGTTACGCAGTTGAGGGAGGCTCTCAAGACAAGAGGAGTAAAGGTTAAGACTGTGGATTTATTTCATTTCTTTGATTTTGTAAAGGACATTTGTCCTTGGTTTCTCCAAGAAGGGGTCATAGATATACAAAGATGGAGAAGAGTGGGAGATGCATTACAAGACTTTTATATGGCATTTGGGCCTGAAAAGGTTCCTGTTACTGCCTTTTCTTATTGGAATCTAATAAAAGAATTAATAGATAAGAGGGATGAACCAGTAGTGGCAGTGATTGCCCAAGCTGAAGAGATTTCTAAATGTAGTTCCAAGTCAGAGTTGAGGGAAATTCCCACGGACGAGCCTGACTTAATCTCTCTTGATAGTGAAGATGAGGATTCTTCTAAAAATATAAAGAAGGAGTCCTCAGAGTCAGTTAAAGGGAAGAGAAATCAAGAGGACGCCCAAAAGTCTAAAAAGGAACATATTCGTATTTATCCTCTTTTACCAGAAGCTGCCTGTCTAGCCTCGGATACAGACGGTGCAGAGTCTGAGAGGGAGGGGTTGCTTTGCAAAACTGAGACTAGGCCATCAAATGGCCACAAGAGGCAAGAATGTGACCACCCTCTTTCTTTCAGTGTACCGTCTGCTCCAATTATAATGGCAGCAATAGATCCTAGATCAGAATTGAAGGAACAGATAGCACAATTGCAGGAACAAATTAAACTAGAGGAATTGCATCAGTCATTAATACTTAAATTGCAGAAACTCAAGACAGGCAGGGAAACTGTTATAGATAGAGAAAAAGTTTGCCGAACCCCTCGAGGGCCCGGCCTCCACTCATATAAAGAGAACTTTAATGAACCTGAAAAACTTCCCTCCTATATGGAGGCCTTCCTTGTGACAGAAACAACAGATGACCGAGGGCAAGCATGGTGACATCATACGGGTTTCGATTTTCAACTAATTAAAGAATTAAAAACTGCCGTGTCGCAGTATCGAGCCACAGCTCCATATACATTAGCAATTTTAGATGGTGTGGCTGAACAATGGCTAACTCCCACTGATTGGAATACATTAGTAAGGGCGGTCCTTAGTGGGGGTGATTACTTACTATGGAAATCAGAGTATTTTGAAAACTGTAAGGAGACAGCTAGAAGAAACCAACAAGCTAGGACTGGATGGGATTTTGATATGTTAACAGGCGAAGGTCAGTATGGGACTAATGAACAACAAATGCAATATGACCCAGGACTTTTCGCACAAATTCAAACTGCTGCCACTAAGGCATGGAGAAAAATTCCAGTTAAAGGGGACCTAGGAGCTTCTCTCACTTCAGTCAAACAGGGGCCTGGTGAACCATTTGCAGACTTTGTCCATCGATTAATGACCACAGCAGGAAGAATATTTGGAAATGTTGATGCAGGACTAGATTATGTACGACAGTTAGCTTATGAAAATGTTAATCCTGGCTGCCAGGCAGCTATTAGACCTTACAGGAAAAAGACTAATTTAACTGGTTATATACACCTGTGTTCAGACATAGGACTGTCTTATCAGCAGGGACTTGCCATGGCAGCGGCTTTTAGTGGACAAACTGTAAAAGATTTTTTGGCTAATAAAAATAAGACTAAAGGCAAGGGATGTTTTAAATGTGGTAAGAGCGGGCATCTTGCCCGGGAAGTAAGGATCCACAAGGAAGTAGAACAAAGGATCCAAGCCTTATACCCAGAGCTCAGTTATCACCCTATTAGTAAACCTGAGCTTCGGGGGAATTTACAGATGGACCCAGCTACTGAAGACATACTGCAGTTGTCTCACCAACTTCTTAATAGCACTGACCCTGAATTAGCAAAACACTGCTGGATGTGTTTATCCGGGGGACCCCCAAAAACTATTGCTTTACCCTATCACAGTAACACATCCAACATCTAAGTACTGCTTGCAATTACTCCTTCCCTTTTCACACCCAGCTATGGCTACTGGCATTGGGCTTATGTATAAACAGTTCCTCTGATAATACTTCATGACCTGATCTCAGGTTTGTTCAGTCTAACTACTGCTCTGAACATCTAGCCCCATCTGACTGTCCTCCCACGGGAACTGTTTTTGTGTGGGGGGGAGGTTTGGCCTTCACTCGCCTACCCAGCAACTGGACTGGAGTTTGCATCACTGCCATTTTGCTCCCGGACATGGATGTCATTTCTGGAGCTGAACCCATACCCATTCCCTCTCTGGATTATGTTATAAGCTGTCCTAAGAGAGCACTCCAAATGGTTCCTTTGTTGGCTACCCTAGGTATAACTGCAGGGCTCACTTCAGGAGTGGCAGGATTGGGGGTAGCCACTCATCTGCACACAAAACTCAACAACTAATTCATGATGTGCAGGTTCTCTCAGATACCATATTAGACATCCAAAAACAGCTCGACTCTTTAGCCGAGGTTGTCCTACAAAATAGGAGAGGATTAGACCTGTTAACTGCCGAGAAAGGGGGGATTTGTTTATTTTTGCAGGAAAAATGCTGTTTTTATGCCAACAAGTCCGGCATTGTTCGAGACAAGATCAGAAACCTTCAGGAACAATTAGAAGAATGACGCAGAGATATGCAGAATAACCCCCTCTGGACCGGACTCAACGGCTTCTTACCTTATCTCTTACCTCTGTCGGGACCGTTGCTTAGCCTACTCCTCCTAATCTCTGTAGGCCCTGCTATACTCAAAAGTCTTATGGTCTTTATTAAACAGCAGGTGGAGGCATTTCAGGTGAAACCAATTCAGGTCCATTATCATCGCCTTGATATTTTGGATCAAGAATGCTAGGGATGCGTTGCTATGATGGCGCTACTAGCCATCCCCCTTGAGAGATGAACTGGACAGCTAGTGACGGGTATGTGGAATCCCCCCTGGATGACAATCTAAGACAGGAGGGTAGTCTTATGCTACTACCTTATCCAATGACGGGTAAGCCAGGGAAGGATACTCCAACCTAAGACAGGCGCAGTTCCCTAAGGGTGTAGCAACCTTCGATCCCTAAACTCTATAAAGTAAAAAAGGGGGACCTGTTGGGAGCCTGAGACTCAGCCATTTCTCAAAACTGCTGACAGATCTGAGCTGGTGACTTTCCATTCTGCCTACCCTCCTCCTGCGGGCACAGGATGGAGCCCGCGGCCTTGGACTCTTTCCCATTCTCCTCCCATGGGCACAGGACAGAGTCTGTGGCCTTGGCCCACAGCCTTGTGCTCTCTTCCAGTGAACTGCCTTGTTTTCCATTAATCAGTAGATTCCTCCCTTAGAGTACATCTGGGCCCCTGCGGTCTAGCTGATATGATTACTCTCACTCTTTACTCCTTTGTTCTCATTCTCTATTTAACCTCATGCTTGTGCTGCAATAAATGAGACTTGATCAGAACCCTGTCTTGTCTCCATTTCTCTTGTCTCTTGCCCCATCCAAATCCCCACTCCCCAATCCAGGTACCCCATTGCTGACCCCACAGGCTGGGGCAGACAAACAGTTTTGGAACTCGTTCTCTGGGTTTTCCTGGTAGAAGTGGGTTTAGTTATAATCCTGTTAATCTTTAGAACTTGTATACTTACCTGCTGTCTTAATTTTATCAGTTTATAATCAAACTGGGAGACTGGGTCTACCTTAAAAATTGTAACCCTTAAACTCCTCCAACCCCTGAGATCAGGACCCCACGTGATCCTCCTAACCACCCAACTGCCACTAAACTATCAGATCTCAATTCTGTTTTCCAGGATAAAAGCAGCTCAGATTGTAAAGGACAGGGCAGCCGCATACTTAAACTAGGTATGTATACAACTCTTGATCTCATCCTGGAAGAGCAACTCTTAGCGAGCCACCCTTGACTGACTCTACTTCAATGACTTCTTGGTAGACCTCAAACTCCTATTCAAAACCAATAAGGTAAGACTGCTTCCCCCACCTCATGATGTCTCAGTATCACTGGGTGGAGGAATTCTTTCAGAGAATTCCTATCTGAAACTCTCACTCTCCAGCAACCAACTTCAGGGATTGAAATTGATGATGTATTTGAATTTATAATTAATTGCAGGTTACAAGGGGACTTCATAAACTTTTTCCTGCCTGAAGTAGAATTTGTCACTTTTATTTTTCTGATTCTAGCTTACCCTTGTTGATAACATCCATACCTCTAACAATGGTTCTCTCTTTCTGCAGAGTATGCACAGCTGTTCTGGACCCTCTGCCATCTTGAACAAATTGATAGGTGTTCTTTTCTAGACCACTTGTTGACTTGATTTGTCCAGACCACTGTCCATCATGCCACATGGACTCATGTATATAGTCTTTTTAATGTTTGAATATAGATGCCAGCTCCCTGAATCAAGATCACTTAACTGACCAGTGGGCACAGGATGAAGAGAGAAACAAGCTTGACTTTGACACTTATGATGCCCCAATTTCAGTAAATATCCAATAAACCCTTGGACCCAACTTCCCTCTAACTCCTGTTCCAAAAACTTGTTTCTTTTTAAAAAAATATATAATAAAGGGGGCTGGAGAGGTGGCTCAGCAGTTAAGAACACTGATTGTTCTTGCAGAAGACCCAGGTTTGAATCCCAGCATGCACATGGCAGCTAACAACTGTCCATAACTCCAGTTCCAGATGATCCAACAGTCTCTGCTTGTCTTCCAAGGGCATTGTACCACATGGATACACTTACCTACATGCAGGCAATACAGGCATACACATAAAATAAAAATAATAAAATATCTGAAAAAACAATAAAAAAATATATAATAAACAGACTGGAATGTTAGATCAAAGAGGCTGCTCCTATAGAAGGGATTGGTCATACCGTACACATTATCTAATACATTCTCTACTCTGCTAAACCCCAAGTTTGTAGCAGCCCCAAAGTACAGTGGGACAATAGGATTATCCTTGTAAATTATAGCTTTATAGCCTATGCAGTACCTTGTAGACAGAAGTTACACCTTCAAACAGAAGCTTCTGCAAGGCTGATTAACTGATTAGAACTTCAATGATTGTGGAGAGTTTGGAATGTTACAAGTCTAGAGCCAATTTGTCTGGGCCATCCTTAGCCCTCGTAATAGCTGTTTACTGCTCTCTTCTGTACATGACCTAAGATTCTTTGTGACTGCTAGGTAAATCATTTGAAATGTACAGACAGAGCACTAGTTTTCCTTTTGAATGTATTCACCTAGCAGACCACTAGCTTCCATCAATCCAAAAGCTAAGAGTGTTATCAGATAGCATCTGAGGCCTCTAACAGAGGTTTTCCCACTTTATTGCAACACTTTTCTGGTGTCTCTACTAAGGCTTGGAAAGTGTCTTGATTTATGGCTTTCTTTTTTCTGTTACTGTAAAACTTCATGGAATTTGGGGTAATCTGAATCTGTGTCCCTGGTTCATAGTCAGTTACATTTGGCTCTACAATAAGCTATCTCTCATCCCCTTTGAAGGGAGAGTTGTGTTTTTGTGATACTAAGGTGAGACAATAGGATTACCTTCTTAAGTTATATCTTTGTATCCTGTCTAGTACCTTCACTAATCTGCTAAACTCAGAGACCCCTCCCCATTAAAGTCTGTAAATATAAGGAATTTCTGTTATTCTGGGGGTTGCTATTGGATCTCCTCTCCCAGTTTCCCCTGTAAAAGTGGTCAGCATTACTAAAGGATATTTCATCTGAAATCCATCTCAGTGCATCTCTCTATTGAACCTACAAAAAAATCTATTATCTGATAGTTCTATTCTAGTTTGTCTTTGATCGCTGTGATGAAACACTCTGACCAATACCAACTTGGGGAGGAAAGGGTTTATTTCACTTGCATCTCCTGGGTCACACAGTTGATCACTAAGGGAGCGCAAGGTAGGAACTCAGGGCAGAAACCTGGAGGCAGGAGCTGAAGCACAGGCCATGGAGGAATGCTACTTATTGGCTTGCTCTCCTGGCCCATGCTCATCCTGCTTTCTTATACAACACAGAACAACCTGCCCAGGAGTGGCACTGCTTCGAGTGGGTTGGGCCCTCCCACATCACTCAAAAATCAAGAAAATATCCCACAGACATGGCCACAGACCAGTCCAATGGAGGGAATTCCTCAATTGAGGCTCCCTCTACCCAAGTGTGTCAAGTTGACAAGTAAAGCTATCCAACACAAGTTGGCTTGAACCCAGCTTGTCATTCTTGCATAGCAAGAGATTTTACCCACTAAACCATCTCCCAGGCTAATTTAATTTTGAAAAACTGTCATCTGAAGAAAACCAACACAGAACTGTGGAAATGAACAGCAGGCCCCAATGTTAGTCAAAGAACTATTGGCAGCTGATTACTGCTTGGTGAGAATGAGCTGATCTTCTTTAAGGGAGGGATTCTAGATAGGCTGATTAGACCTCAGTGAGTGAACTTGCACTGAGGGACATCTGGGGACACTGACTTTACATGGTAGGCCTTTACACAAATGACAGAAGGTAGGAATTCTGTCGGGAGGGGGGCTATGGGAGGGTGCCAAAGGGGAAGGGAGTATAAAGAAGATTTTCTGTATGAAATACACAAAAACTCCATAAAAAATTTAAGAAAAGTTGTTGTCTGAGCCCCCATGTGTTCCAAATAACTGCTCTTAACCACAACTACTGTGAGACATAGGATAGGAAAGCAAGAACTTTCCTCAATTCTTAGCTATGAGATGAACTTGGGCAAGGTACTTGACGCTTTTGAATGTTAGTTATCTGAGGTAAGGACAGTAATACTTTCTTGTAGCATATCTATGATTATTGTTTCTAGATTAAAAATACAATTGAAACAATCACTTAGAAACCTCTTTTGCTGAAAAGCATTGCCACCTCACTGGAGCCAAAGGGCAACTAAAAGCAGGATGAAAGTTGACATCTTTGCCTTCAAGGCACAGAGATTCCTCATTATTCTTAACCTTTTCTCTTGAGACATCTTGGATCCTAGGACTAGCAGAGCCTCACAAGACAGAATCCCCCATGATGGTAATTATCCATGAGAGCTAGGCCATACTCTGGAGCAGAACTAACAACATAGTAGGAACCAGATTGATCCCCTTAAGCAGTGACAGTGAAACAGACCTCTCTGTGTCTCCTTGAAGAACCAGAATGGAGGTAATGATCAATGAGACCACACCTGGACCAGAACTGTCTAATTAGGCCTTCTCCCACCTCCCTCCAGTTCTCCTTATAAACTTTGTGTCATTATCTCAGTGTGAACATAGTGAATAAGTCTCATCTTTCTGCCTTACACCATTATTTATCTCTGTAATTTGCATAATGGGGACATGTTGACCTTAGCTTGTTGAGGCTGCAGGATCTCAATTTTATACCCTAAAAACTCTGGCTACAATGGCCATGTAATTTGATAAATGTGTGATAGATGAAGATCAAATGCATTTGAGCTAGAGTTTGATTATTGACTAGTGTTTAATATTTTCCAACCTATTAATAATGTTTGTATGAGATAATATCATTTAGTACACGTTATTTTTTATTTTAACCATCCTTTAATTATTTACTATGTATTTCTATTATTAGGGTGATGTGGGTGGCTTAGCGTTTTTTGTGTTATGCTTTGTCTCCTTGTACACACTGAGCTTCAACAGCAATTTGAGCGCTGTTCTGTTCTTGTTTATTGGGACCTGCTTACTTTCCTCATTGTTCAAAGAAACAAAGAATCTATTTATTGGAAATTTTTAAAAAAGTCATAACCAAATGTACTATCTTTTAAAAAATTAACTAACCTAAAATATGTGTCATTTCCACAAATCAAAGTGAAAAGAATCATCAAGGATTTCTCAAAAAAATTCAAAGACATAAACATGAAGATCAACATAAAGGAAGTTGGGAGTCCTGTAGAAAGGTACAGTTTGCTATCTGACAATGTCTTCTGTTTTGACAAAGAATCAGTGCTGGGGGCCCTGCTGAGGGCAGAAGATGGAGGCAGGGCAGGTACACAATTTAAATGTTTTGACAGTTTAGTCAAAGAAGTGAATGGCCTCAGGCGTTTGCATATTTTAAACCTTGTTGTCACAACTACAATTCTAACACTGCTGAAATATCCAAGAATCAGTTTTTTGGAAAGCAGAGTATCACAGCTTGATACAAAAATAAAATGAAAAAAAAAAGTTAGAAAACTCAAGACGAAGTAATTGAATCTATTCGTCTTAGTTAGGTAGTCGGATTTATCTTTTCCTGCTTTCACTTTTCATTAGGCATAACCTAGAGTCCCAGGCCACAGTGCCTGATTCCCTCTGGCCCCATGTGTATAATTTCAACACCTGGCAGGATCAGCAATTTAGCAGTGAGGCACATGAAGCCAATATGCTGCAATTCATTCTGAAAGTTTACCGAGCTAGTTGTTCACCGTTTGTAGATACTTCAGTCTTTTCTTTTTCCAAAACATTATTTACTGAAAGAGTAAGTGAATCAATCCTGGATTTTGCATTGTTGTGGTGATTGGAACTCCTGTCTTCCCTTGTCTCTTCTTTCCTCTGTGCCCCCATGTCTCCACCTTGCAAACCACGATGTAGCTGTTAACAGAAAAATCAGAGACCAATAGCCCAAGTCAGGTGAGGAGAGAGAGTAATAATTTTACCCTAGCAGACTGCTCCACAGATCCTACCATAAGGAAGTCAGTGGCTCCTTCCAGTTTTGGGGGGCTTTTATACTCATGTGTGGGGAAATGCAAACAAAAGGCAAAACAGCACATAGGTGACAAGTAAGTAAAAGGTACAGGTAATAATTAAGCAAGGTAACATAGGACCACAAAGGTTACAGGAACGTGAAAACTTTGGAAAACACTTCCATCCTGGGCAACCACAGGGGGCAGGGTGGGGAGACTCCTGTTCACCTCCCCATACCTGTCTCTTGTCTCAGAGTTTTTCCTGCTTCAAAGTTTTTAATTACCAGTACATTGCAAAAGCTTTCCATTTCCATAATAACTGAAAGAATAAGTCAATCAATCCTGGATTTTGCATTGCTGCAGTGGTTGGAACTCCTGTCTTCCCTCATCTCTTCTTTCCTCTGTGCCCATCCTATGTCTCCACCCCCCAAACCCTGGTGTAGCTAGTAGGGAAGTGGAAGAGCGAAGGAAAGAGGACTGTGTGGTATTGGTTTAATGCAGCATTTCTTTCTATAGACTGGATTTATGCTCATCTGACTGCTGTTTGAAATGAAATCCGTAGCACTGAATTGTAGGCAGCATTGAAAAAAAAAAAAAATCAACTGGCTAACTTGCAGAGAATAAAAGGCTTCAGACTCTTTGTCCCTGAATAGGACACCTATATGAAACTCCTGCCTCCCAAGGCTCAGTGATCTTTGCAGAAGATGGAGTAGAAAGAGTCTAAGAGCCAGAGGTGGTAGATGACCTGATCACAAGGAAAGAGTTTTCCAGACGGTTGGTCAGTTACACATATGAACTCACAGCAATGGTGACAGCATGTACAAGTACCACATAAGTTCAAGTCAGACAACATCCCGGCTTAGATATGAGGAGGTGGGTAAGAACCTCAGCCTTACATGAGGAAGTGTTAGCAATCAATGAGTGCTCAGAGGGGGAGGGAGAACCAGTCTTGTTTAAGGATGAGATTCTTGGGAGGTTGCCTAGGCTCAATGGTTGAACCCACACCAATATCTATCTCTATCATCTCTATCTCTACCTGTATCTCTCTCTATCTCTATCTCTATCTATCTCTATCTCTATCTATCTCTATCTCTATCTCTATCTCTATCTATATTTATCTATGTCTATATCATCTATATATCTAATCCATATCTCTATCATCTATCTATCTATCTATCTATCTATCTATCTATCTATCTATCATCTATCTA
>NW_008354532.1:1383775-1391166 GCF_000622305.1 Nannospalax galili
TTATAACATGAAATTGGGTGGGTTGGGTGGATGTAGTGAGGGGAGGGGATCAAAATATATTGTATGAAATATGCAAAAGTTCAATGGAAAATGTAAAAGTGTCAGTTCATAATTCATAGTCACCTACCACTGTGTTAGGCACTGAAGACATAAAGCAATGCCTGCAGGCCCTGTCTCCCTACAAAAGAATTAGGTAAGCATATACCATTTGGAAAATAAAATGTTGTAACTTACTAAGCTGATAAGATTTTTTTCGTGTGTGCGTGGGAGTAAATAATTCCAGCATTACATTGTATCATTTAAACAAATTCTGTCCTCAAAACATTATACTATGAAATGCTGTACTGACCTCAAATATTGTTTTGTTCCCCCCCTCTGAGAGAGCAGCAAGTGCTCATAACTGCTGAGCCATCTCTCCAGCTCTCTGCTTTTTTTCAACTTTTACAAAAACTTTTTTGAGAATTTCATACAAGCATATAAGGTGTTTTGCTCAAATCCATGCCCACTCCCTCCCCTCCAACATGTCTCCTCTGAAGAGGTAACCCTAAAATCTTTTAAGGATTAGATACAAGCTCCCAAATACTTTTGACATTTTGACATTTTTGGCCTTTGGAACAGAGTGTATTGCTAACAGGCTCAAGGACATTTTGACTTTTAGCCCAGAAACTGGCTTCCTTTCTTTGGGGTCTTTTTACCCTAACCGCCTAGCCAATTCCTACCTCCTATTCTTATCACACCATCCTCTGAAGAGGTTACCCAAATTGCCAATAGGGAATAGGGGCACAGGCCACTCTGGGTTCTTCCATGCTGAACAGGGATGCAGGGTGAGGCAATTGGAGTACCCCTTCAGAGGGTCTATCTAAAAGACTCCCAAATTGCATAACTCTTGTCTCTAAGGGGAAAAGAAAGTCCTTGAATCATGAATAGATGTGAAGAAGTAAAGGCAAGAATAACTATCATTAAAGTTCTAGAGTATTGTACTATGAAAGAAAATCTACAGTTTTCAAAAAGTTTGACTCTGAAGAAACCAGTGTTTTTCTTTTTCTTTCATTTCTGCTGTTCTTTCCTGTGAGTTTTCTTTCAGAATTGGTAAAACTCCATGATTTATTTGCACTTGCCTTTAAGCAAAGGGAAACTACTTGATGCTATCAACTCAGGGAAATCAAGTAACTCAGAACCGAACAGAAAGTACTGACTGCTTCTCTTGTCAGAATGGCGGGTTCTGACAGATGGCTGCATGGGGTTAATTTGAATTTCTTGCCTTCTTAAAATTGGAAGGCAGCCACACTCTTAGGCATCTGTTTCTAGCACCACATACTTGTGTTTAAATCGTTCTAGCCAGTGTAAATGACAAAGTGACTGCTCAGCTTTAAGAACAGGTAAATCTCCTTAAGCACTTAACTCACCACTGGAGAGAGACTTTTAGAAGGTTCATTATGTGACACAGTTAGGTTCAACATTCCTATAATGGGGGAGAATAACACCAAATACTTTTAATGGAGACTAATTAGAAGTTAAGCCAAGGGGAATTAAGGGTTTATATGTGGTAGAAGTAGACTTTCAGATTGTGGGAACAATAGTTTTTAAAAATAATTATTATCAAAAGGGTAGTTTTCTCTACTTTCATGGCAAAAAAAAAATCTTTGGACTAAAACTTGTCTCATAAATTAAGCTTGTAAAGGAATTAAAATGAAATTTCTCCTATAGGATTTAAGTTTTAAAGCCCCTGGCTACAGAGTTCTCAATTTAATTTTTAATCTTTTAATTAATCATGTGTTTCGGTGTATGTGTGTATGTATGTATGTGTAGCTATGAAAAACTTGTGGAAGTTGGTTCTCTCCTCCACCATGTGGATTCCAGGGATTGAACTCAGGTTTTCAGGCTTGGTGGCAAGAGTCTTACCCTGCTGAGTGGTCTCATTAGCCCTCACCTTAATGTTCAGATGTCTGTTTTCTTCATTTTGTGTCAGGGTGGAAGGGAGGATTCACAAAGATTCTTGTAAACTCTCAAAATATGAGATAAACAACCCATTTATTCAGTTCTTTCTTTAGAGTGATGAGTCTAGCATTTTGGTAATGCCCAATTGTGTGAGCGATGTCCTGGCCAGTAAGTTGCCATCAGCACATTTTTTGGCTTTGTAAATTAAACTGGGGAGCAGTGTGGTAAGTTGGTCAGGGCAATGATGAAGAAAGAAAAGAGATATTCTTAGAAACTGTTTAAGTGTCTGGTCCATGAAAACATTCTCAGTGTACTTTGCCAGAGACAATATGTAAAGGAAATTGGTAGCTGATGTTTGAACATATCTATGTTTTGGGAAGACAACTGCTGATTCTCTACCAATAGTAATTCTAAGTTACACATTTCCACATGTAATCATAAGTAAATTAGTGTGTTTTGTTTCTTAAAAGTAGTATTTCAATTCAACACTATGGAGTTAGTCTTAGGA
The DNA here is from genome assembly GCF_000622305.1 of Nannospalax galili. Taxonomy (NCBI): domain Eukaryota; kingdom Metazoa; phylum Chordata; class Mammalia; order Rodentia; family Spalacidae; genus Nannospalax; species Nannospalax galili. Next base: position 1,386,222 of record NW_008354532.1, read on the forward strand.
TGTCTCAACTACTGTATATACAAGCTATTTTTATAATGAATTCATTTCTACATATTGCACAACAACTTTGAAATTTTCTTTATTAATTAGAAAGATAACTAAATGTAGATTTATAGATGCTTCATTCATTTCAAACAATTGAGTGCCAAAAGTGTTCAAATGCGAATGAAACTGAAGTCCTAACTAAAGTCTAATTCTAGACTTTAAAGTTAAAAAAACCAAGTCATTAAATTCCATATAGTGTATTATCCCATCTTTAGGTGGGAGTGCCACATGTAAAAACATAGAAACATATGTAGGACCAAGTAAGTGTCTTGTTTCATTTTGAAACAAAGTTTCACATTATTGCCCAGGCTGGCATCCAATTTGTAGCAATTCTTCTGTTTCAGCCCCTCCTTCCTGCAGTGCTGGTTACAGGTGTGACCTATCACATCTGGCTGAGGATCAAGTTGTTAATGACTCCTATCTCTGAAGGATAGCGTTATGGCTACCAAAATCACCTCTGTTCTCTGGGAAACATCTTTCAAAGGAAGGGCAGACACCTGCAGTCATAGATACAAGTCCTTGTTCCCCCCGACCTCTGTGGTAGCAACAGAAGAGTCATCACATTGCCAGGATAGTACCAATTTAGATCTTCAGTGGAGACCTAGAATTGGAACAGGAAGCACCAAAGAGCTTATTAGCTTGGTTTCGTCTGCATTTTCATTAAAATGCCCTCTGTATACTCAATCTGAGTACCATTCTCAGTAATTCATAACATCTTCGTTGCACATCATTCATTCCTTTTTCTTGAAAACTTAATCTTGCTGCCCTAAGGTATCATTCTCTGTGTAGGATATGAGATATCTACTAAGAATGACCAGCTTTTTTTCTACCTCCAAATAGTAATACAATATTTGTGGTGTCAACATATCTTAAGGCCACTATTTCTAAGTGAAGAGATAATCAGTTTTCATAGGTCCTACATAGAACTTCTAAAGAAATAACATTTTCATGGTCAAATATAAATGATTTAGAAATGATGTTACCTCCTGTGATAAATTCCAGTTCCTCGTGTAGTTTATTGTATAGTACCTTCATACATTTTAAAACCTTGTCCTTGATTTCCAATCTTTGACTTTATCTATTTCTGTAGTTTGGAGTTTTAAAAACTCACTGTAGGAAATAAATGTCACTTATCCTGAATGTTCACAGATGGCTGACTGAGTACATCATTAATAATCAACCATAAGTATGTGAAAACCTCATAACAAGAACCACAGATACCACATACAATTGATTTTGCTCGCTTAAAAACAATGTGGAAAATAAAATTATGGAAGACATATATTAGTCTATGAAAAATATTTTTAAATGCACTAAAGTGAACGTCTACTATCATGGTGCTTGTATACTTCTTAGAGGTCTATTGTTCAAAAAAGGGAACCTCTTTAACTTGGAATGTTCATTAATCTAAGGACTAGACCAGCTGAAATAATATTAGAACTTGATGTATGATATATTCAGTCTCCTGTACTATAACTCAATTTGGTATATATAATAAACTTATGACAATTGGTTTATTTCTGATGGATGCAGCTATGAAAATTTCTCAATAACCACAATAGATCTTCTGAACTCTTGACAAGCAAATGCCTCATTTTATCCAAAGCGAAGTTCTTTAGCTACTTCTTAGTTCCACATCCTCTATTTACATTTTGAGTTCTATAACCATCCTTCTTGATTTCACATTGGAGAGCTACCCAGAAATCACCTGGGTTCATCTTTGTTCAAAAAACAAAAGTAAAACAGCAGATGTATTAGCGTAATTATATAACAATTTTTGCTGCAGGCAAAAACATTTCTCAGGCATTTTAATCAAACTGGCTGCATTCCCAGAGTGCTTGCAAATGCACTCCATTTCATTTTCACAAAATCTGTGTTACAGCAATATGCTAACTAGAGTGGCACAGAAAAGCATGTTGTGTGCAGAGGATATAATATAATCGACTTCAATTTAAATTGTAAGTATATATGTACTTTTCAAATGTAAACTCAAAAGTAATATACAATTATTAAAGGAATATACAGTTAAAGGAACTGTGAGAGGCTGGAGAGATGGCTCAGCAGGTAATTCTTGCAGAGGACCTGGGTTCAGTTTCCAGCACCCACATGGCAACTAATAACTGTCTTTACTCTGGTTCCAGGGAATCTGAAGTTCTCTTCTGGCCTTTTTGGGCACTGCATGACATGGGTGCAGTTACATACATGCAGGCAAAACACTCATACACATAAAGTAAAAATAAATAAATACAAATTAAAAAACAAAGAAGATACAAGATGCTTTATTTTGGGAAATATTGACTTTGGTGGTAAGCCTCCACTAAACTCAATTTTCATGAGTTTCTTGTTTTAAGAGAGAAATGAGTAGATCAGTTGAACACATAAAATTTTTTTGTAATGATGATTTCTCCACAGTATCACATTTTATTGGTTTAATAAGTGCAAATATTTTAATTCTTAATTCATAGTCAGGGGACTGGAGAGATTGCTCAGCATTTAAGAGCACTGGGGTTTGATTTCCAGCACCCACATGGCGGCTAACAACTGTCTGTAGCTCCAGTTCTAGGGGATCCGATATTCTCTTCTGACCTCCATGGGCATTGCACGACATGGGTACACTTATGGACATGCAGGCAGTACACTCATACACATAAAATAGAAATAATAAATAAGGGGTATGAGAGAGCCTGGCTCAGTGGTTAAGATTACTGGCTGCTTTTGCAGAGGACCGAGGATTAATTCCCAGCATGGCAGCTAACAACCAACCATAACTCCAGTTCCAGCCCCATATGATGATTTTTTTCAAGTAGAAAATTCTCCCAACAAGAGGGCTTTCCCTTCTATATGCAAGGGACCTCTTTTGTTTAACATCCTGTTCTCTCCTTTTACATCAGAAAGTTAGGAATCCTTTTGGTTGCAAAGAAAGAAGAAATAAGAGCCTAGTGTCAGCAACAAGGTTAAGAAATTTCATTTAACAGAAGTATGCATAAGAATAGATAATATTAAAGTAAATAGATGGAGTAAAGCAAATATTCCATTATTCATTTTAGTTAAATCAAACAATCTCACAAATAAAGAGAAAGGAAATTCTCTCAGAAAATGTTAATGTTGAAATATCTATTCAGACTTGTCACACTTGAGATAAAAGCATGATCTTGTGCCATAAAATATTTTAATATTCCTATTTTCTTTCTAAATATGATTTTCTGGGACAGGAAGCTACAAATGACATCAACTTCATGTTTCAATAACAAACCAAATTAGAATTATTTTAGAATAAAAATGGGATGCATCTTCATTTAGAAGCCAGATGTCTTATTAAATAGAATTTCCTCTGTTGACTGCCTTATATTAAGGGCAGATTTAAAACAAGAATGGCTTCTGTGAAATATAATTATATTTCCTTGTGTGACTTTCGCGGTCATGGAGCCTGGAGTAGGGAAATAACCAAGAAATGAATCCACAGAACAGTGTTTATGCTTTGTCTACAGAGGTTGCTAAAATCTTATCTGAGATATCCTTGTTTTAGTATTCCAGAAACTTGTGTTAGGATTCTGTAGGACTGATTGGTATATCTACTCAGGTTCCTGCTATAATGTTTAGAAAAAAGCCCTCTCTTTGCTTTAATCAAAGCCATCAAAGATTTCTTTGGTGGATAATTTACTTTAAAAAATATACAATTTCTTTGCTCCTTATTCTTATAGAAGCCCTCAAATAGATTCAGGAACATCAAAGACAGAACAAGCTACACCTGGTGTTTGGGGGTTAGCGCTCTCTTTCTTTCTGTGTGCCTGATCTAGTGAAAGAATGGTTTCTTTTTTAAAATTTTGCTCTTTCATCTGTTTTTAAAAAAATGTCACAACAAAATGTATTTGCTATCATCTTTCTGCCATGTATGCTTAATCATGTCAGAAATTATTGGTAACTGGAAAATCTTGGCAATAAATGATGCCTGAAAAGATCAAGTCAATTTAGGCATTCTGCATTAACCTGTGGGTAGAACTGGAGGATCCAGACAAACACCTGTGCATCACCCTTATGCGTTGCCACATCTTATTTGAATGCTGACACTAGTGATGAATTTGTGACTTGCCAGGTAGCCCATTCCACCTTGGAACAGGTTTGTTAGACTTTATTAGGTTGTGCTGTTGTCTCCCTAAAGCTTCCCTTTGTTGACTGTAATTCTAATGGTCACACACAGAAACTTTCCGTTCTGTTTTCAATATAACCCTTCAGATATGGAGGCAGCTGCTGGCCCCTCTGAGTCTTTTTTCCCTAGTTCCTTCAGCTACACTTTACACCAGGTCCCTCTAGGTCAATTGGGAATTTCAATTTTCCTTCTGGCAGAAATTTGCTGTGGCTAGAGTTCTATTGTTGTTTTCCCTTCTTGTGTGGTCAGAAAATTCTGAAAATAAACTTTTGTTTTAAGTATTTAAATGTCTAGCTTTCTGGGCCTGGAGGGATAGCTCAGCTGTTAAGAACACTGGTTGTTCTTGCAGAAGACCCAAGTTCGAATCCCAGCACCCACATGGCAGCTAACAACTGTCTGTAACTCCAGTCCCAGGGGGTCCAACAGCCTCTTCTGACCTCCATGGGCATTGCACGACACAGGTGCACTTACCTACATGCATGCGATACAAGTGTATGCATAAAATAGAAATAATTTTTTAAAAAGATTAAGTTCCCTTGTTTGTAGCCCTTTGTTACACACCAAGACACTGGTCCATGGTGACCCATGGGACAGCTTGCCTCTCCCTGCATGGGAAGTGTGAGTTTCTTTCCCTGGAATGATCGAGAGAGACAGGACTGTCATCAGATGGGAGCATCACCCTACAGGGGGACTACTTGGCTGCCAACAGGGTGCTCTCACTACACCAGGAGGAAGACAACGGGGTGCTCTCAC
>NW_008354532.1:1391544-1419577 GCF_000622305.1 Nannospalax galili
GAAAAAAAGTTTTAAATGTCTAGCTTTCTGTTTAATAAGGAGTTTTACAAAATTTATTTTGTATTTAAAACATTTCAAAATGGAAAAAGTGTATATGACTCTGCTATCAGTTGAGAAATCCAGACTTAATAAAGACTTCATTGGAAAGAGTTGAGAAAAAGTGTATTGGTTGGAGAGAAGGCGTGCTCTATCCAATATGCAAGTGTCTCCAGTTAGATACAAAGGGATTTTCCTACCTAGAGTGGAATGAAGGCTCTGGGAACAACCAGGTGTGGGAAGAGGGCCGAGGGCTATCAAGAACATTTTAGAGAACATTTTATGCTCATGTCAAAATATCATTGGGAGGTTCTGTAAGGGAGATGTGTGCTGCTAAAGTTAAGGGGCCTGGGAGGAGGAGAGAAGCCAGATCAAAGTTATGGACCAGTTCCTCAGAGGGGACAATCAGTTCAGGCAAGAATGGAACTTGAAGCATTCTCTTTGGCTGGGACACAAGATAAGAGGCACAACTGTGAGTCTTAAGTGATTTAAAAGACTGATGGTTCTTTTTAGTGATCCATTTTGAGAGCACAAAAGGGTGGCTATGGGAAGCTTTCTTGACCCCTGCTGTTTTCTAGGTTCAGAGGGGTCATGTAAACTCAGTATTTTCTCTCCTTACCATCCAGATTAACACATGTCAACATTTTTTTTTGAGTGAATACTTTTTTGAAAACATCTTACAGAGGACTATGCCCTGTAGATAACAACACACTGGCAACCCTTCTCCACCTACTTTATTTCCTTGTCCTCTTTCCTAAAATTGATCACTGTATCAAAGTACATAAACACCTTTCCTTTCTATGGATTAGACTTTTTATATGTGATCTGCCCAATATACATACATATGCAGACACCCATGCATGCATGTACAACCCCCCACATGCGTGCCCCCCACTGAATTATTTGATATTTGGTGTACTTTATTTTTGTTGTTGCTATGGTTAGACCCAGTGCTTTGCACATGCTATCACTGAGATATACCACAAGCTCTTTTGATATATCTTTAACTTTGCTAAATAGTATCATAGTGGAGATTATATATATGTATATGTACATATATATATAATTTCCACTCATTGAGTATTTAAAATTAGTTGGAACATTTCTTTCTAGATAATTTTATTATTATATACAATTATAATATTCAATTAAAAAATCTGTTCTTCCATACTTAGGTTGTATTTGTGTGTGTGTGTGTGTGTGTGTGTGTGTACACAGAAGAGTTTCTCTGGTGTATATACCTAGAAGTGGGGAATTTCTGGAGCTTTACTAGTTATTGTCAATTTCTTTTGAAAGTAACTAGACCAATTTCCTAGGCACTGTGAAGTTTTCCTCCAAAGCAGCTACCAATGCATATCCATTCTGCAGCCCAGCAATTTCTTTGCTTCATATTCTTACAATACTTAAGGTTATTAGACTAGAATTTTGTCCATATTGTTGAAGATGAATTGGTTCACCTTTCTGTTTTCTTTCTTTTTGTTTTTTTTTATTTCTTGATTGGTAATGATATTTGGTTTCCTTACTTTAGTTTTTTGTTGACTAGCTTTTCACTTCTGTTACATAACTATAAATAGTCTTCAGTAATTTTTATTTTGAGTCATTTCTCTATTTTACTGATATATAGTGTTCTTCATGATTTTTACATATTAATTTATTGTTGATTATTTGTATGTTCTCACAATTTGCATCTCTCTCTCTCTCTCTCTCTCTCTCTCTCTTTCTCTCACTCTCTTTTGAGACAGGCTCTTGCTATGTAGCTCAGGCTGACCTCAACTCATTAAGTTGCCTAGACTGACCTTCATCTCAAGATCTTCCTACCATAACTTATTTTTCATATTTTATCAAAATACAAAATATAACAAATTTAATTTAAGACCTAATTATCTTTTTCACTCGTGGTTGTAGAAGCAGGCAACACCCATTTCTATAAAATAGAATGACTGTTCTAATAAGCTGACAGAGAACGTTAGCTTTATAGATAGAAGAAAGATGAAGAAAGCAGGGATGGGAAACAGGAAAAACCTCTTGGTCATTTCACATTCCTTATAGGCTAAGATCAGGGAACTTCTTTATCATGCTGGCCCAGGTAAGGTCTACTTCTTTTGACTTGTCTGACATCTCCAGTTTTTAGGGAAAATGACCATTTCAGTGTTCAATTTTATTAATATGGCAGTCAGTATGAGTGAGTCCATGTTGGTTTGTTCTGGTCTGTTGGGGCTTAGTGCAGGTGCTCACTCTGAAACAATGGCTTCCTTTGATTATGCTCACCAATATGAATGTATTAGCTTAAGCTAAGTCATGTCAGCATCACAAACCCTCAAGTCTTATTGTTTGCTCCAGCCAAAGTAATTATCAGTCACCTTCACGTGGTTGGCAGGCTCTATTCAACATCTAATCTGTTTTTGTCTCTTATTTAAAAAAATTTATTACATTTATTTTATGTGTGTGTGTGTGACATGGTAAAAGATAGAAATGTAATTATTTGGTCAAATATCCCATCAGTATTCAAGTTATTTTGCCCCTTTCTTAATGATTTTTTTTTTTGATCCTTTTGAGACAATCTTCCCTGTAGATCCAGTTGGCCTGGAACTCACTATGTAGACCAGGCTGGCCTTGAACTCACAGAGATTCACCTGCCTCTACCTCCTGAATGCTGGGATTAAAGGTGTGAGCCACCACACCTAGCTTCTTTATGATTTTTTAAAAAGATGTTTTATTTTTAATTATATATATATATACATACTCATGTATGTGGGTATGTGATATGAGTGCAGGTTGCCCATGAGGTCCAGAAGGGGGCATTGGCTCTCCTGGACTTGGAGTTACAGGTGGTTAGCCTCCAGACACAAGAGCTGAAAAGTAAACTTGGGTTCTCTGCAGAGAACCCTTAACTACTGATCCATCTCTCTAGCTGCCTTTTCTTATAACTTTTAAAAAAATATTTTATTATTTTTATTTTATGTGTATGCATGTATTGCCTGGATGTATGTAAGTGCACCCATGTCATGCAACGCCCACGGACAGAAGAAACTATCGGATCCCCTAGAACTGGACTTATGGACAGTTGTTAGCTGCCATGTGGGTGCTGGGATTCAAACCTGGGTCTTCTGGAAGAACAGTCAGTGTTCTTAACTGCTGAGCCATTTCTCCAACCCCTCTTATAACTTTTAAAATGATCACTATTACACATCCATCTTCTGCAAAGATTAGAACCACTTCCTCTCTGAGTTTCTGTAAAGATGTACGATAGTTGCAGGGCTTGGGTTTGTGCCCATCTCTCCTAGCCCTGCCATGATCTAGGGCATCAGCTTCTTCAGTCATTTGTCTGGTTTTGAGTTCTGGCTTTACTGAAGCTTACCTTTCTAATATATTATTATTTGGGGTAATTAAGCGAATTTGAGGTCATGTTTTATTCATTTATTTTTTCTTTTCTTTTTTGCAGTGGTAGGATTAAATCCAAGGCTCTGGGCTTGCTAAACAATCACTTCATCACTGAGCTCCATCCTCTGCCCTTTATTTGTTGTTTATGTGTGCTGTGAATTGAGTCTGCACCTTAGTCTGCTGAGAGCCACAGGAGGCGTTCGGAGTCTAACACTAGACTTACCACTGCTTGGCTTGGAAGTAGGAGATATGTTGTAGCATATAAGCTTTCTTAGGTGATCTCAGATTATGTGTTGAAGACCTCAACACATAATCAGTTGAATTCAAAAGTTGCTAGTCAAGATATTTTGATAGGAAAGGCCAGCTTTTAGGAAACTATTTTTTGCTATGGTATATTGAGATTAATGTCTCTGCCAACTTTCTCTAATTATGCTCAATAAATATCAGGAATAAATTTTAAAAGCTTCCAGACTTGAGTGTGTCTGTCATATGTTTGTGTGTGTAAAAGAGAAATTAGGAAATGAGGGAGGGAAAGAGAAGAGGGAGGAAAGCTTTTGTTTTGCTCATCCTCCTCCTCTTCTTCCTCTTTTTCCTCTTCCTCCTCCCCCCTCCTCACCCCTTCCTTCTTCTTCCTATAGCTATGCTTATAGTGATTTCCTTTCCTTGCAAGATTAGCGTGAAACAGAACAACATATGTAAGCAAGAGTCTAATGCCTAGGTGAGCACTACCTACCTCACAGAAAGATTTAGTGACAGACCAAGGGTTGCACTGATCTATTTGGCTGCACTGTGGTCATTCACATCTCTGAACCGTTCTGTTGACTCTCTAGCCTTGGCTCTAGTTCCACCTTGGCCCTCTGTATGCTTTGCTTCGACTCTTGATTTAATAATACAGTGAATGAATGTGCAGACCTGGAGCCCGATTGTCTGGTTTTCAGTCTTGACTCTGATACTCATCGGCTGCAGGATCTCAGACTTTTTATTTAATCTCTGTCCTTCTTGATTGTCATTTGAAAAAGGGATAAAATCACTGGCTATGTCATGGATTGTTATACTTTTGTCCATATCTCCCCAGATTTCTTTTCCGTTCTTTGGCATACAGGCTCCTGATAAGTTGCTATCCCCAAGTCAGTCCCTTGTGTTATTTGGTCGACTGTCCTTGGCTGCCAAAATCTGTTTTGCACTCAAGATCCCAAATACTTTGGACTTCCTGTGCCCCCAGCGTTTAACCTCTATTCTTGCCAGGCATCAGGTATTTCTGTCTCTGAAGTTTACTTCATTTCAAAGTTCCTGGGGTATCAGGTTGCTTTCCCTCTGATATGACTCACACCTTTGTGACTTCTTCAATTTTCCATCTCACTTCACCCCTCCCTTTTCTCCTGGAAACACTTTTCATTAAATCATCTTCATAAAGATCCTTGTGGCAGAGTGTGGTCCTGAGTAAGTCAACTTGCAGCAGTTTATTTGAATTACTATCTATATATAAAGTTCTCTGTGTGTAATGTTATATAAAGGCCAGCTTTCCTCATTAATGCTATTCCTACATTGGTCTAAGGCAAAACAGTTTTTTGAAGGTCTCTTCTCCCTGATGCCTCATCACTAGAATATATTTATTTCATTCTACTTAATAATTCACCACAGGACTGATAACATAAGGCTATTGTGTACTGGCTTTCTGGAAGTTTTCAGGATAACAATGTGACATAGGATCTTACGATCCAGATGGCGAATATAACTTACTTGTAGATCTTATTTCCTTTATCTGTGGCCTATAGTTTTCTCTCGCACTCAGCAAAGAAAGCTCTATTAAATCTTGGTGACTTTGTAAGTCTTTAATCTCTCCAGAAATCTTTTGCTTTTACCTTACATGATCCTTCTAAAACCTGACTGTGCATAGATCCTTTTCTTTGAGTGACTGAGGGTTCAGATTTGCATCCAGATAGTATGTCAGACACTGATTTTGAAATGTGCTTTACAAAATGTAGAAGAAAAAATTTAAAATATATTCTTTGAAAATTTCACATGTATATGATGTATCTTGATCATATTCCCCCATCTAACTTCTCCAATACTCCCTCACATCCCCCTCTGAACTTCATGTCTTCATCCTCTTTTTTATTTCTTTATAATCCAGAGTCTAGTTTGTGCTGCTTGTATATGCAGGGGCTAGCTACTGGAACATGGAAAACATACAAGAGGTCACGCCCATGGAGAAAACTGACTTTCCTTTCCTCAGTAGCCATCAACTGTCGCTAGTTCTATGCTAAGGGGGGAGCTTTGGGAGGTCCTCCCCCATCTATGCTGGAATGTTGACACGCTTGATCTTGTGCAGATATTGTATAGGAGCCATAGCTGCTGTGAGTTTGTGAGTACAGCAGTCTTGTCCTGGCCAGAAGATGCAGTTTGGCAATAGTCCTCCCTGACCTCTGGGTCTTACAAAAAAGTCTTTTGTCACCTTGTTCTGTGATGTTCCCTGAGCCTTGTAGGGAGGGGTTGATATAGATGCTGTATTTAGGACTGAGTAGTAGTCAACAGTCACTTATCTTCTGCACTTTGACCAGTTGTGAGTCTCTTTGTTAACCACCATCCATTGCAATAAAAAGCTTCTCTGATGAGGGGGTGATAGTTGCACTAATCTTTGGGTATAAGGGTAAATATTTAGAAGGCAGTTTGATGCTATCAATTATTTTAGCAAAATTACAGTAGTATGTTCTCCCATAGGGCCTATGACCTCCCTAGCTACAGGTTCTTGTCTAGGTTTACAGTTCCAAGTATGTATTCCCTCCTCTGGAGGGGGCCTAAATCCAATCAGAAAGTTTGTTACCCTGGCAACATTTGTGCTACTATTTGCAGATGGGCATATCTTGTGGTGTTATTGTTATATCTTGTTACTATAGTTCAAAAAGTTCACAGCTGAGTAAGACTGTTGGTGACTTTTTTCCCAACTTCCCATCCTCATCCCGTTTTTTACCTATTTTTTTATAAAGAAATAAAAATGTGCTTGCATGGCACTATGAAAGCTGGCCAGCAGGGCTTCCTGCTCAGCTGCACTTTGGTTTCTCCATGTTCTTCCCCCAGTACATAGTGTCTTCAGCAACAGAGAGATCCTCAAACACAAGGTATTGGCCCCAGAACTTGATGGTAAGACCCGATTGCTGAAGAAAGAAAAACTTTTAATGAAAATGATACTTTCGAATTTTAGATCTGAGAGTGTTAAAAGTGTTTGGTCAGTCAATGGTTTGGTTAGTAAGCCAAAAGCTTACTGAACAGTAAGAGGTCGATCAGTATGCTTTAAGACTAAGACATTAAATGTCAAGTTGGAATTTTTACACTGGGTTGTACTTGTTCAAATTGCTATAATGTGTGAAATTCCAGAACACTAGATTTGCCATGGAAATGTTCAGAGCTATAGCTGTGGGCAGGTTTTTGTGGTTAAATTTCTAATGATAAAAAAGAAAACCACTGAGATTCAAACCCCAGGGGTACCTGCAGAAGCAGAGGCAGAGATAAATGAAGAATTTCAATTATTCTAAAACAAGTCCTTCCATCTTCACATATAAATTATTATCCGACTTTTTTCAAATTGACTCTGGCACTATAAAAGATTTCAATTTAGAGAGACTCTGACTGCTGATAGATAGTATTTAGTGTACATTTTGAAGACTGTGGTCTGAAAGAGTTGTGTCTAAAATTTGAATTTTGGAGTGTTAAGAGATATTCTGGAATTCTCTAGTCATAGCATTGCGAACTTAGAGATAGACAAGCTGTATTGGTTATGCTGATATTTCATTCAGAGCTAACCTCAGCCATAAGTTTACATACTATAAAATGTTTGCTGTTTGCACTTATAATGTACAGGGCAGATTTGATTAAGTATTTTAGTTTTTCTAAAATACTTAATTTTAGAGAAATTACTTCAAACAGAGACTTCAAACAACACGCTGGTTACCTCACAGTTTCTGTGGATTGCGGGTCCAGGTACAACTTAACTAAGCACTCCTCTCAGGGTTTTATAAGATTGCAATCAAAGGGTCACCCGGGCTTCATTTCTTTTTGAAGCTCTGAATCTTCCTTCAAGCTCCTGTGATGACTGGCAGAGTTCAGGTCTTTGAGGTTAAAGTACTGAGGTTCTCAGTCTCTCTTTCTGCCTCTCTCTGTATCTCCAGTTACTTTAAGCAAATTCATTAATTGTGCTTGTGCATGATATTCAGGAGATAAAGAGCTCCCCAGAAAGGTGAAAATGAAAGTGAAAGTTTAGAGCCCAGTTTCTTGACGTTCTGGTCTGGTAAAGGAGATAGAGGGGCTGGAGAGATGGCTCAGTGGTTATGAGCACTGGCTGCTCTTGCAGAAGACTCAGGTTCGAATTCCAGCACCCATCTGTAATTCCTGTTCTAGGGGATCTGATGCCCTTTTCTGAGCTCTGGGGGTGCTGCACTACACAGGTATACTTACAAACAGGCAGGCATAACACTCATACACATGAAATAAAAAATAAATATAAAAAGGATATAGAAGCAAAAAGTGAATACAGAATTATTAAAGCACACAATGTGAGGTATTAAAAAAACCTGTGCTTGTTGTCATCCAACTTACAATGTGTGACTGGGACATCCTGTATTTCCCTTTTTCTTCTGGACTTCTCTGGATGCTCATCCATGAATTCAGAGTAGAGAGCCTCTTCTTCACAACAAAATGTGATGTTTCAATGCCACATTACAGCTATGTTTTAATAAAACACAGCCTGACTCTTAGTATCCATCTTAGCCAAGAGGAGACCTGAACTTCTAAGAACCTGTTCTGCTCCTGAACAAAGGCTTTGCCTGTTCTTTGTTGAAACAGTATAACTAGCATGAAATAGGGAAGTAAAAGTTGGACTCTAATCAGAGAATTTTGCCCTTTCTGATTCTTAGACCTAGACCAACAGACACACACACACACACACACACACACACACACACACACACACACTCATAAACAGAGGTCATCAATTTCTCTTAGTTTCAATGAGATATGCCCATTTGCAGCACTTTGATATATAAACCATACATATATGCATTCATGCACTATCTTGGATGGAGGGCAAGAAAGGGTCCTGAGGGATTAAGGTCATATACCTAGGTCATACACCCAGGCCCAGTGAGCTTGTTTACATTATGTTGTAAGGTTCTGTAAAAGTGTTTTGTCCAGACTATGTAAAAGTCATTACCATAATGAAGAGGTTCTCTTTTGGTCAATACATGCCTTTTGTGCTTGGCTGTCCACTTATACCTTCAGATTTAGAAATTTTTCTGCTATGATTTCATTGAATAGCTCTTCTACATTTTTATAATCTTAGCACTTTATATGAGATTGATTATTAGAGGCTTAATTTCTTGAGCATAAACCAGAGAGTTGTTGAAGTTATATGTAGACAAGCTGATCTTTATTGATGTCTTAATGTAGAATTTCTTGTCTTTAATTCCTGTCATTCTTTCTACTGCTTGATGTTGTCTGTTGGTGATCCTTTCCACTGTTTTTTTTTAATTTAAATTTATTATTGTTTTTAATTTCCAACTTTTCTGTTTCTTTTTCCTTTCAAGATTTCAACTTCCTTATTGAATCCTCATCTTTTATTGACTTCATTGTCCAAGGTTTAAATTGATTTCCTTGCTTTATTCATCAGCTTATTTTAAAATTATTTATTTATTTTTTAATGTGTTTTTGTATGTCATGCCCCTGTGTCATGCAATGCCTGAGGAGGTCAGAAGAGGGCACTAAATCCCCTGGAACTGGGGTTAGGTATGGTTGTTTGCCAGTGTGTGAGTGCTGGGCACTGAACCCGGGTCCTCTGCAAGAGCAGCTGGTGCTCTGACCTGCAGAATCATCTCTCTAGCCTCCGATTGTCTCATCTTTATTCTCTTGTGGTCACTGATCACTTTTACAAGTAGACTTTCGAGGTTCTATGTCTAGCATTTTAACCGTTTCAGTATCTTTGAGTTTGATAACTGAGGAGTTTTGCTCTTTTGGAGTTTACTTTTTCACACTTCCTGTTTTTCTGCGTTGTGATTTGTGCATGTGTTGAGATTAGTATACCTTCTGGTTTTATCTCTGATTCTCCTAGTAAGCATCCATATGTTGAGAACTCAGTCCTCAGTTTTGAGAAAGGCGAAAACATCTGCTTGTGAATGAGGCTTGCACTTCTCCTCACCAGAGAACTGGAGCTGGACTGTGGGCCTTTAACTCCTTGCCACTGTACTTTCTGTTTCAACTCTCTAATCATCTGTTTTATGATTTCCAATGCCATCCTCCTTTTCTCTATCCTTTGTCTCAAGTCACGTAGAGGCAATTTGCCATCTGCTAAAGTCATTTTTATCTTTTTTCTGAGATAGACTCTCATACTTAACCTAGGCTGACCTGGAATTCCCATTCCTTCTGCCTCTCTCTTCCAAGTTATGAAATTATACGTACATGTATAATTCTGGCATTATAAGTACTTTAGAGTCTAGGACCTCTCCGGCTACCAGTAGATAGCTAGGTTTATAGTACCAGGCATGAATTTCCTCCCATTAAGAGGGCTTTAAATCCAAGTAGACAGTTGTTGATTACCTCCAAGGTAAAAGTGCCATTATTGCACCATCAGGGATATCTTGCTGGGCTGGTCATTGTGGTTTGTAGGCTTTGCAGCATAGGACTATTGATTGCTTTCCTCTGTTGGCAGCTTGCACAACACCTTCTGCTACTATGAGAGCTGGTTCTCAAGTAGGAGGCTTCTAGGCCAGTTCCTACTACTGCAATTTTCCTAAACCAATAAAATTTCTAAATCTATTCTAAATACTTATCCATATATGCACAGATAGGTGTAGCTCTCATCCCTCATCAAAGAAGCCTTTTTTTCTAATAGATGGAGAATATTACATAATTCACAATTGTTCAAAATGCAAAGAATAAGTGACTACGGGGTGCCCAACCCCAGTTGATACAACTAATGTAACCCTACACCTATGGCCCAGAGATCTTTGTAGAAGATGGGGCAGAAAGATTTTAAGAGCCGGAGAGAGGACCAAGATACCTGCTGCTAGATTGCGTCTTTCAGACATTGTAGGGAACCTGCACCCTTGAAATCTCAACAATATGATTTCCTAAACAAACAAGACCTGTGTAATGACATCACCAGCGGGCATGCCAATTTGGATGGAGAAATTTCACAAGGTCCTAGCTCTAGATGAAGGGCTACAGACAGCCAATGGATGAGAGAGAGAATCAGTTTCTTCTGATGAGAAGCTCCTTGATAGTTTATCCAATCCTAGGTCATCAGCTCTAAACACATGATCATATAAGCAACACTGAATGGACTGTATATATGTATGTATATACATATATACAGATGTATATATAGTTTAATAATAATAATAAAGAAGAGGTCATGAAATTGAAAGTGAGTGGGGGATATAAGAGGAGTCAGAAAGGAGGGAGAGGAGGTGGAAATGATATACAGTATTCATATATGAAATTGGCAAAAAAATTTAAATTATAAAAAGCAACAAAAATATTTATTTGTTTAATGTGTACGCATGTATTGCCTGCATAAGTGCACCATGTCGTGCAATGCCTGCGGAGGTCAGAAGAGGGCATTGGATCCTTTGAAACTGGAGTTATGGATGGTTGTTATCTGCCGTGTTGGTGCTGGAATTTGAACCTGGGTCCTCTGCAAGAGTAGTCAGTGCTCTTAACTGCTGAGCCATCTCTGTAGCCCCTGAAGGCTCTAAAGTTGAAAGAGGGCATATGCTACCTTTGTGGCCATAATGTCATGTTTGATATTTTTCTATTAAATTCTTGCTGATGAATTTAGATATTCAAGTGATTTTTATGGTTATGGGTATAATTTTTGTAGGAGAAAATGTCACAGAGAATCAGATTTATGTCTACGAAAATTAGACTCCATGAACAAGGAATGAACACCCAGAAGACAAGTTTCCAGAAAATACCTATATATTTTTTTAATTTTTAAAAAATAAAAAATATTTTATTTGTTATCTTTATTTTATGTTACAAGGGTATTGTCTGCAGGTAAGCGCAACTGTGTTGTGAAAAGCACACGGAGGTCAGAAGAGAGCATCAGATCCCCTGGAACTGGAGTTACAGATGGTTGTTAGCTGCTATATGAGTGCTGGGAACCAAACCCAGGTCTGCTGCAAGAGCAGCCATGTCTCTTAGCCGCTGAGCTACCTCTCCAGCCCCAAGAAAATACCTATTGGCAATAGTCATGCAAGATGAAATACCCAGGAAGAAACACTTCACAAAGTGAAACTCTATGAAAAAACACTTGGGCAGATAGTCAAGTGTATCGAGTTGTATAGTAAGTCTCCATATTAGAAAGTTGACAGTTCACCTAGGCTAATCTATGAATTCAGGATAAAATAGTAAGATTTTAAAAATCAGTCAAGCTGACTCTAAAGTTTATATGGAAAAATACTGAAGAAACAATCACCCAGAATTGAAAGCACAGACAGCTGTAGAAAGGCTTATATACACATAGTAATTTAATTAATATAAAGTGAAATGTAAAGTCAACAGTGGAAAAAATGTTTTCTTCAATATACTGTTAGGGACAAGTGGCTAGCATCTTGAAATACATGCCTTATCTCCTTAAAACAAATTCAAAAGAGTGAAAAGCATAAACATCAGTGTAACGTAGCTATAGTACAAGAAAGAATAATTGGAGATAGTTCTATAAGCTAGGCTCTTGTTTGGTCTTTCTTCCCATGAAACAGAATAATTTCTTAAAGAAAATACATTCACACTACAAGACAACATCCATTACCAGTGTAGTACAGGCAGAGTGGCTTCCTTTTATTTTTCACACCTGCTAGCAGTCCATAAGTAAAGGGTAAATCTTCAGCCTGGTGAGCAAGAACACACCAACTCTGGACCGTGATGAAGTCTGAGTTCCATTTTTTCTCTTTATTAGAAGCAAGCTAGTTGTTGGTTTTTGTTTTTTTGTTCTTTTCTTTTTGGCATCATTTTATAAAATGAGAGTGTTACCTACCTCAAAAAATCACAGGAGTTAAATTATATCATGTAAGTAAATACCTGGTAATTGAACCTAAGGCTTTCCATGTGCAAGGCAAGTGCTCTACCACTGAGCTACATGCACAGAGCCTATGTTTTCACTGTTTTTTATATTAAGTGGGCAAAGATGAAAAGCTTGATAAACAAGGTTAGCAAAACATATTGGAGCATACACACTGGTAATGGATGTTGTCTTGTAGTTTGAATGTATTTTCTTTTTTAAAAAAATTATTTTATTTATTATTTTTATTTTATGTGTATGAAAGTATCACCTGCATGTATGGAAGTGTACCCATGTCATGCAATTCCCATGAAGGTCAGAAGAAGGTGTCTGATCCCCTGGAACTGGAGGTAGGGATGGTTGTTAGCTGCCATGTGGGTGCTGGGAACCACACCCAGGTCCTCTGTGAGAGCAGCCAGTGCTCTTAACTGCTGAGCCATCTCTTCAGCCCCATGTGCATATGTTTTCTAAGATACATATTATATGAGAAAATTATACAGAATAGCAAAGCGCATTGTCTTTTTTGTGGAAAAAGAATACATAGCTAAGCACATAGAAATAGGTATCTTTATAGAGATACACATCTCTATAGAGATGCCACCTGAATGTGGCAAAGGGGAGAGAAATGCTGTATCTTGGGGAGGAGAAGGCAGGTTTGTTTATCATTTTGTGCATTTTGAATTTTGTGTTATTCACATATACTATCTTTCAAGGAAAAGAAGTTAAAAAAGAAGCAGTACACCCAGGGAAGAGTAGTTCAAAAGCCTGGTTTATGTGGTATATATATATTTTTTGCAAATAATTCACTTCCACTTAATAAGGACAGTTTGTGTTTTAAAAATTTAACGCACATCATAAATAAGTGAAAAGATGAGTTCCAAAAAGTGAGAGAACATATTTATAATACATAGAACCAGCAAAGAATTATTACCTAGGATATATAAAGGACTCTAAATGCTAGTAAGAAAAAGACAAACAAGCCAACAGAAAAGATTAGCAAAGATATGAACAGGCAATTCATACAAGAGGAAATTTATATGAACACACAGAAATTAATTAACTGCATTAATAATTAGGACATAGTTAATTCACATGAGATATTTCATAACAGTAATATAAAAGTTTTGTTGGAACAAGAATCTGAAGGTAGGAGAAAATAGCAAACAAGCACACATACACTGGTAGTGAGGCTACAAACTATTTTGTGTTATGACAGACCACTCTGGGAGCACTGAGATTGTGCCTAGCAGAATTATGAGGCCCCTGAAGACTGAATCAAGATTCCATCTACATGTGCTCAGGGGGACCTCTGCACATGTCTATTTTTTAATTTAAGGAAAAAGGACATTGGGGTACCAGCCAATGTGATTCATAAATGCATACTCATAGCATCTTTGAAATTGACATTGCTGTCATTTTTTTGTTTTAGTGGTTGCTGTATTGTAGTGGTTATATATTTTAAATATCCTAAATATCTATTATTAGGATAATGATACCTAAATTATGGTATGTTCATATAATGAAAGATGATAATAGAGTTAAATGAATACACTGGATTTATATACCTTAAAAATTATAGTGGGGCTGGAGAGATGGCTTAGCAGTTAAGATCACTGTCTACTCTTGCAGAGGACCTCGGTTCAGTTCCCAGCACCCACATGGAGTGCTATAACTCCAGTTCCAGGGAATCTGGTGCCCTCTTCTGGCCTCAGCGAGTTTGAAAGCACATGGTGCACTTATACACATACATAAGGCAAAACACATGTTTTTAAAACAAAAGCATTTTTCTTTTAAAAGAAAAATAAATAAAAAATTACAAAAATTATAGTGTAAAGGAAAAGCAAATGCAGAATCAGCCATACAAAACCACTGCATACTATGTACAACTACATACATGTGTAAGTACAAGGATGTAATTGAAGGGGACCTATTAGTTCAAGGATAGTGATCTTTTTGGGGGATATAGAGAGGACTTAACCAGAATAAATAGACTTCAACTGTGTGGAAAATACTTCATTTTTTAAAATAATACTTTATTGTATGTGTTTGAGTATATTTCCTGCATGTACATAGGTGCACCTATGTCATGCAATGCCCACGGAAATCGGAGGAGGGCATTGGGTCCCCTGGAACTGGAGTTAAGCATGATTGTTAGCTACCACGTAGGTGCTAGGAACCAAGCCCCAGTCCTCTGCAAGAGCAGACAGTGCTCTTAACTGCTGAAGCTAACAAAATAGTAATGCCTGTTAAGTATGTGATCTGAGGAAAGTTATTAAACTGTACGTACTTTAGGTTTCTTTGACATAGGGACAGTGATTTTTGTTTAACAGTTGTGAGGGTAAGATTATCTATCTATCTATCTATCTATCTATCTATCTATCTATCTATCTATCTATCATCTATTTATTTATCTATCTATCTATCTCCTATCTATCTATCAATCATTTATCTATCATCTATCTATCTATCTATCTATCTATCTATCTATCTATCTATCTATCTATCTGTCTGTCTATTTATCATCTGTCCTCTATCATCTACCTATCTATCTAATCTTCTATCATCTATTTATAGCCTATATATTTGTCTCATACTAAAATGTTGAGACTCACTATGAAATATTTGAAGAGCTTGGATGAGATTGAAAAGCCTATGGATTATCCTTGTAATAAGTTCTATTATATTCAACTCCAAGTAGACCACATCTCTCTCTATTAGCACTCTTTACTATAGCTATCATTTTATTTGAAAAAAGTCATAAATATTTCTGCTTTTCATGATCAGTTCATCAAGGGTACAATGGGGAAAAAAATCATCAGCTCTCTGTGTTCTAGAGAGTTAAAGGCTGTAGTTTGATTTCAGTCAGCACTTTCTGGGAGTATTAATTACTTTTCTGTTGCTGTGATAAAACCAAAGCAACTCATATGAAGAAAAGTTTGAGTTTATGATTTCAGGTTCGAGAGGGATCACAGCCCTTTGTGATAGGGAGCAGGAACAGAAAGCTAAGTGCTCATATATTCAAGCAGGCATAGGAAGCAAAGAGTACCTGGAAATCTGGCAATGCTTAAAATTCTCTAAATCTGCCCCCAGTGACATGCTTCCTCCCAGCATGGCCACACCTCCTAAAACCTCCCAAAACAACACCACCAAATAGGGACAAAATGTTCAAATACTTGGAGCCTATGGGGGACACTCTCCTTTAAACCATCACACTGGGAAATGTATTAACAACTATTTTCACAGTGTCTTTGATTTTTGCCTCCATTCTTTAGTATCTCACAGAGACTCCATCTTTATGCCCATAGATCAAATCATAAATCTTTCTTACCTTTGAGTGGATTTTATTACAATTTCTGTTCATTGCTGAAATACCAAGTATCTGCAGGAAAGCCTACCGTGGGGACCACAGAGGGGGCTACAGTACTCCTTGAATAGGTTGCATATTTATCTTGGGACTTCTGGGTTCCCTGCTGTGAATGGCGTTACTGATTTGATTGATGTCCTAACTAATGTTTTTTTAAAAAATATTTTTATTGAGTTTTTGTGCATTTCATGTAACAGATCTTAATCAAATTTACACCCCACCCCATCCATGCCTTCCCATAGCAAACCCCCCCAACTGTATTTCATGCATTCTGTCATATATGTTAAGTCCTTTCCAATCAAGCATTTGTACCCAGATGTCCTTCATTCCTAATTCATCCACTGGAGTCTAGTCAGTCTATCTAGAGTCTCTCCCTTATAGAAGACCTATTCTCCCTCACCCAGCAGTAATCAGTTGCCAATAGTTCCTAGACTAAGGTTGGGGCCTGTTGCCCATTTCCTTCCTTCTATGCTGGGTTTTTGTATGATTGAGTCAGAATGGGTCTTGTGCATGCTGTTACCATTGTTGCAAGTTTGTATGAACAAGTTCCCAGTAGCCTAAAAGGCTCTATTTCCTTATGTTTATACACCAACCCTGGCTCTTACAATCTTTCCACATCCTCTTTGACAATGGTCCCTGAGCTGTGGATCGGTGAGGTGTAATATAGGTGCCCTATCCAGGGATACACACTCTGCAGTCTCTTATTTTCTAAAACTTAGTCAGTTCTGGCCTTCTGGGTACATCATACTGTGTTGTGTGAGGAAGCTTTGCTGCTGAGAGTTGGGATGTATTAGTAGTTTCTCTACTCCCTGTTCAGCTATGTTCCTTAGGTGTAGAGGTTCCACTGTACATGTGTCATTTAGGGCTGGGCATATCTCAAATATATATTCTCTCTGTGTGACTAGTTGCGGAACTCTGTAATATCCTCCATCAGTTATAAAAAGAAGCTTCTTTGATGAGTGGTTGTATAGGGTGCTTGTCTGAAAATATAAAGATCCATATTTAGCATACAGTAAGAAATTTCATTTGATTAGCGATATGACAGAGATAAGGTTTTCCCTAGGATCTGTGATCTCTCCAGACATGTGTATTTGACTGTATTTACAGTGCCACCCATGAGTTCCTTCCCATTGAGAGGGCTTTAAGTCCAATTAGATAGCTGTTGATTACCCCCAAGATAAAAGTGCCTCTACACCAATAGAGATAGCTTTCTGTGCCAGTCATTGTGGTTATTAGGCTTTAGGTCTGGGTTGGACCATTGACTGATTTTTATCCCTTAGCAGCTTGCATAGTATCCTCTAGAACTATGAGGGTTAGTCTTCAGGGAAAAAGCTTGCAGGTCAGTTCTGGCTCCCTTGCTCCAAGGCCTGTGTCCAAAGTATGTCCTGTCTTCAGCAACAGAGTCTTACCTTCAAGTTCTGGGCAGTAATCAAGGGCTGTGGCAAAAGCTTGTGTTATTTTGGGAGTCTCTTGGACCACCCTGGAAAACAACTCAAAGGGAGGTTTCTCTTGTCTGCCACTGTGTTCCTTGTTATATAACCTTCAGATATACATATGCACTTATGTTCAGATGTTGTATGTGTGTTTTTCAGGGAGTTTTGGGGTTAGTACATTTCCCTCTGTTTTTTTTTATGCCACCAAAGCTTTGTTTATCTCTTCTCTCTCTCTCCCTGTCTAACCTCCCTTCTCCCTCCCCAGTTTAAGTACCTCCGTTTCCCCCATTTTCTCCTTGATAATGCCTGTCTCCTATTATCCCCCCTCTCGAGTTCCTTCTTCCCCTTTACCGCATAGTTCTTCATGTCCTTCACTCCTCTCTTTCCAGTTGCATATCCCCATTTTCCCCATTCCCCCTTTGGTAGCATCTGTTCCCTACTATCCCCCTCTTTCAGGTACTTTCTTTCCCTTTACCTCCATCCTTTCACTCCATTTTCCTGCTCCTGCTGTTACACGAGGATGTATACTCACATATAAGGGATTGATGTTATGATTCACAAATGAGGGAGAACATGTCATTTGCTTTTCTGAGTCTGTGTTACTTCACTTAGTATAGCAGTTCCTAATTCCATCCACTTACCTGCAAGTTTCACAATTTCTTCTTTTCTTACTGCTGAGTAGAACTCCATTGTGTAAATGTACCACATTTTCATTATCCTTTTGTCAACTGATGGACATTTAGGTTGTTTCCATTTCTTAGCTATTGTAAAAAGAGCAGCAACAAACATGGATTTACAGGTATCACTACAGTAGGATGAGTTCTTTGGGCGTATGCGAAGGAGTGGTATAACCGGATCATATGCTAGGTTCATTTGTAGCTTTTTAAGAGTTCTCCACACTGCTTTCCACAGTGGTTGCACAAGTTCGTATCCCCACCAGCCCTGAATGAGTATTCTTTCTCCACATCCTTGCCAGCATTTAGTGTCTTTTGTTCTCATGCTCTTAGCCAGTCTGACTGGGGTAAGATGAAATATTGAAGTGGCTTTGATCTGCATTTCTCTAATTACTAAGAATATTGAGAATTTTTAAAAGATGCTTCTTAGCCATTTTTATTTCTTCATTGAGAATTGTCTGTTCAAGTCTTTTTATTGGGTCATTTATTTTCTTGTTTCTTCTTTTTTTTTGAGCTCTTTGTATTTTTGAGTTTTTAAAATCACTAGGGTCTTCATGGCATATTAGCTTTCTATGACATTGTTTGAGATTGGCTTGTAAAGTCCAGTGCTTTTGAATGACATGGAAAACATCTTCTGTTTAGAAAAATGCTTGTTCTGTGTCTGGTTGTCAGTAAGGCTGACATTAAGAAAAAGATAAGGTCCTCCGGGCATTATCTTTCCAACTTTAAGTAGAAGGAAATCCACACTGTCACATGGGCTATGAAAGTTACTGCTTGAAGTCTGAAAATTCTATTGTTGAAATAGCGTGTCCCCTGGATACATGCTTTGTAGCTGAAAGGTTCATGTGACTTCTATAAGTGTGGGATGCAAAAGTAGGTCTCAGCTTAAATGAAGGGAAACTAGTGAAGCTTGAGTTATTCTGTCAATTCAACTCTGGGAGCAAAACATGAATAAAAGTATTTTAGGAGTTCTGGTGCCGGCTTTGGGATGCATCATAACACTGCCCCGTGTTCTCTATAAGCAAAAGTCCCAGGCAGTATCAGCTATACTTAGAAACAATACAATCGGCTTGCACAGGAAAACATGAACTCAAAATACATTGCCTCTCTGGTAGCATTTCTGGGGATGAGGTTTTTCTCTATACAAATAAAACTTAATTAGATATACCAGTTTAATATTTTATGTGAATCTACCTTCTTTAATAAGTATACCTAGCACATTTTAACTCTTTTCTTCATTCATCCATCACTATTAATAATTAAAAGGATGTTTTTATTTCTCTATAATGCTTTGCTTTTATTTCTCCCCATTCTCCATCACTAAAGCAATGCCCATTATAAGAATTTAAAATAAAAATTGAAAACATCAATTACCATGCTTGTTAGTCTTTGTAGAAATATTTCCACTTATACTCATATGCAAACATGTTTTAAGCAGATAGGAACACAATATCTTTTTGTTATCTGTATTTTTCTCTTAGTCATTTCTCATAAATATCCATTTTTCTTGCTAGTAGACCCATACCTGAATATTAGATTGAAGTGTGTGGTACTCACAATTATTTGAATAGGTACTCACTAAAGATGTGTGAATAGCAACAAACATATATGAAGGTGGTCCACATCATTAGTCATGAGGAAAATATAAATTAAACTAAAAATCAGAGTACTACAGACGTACTGGAATAGCTTCAAAACCCAACAAACAAAGAAATCACTCAATAATACCAAGTACTAATAAGAACATGGAACAATGAGAAATTGAACACATCTCTGGTGGGAACATAAAAATGGTTCCACTGCTTTGGAAAACTGGTAGTCTCTTTAGCAATAAGTACATAATATGACTCAACAATTCTACTTGTAGGTATTTATCTAAGAGAAGGGAAAAAATCTTGGTCTACACAAAAACATATATTCTAGCATTTGTAATGACTTTTTTCATACTTGTCCTAAACTGGAAATAGTCTAAGTCTTCTCTGACAAATGTACAAAAAATTGAATTATATATATGCATAACAGAATATCATTTAGCGAAGCTGGAGAGATGGCTCAGCAGTTAAGAGCACTGACTGCTTGAACCTGGCTTCGATTCCCAGTACCCACATGACAGCTATGAACCATCCTTAACTCCAGTTCCAGGGGAATCCGAAGCTCTCTTCTGACCTCTGTGGCATTGTGTGATATGGGTGCACTCATATACATGCAGACAATATACTCATACACATGAAAAAATTTTTTAATTAAAAAAAGAAAAAAGGATATCGTTTAGCAATAAAGAAGGAATGATGTATTAGGAACATGAATTAATGCCATTTACTTTGATAACTCAACAGGCTACATGATATATATCATTCCATTTATATTCTAGAAAAGATTGATGACTGGTAGGTCAAAGGTGAGAGGAGAACTTTAGACATATCCGATGAAGGATGTTTTAGTGTGAGGATAGGGATGAACATCTTAATTGTAGTGGTAGTTTTATATACATTGCCAAAATTCAATGAACTATAAACCAAGAGATAATTTTATTATGTTTAATTTTAAGAAGTGAACACAAAATTTAAAAACACAATCAAATTAAGAAAGATCTATCTTAACAAGCCAAAGACAATACCATGCTACAACTTGTTGGCCTCTGTAAGAGTGTACATTGTGGGAGGGAGTAGAGGACCAGAGAGGCCAGCTGCTGTGCTAAAATCCTCTGTGGCATTTGCCTCTGGCTGAGCATGGGAGGAATGCTGAGCTGGCCCATTTCTAGGGGTTTTAGGGTTCTCCAGTGGCCTCATTGAACCTCCTTTGACTTCACCATCATGCAGGATGCTGGTACCCAAGTTCCCTTCCCTCCTCCCTGAAGCCAGACTTGTATAATGCTCTAAGGAGTTCAATTTTGTCTTAGCAGCTACTTCTTGAAGGATCTGAACTAATGCAACCTCTGATTTATACTCTATATACTCTATAATAGAATGCCTGTCAAGCTAGATACATAAGCATGCTTTTATTATCTTCCCCTGGCTGTCTCTTTCAAAAAAAGTTTATTGAGGTTTAATACACTCAGAAAGCTACTAAATACAAGCAAGGTAGGTTTAGCATTTGAAATATCAATTGGTTTAATTTTCCATAATAACAGAATAAAAGAGAAAAAGGATCCAGTTATTAAAATAGGGGCTGGAGAGATAGCAGTTAAGAACACTGGCTGTTCTTGCAGAGGACCTGGGTTTGAATCCCAGCACCCACATGGCAATTAACAACTGTCCGTAACTCCAGTTCCAGGAGACCGACAACCTCTTCTGTCCTCGTGGGCATTGCACGACATGGGTGCACTTACCTACATGCAGGCAACACACTCATACAAATAAAATAAAAATAATTAAAAGAAATAGGGAGGAAAAAATTGATAAAATATAACATGCAACCATAGAAAAACAACAATAACACCACTAACCTCTCAGCAAGCTCAAAGGGGATGTCCTTACTTTAGTGAAGAATATTTATAAAAACTCTGTGGCAAGTGTCATTTTTAATGTGAAATACTGAAGACTTTTTGCCTGATATGAGGAAAGAGACCAGGGGGTGCTCTCCATCACCACCTCGGTTTAATTCTTTTATGTTAGATCCTAGACAGGAAAATAAGGCAAGAAAAAAATGACACGACACTGTGAAGGAATATTAGTTGAATTTGACTTAGTTTAGTAAAGAAGATTACAACCAGATAAATACTATGTGTTAAACTAAACCAATAATTATCAGGATTTTATTCTTGTATTTGGGTTTTAAAAGGATGTAACTCACTGAACACTGAACCTCTATAGCTAAGATAGAAGAAGGAAAAGGGATTAGTAAAAGGCCACTCGCTTTGGCTGACAGGAGCTAGTAGAACTATATTATTAAATATTTGAGTTCAAGACATAACCTGTGTGTGCTCTGGGGTATCCATACCTTTTCTGTTTAGATTGGTGACTATTTAAATTGGTTGAAAATATGATTTTACACCATGACCCAATACATAAACATGCATATGCAGACATCTGATTGAAGTAAAGTTCTTGAGGAAAGATGCTTATTTATACTCCAGGTTATACACATTGACAATTCCCACTTTGTTGTAATTCATTGCATTTCTCTTAAAACGTGTGGGTGGTGCCTCCCTAAACTGGCTTTGTCATTCACTATGTGTCATGAGCTTCATTTGAAAAATGCTGATTTAGTAGGCTCTTAAGATCCACTTTTCTTCTTTTGATGTTCCCTTGAACTTGAGCCTTGGCATTGGGCCCAGCCAAGTGCCATGGTCTGGCAGTTATAAATACCTCAATCCTATCAGCTGTTTATCTTGATAAAAGAATGCCCAGACTGTGAGGTTATTTTGACCCTGAACCACAAAAATGAAAATGAGATAATGCATAATTAGGGTCACATCTTTATTTGTTCACAAGGTTCTATATTTCAGTCTACTTTAAAAATCATTGACACAAAAAGTGGTGAATTTGATTGAAATAAATTCATAGGCCAGGGGCTGGAGAGATGGCTTAGCAGTTAAGAGCACTGTCTACTCTTGCACAGGGCCTGGGTTCAGTTCCTAGCATCCAGATGGTGGCTAATAACCATCTGTAACTTCAGTTCCAGAGGTTCTGATGCTTTCTTCTGACCTCCATGCACACTCACAACATGGGTGCACTTGTGTACATGCAGGCAATATACTCATATGCATAAAATAATAAATAAAATAAAAATTAATTCATAAGCAAGAGGAAAGTTGTAATAAAATAATTTGAAAATAAAAGTGAGAACAGAAATCTGAATGAAAGTGTCGGCATTTGTGCAGTGGAGCTGAATCCTATAGTATTGTGATGAAGATAATTAACAGTGAATATGTGTAAAATAATGTCATAGAGCCTAAGGTGGAGAGTTGTTTGCAAAGAACAAGAATAATTCCTTGTCTCTATATCCACAACTCTTTGTAACATGACTTTGCTATTCCTTCTATGAAGAGTTGAAGTCTGCGGGACTGAGAGCACAGCTCAGTGGTAGAGCACTTGCTTAGCATGTGGGAGGTCCTTGGTTCCATCTCAGCACCCCTTTCATTTTCCACAAAAAAGAGGTGGAGACTTTCCTCCTTCCTCCATCATTCTACTAGGTTGCGACTGGGCTGACTTTATAAGGAACTTTAATAGAATGTGATTAACGGGATGCTGTGGTGCTTCTATGTTAAGGCTTTTGTTTTTATTCTTTTGAAATCCTTTGACTTCCATATGAAAAGGCCCTTTAAAAATTCATATTTTATGAATTTTATTTATATGACTGCTTTAGACATCTTAAACTTTTCCCACTAGTAATGCCTTTTGGCCCAAGAAATTGAAAACAATTTTCATTAGTGTATGTCCACTGTACATAGTATTGGGTAATATGAGGATATTTTCATTCAATTGCATAATGTATTTTGAGTATATTCTCCCCTAATACACCCTCCTCCCTGGAATACCTTTCCTTTATCCTGTTAGTCCCTTTATTCCCCTAGACAGTTACACTTTTGTTTTCATGTCATATATACATTCATGATTTTATGTATCTGTATAAAATATAGGGATTACAAATGAGGGAAATATAATAGACATTTATTCCGCTTAATATGATTATCTCCAGTTGCATCCTTTTTCCTGCAAATGACATCACTTCATTCTTCTTTATGGCTAAGAATTTCTGTGTACAAATACCACATTAAAAAAAAATCCATTCCTCTTTTGATTGGTTGGTTCCATAACTAGCTTTTGTGAATAGTTCTGCAACAAATATTGATGTGAAAGTATCTATGTGACATGTTGGCTTAGGTTAATATTTACTTCTGTGGATAACTACCCAGAAGCAGTAAAGCTGCATCAAGTGGTAATTCTCTTTTTAGTTAAAAAAAAATTTTATTTATTACTTTTATGTGTATGAGTGTTTTGTCTGAATGTGTGTAAGTGCACCCATGTCATGCAATGCCCGTGGAGGCCAGAAGAGGGCTTTGAATCTCCTGGACCTGGAGTTATGGAATTAGCCACTGTGTGGGTGCTGGGAATTGAACTCAGGTCCTAAGCAAGAGCAGCCAGTGCTCTCAACCACTGAGCCATCTCTCCTGTCCCCACTTTTTTTGTTTTTTAAAGAACACCCATACTAATTTTCATAGTGGTTGGACTAGTTTACATTCCTACTAGTAGTGTATAATATAACCTTTTGTCTACAACCTCACCAGCATTTAGTGTGTTTTTTTTTTTTCTTAATGACTTCCACTCTGACTTGTGTGAGATGGAATCTCAATGTAGTTTTATTTTGCATTTCTCTAATGTCTAGTGAGGTTGAATATTTTTCATGTGCTTATTGACTATTTGTACTTCATTTTTTGAGAAATGTTTGCTCATTTCCTTAACTCATATACTGATTGAGTTGTTTGATTTCTTGTTATATTGCTTGTTGAGTTCTCTGTATGCGTTCTAGATATTAATCCTCTGCCAAATGCATAGCTAGAAAATATTTTCTCCCATTAAAAAGGCCTCTTGAGAATTAATGATTAGAGAGGACCAGTTGGCAGCTAACACCAATCACCAGACATCTTAACATGCCCAGTACCCTTAAGTCTATATGTTCTGGTTGCCAGAGAATAATTCCATGTACACTAGCAGAACTGTTCAGCTGAACCTAGTACAAACTGTGTGATTTATAGAACAATAATAAAATAAAATGGGCAAATGAATGTTATTATATCATCTTGAATGGAGGAGTTTATTACACAGAGATATATTACTGGTAAGCTTAGCATATTGTTAAGTGTTCCACAATTGGTGTAAACTCTTGAAGAAATGATAGGCTACCATCCTCCACAACTGTATAAACTCAGAGGTGATCAGTTACCCAAGGAAGTCTACTTCTTCTAGCTCCAAGCCAGCACTGGTGATGAAGTAATCCTCCACTGCAACCCTCAACTCCCCTCTGTCCTCCCTTCCCAGTCACTTGACCTTCTCCCAACTGTGCAATTCTAAACAGCAATTTGTAAAGGTGGCCAAGTCTCCAGCACTGCAAGGACAACTGGAGAGAGCTCGCACATCTTTCCCAGCACCCGCCATCATCCATCCAGACCACATCAGAAACGTGATCTTTTTTAAAACTCTCTGAAGGAGAAACTAATGATATAGGCAATTTCCTTGAGTCTAGTATGGGATTATTCTCTAATAAGGACTGTCATAATGGGCCACTCAAATTTTTTCAAGTGCAGACATTTTTCATAAAATTTGTATAGGATTATCTTAGTAACAGATAACTCATTGGACAGTTCATGTATCAGGCACGTTCTAGGCATTTTATAATATTTAACTCTCACTTTCCCTATCTGTAACAAGTAGATAAGAATAGTAGGCCCAGGTGTGGAAACTGAAGCACTATAACTTCTGGGTTGATTATTTTAGAAGCAGAATCTGAGGTGGGGATGCTTATGAAAGGGAGTTATTGTGGGAGTGTTCTCAGAAGAAAGGATGTGGGGAAATCACATCAGAGAAGTGAAAACATGAAGCCAGAGTCTGTCTTAGATGGAGTCTAGCTTTTGGCTAACCTCATGAGAAGGCCTGGCATATTAATTGCACTCAAAATCCGCCACACCTTCAGGAGGAGTCCAATCTTTTGTGTCACTAGATGAGACAGTTATTGGATGTGGATTGACTCCAGTGGAGTTTCTGGGTGCTTAACCCTTTGGTGGGGGAAGAGAAGAGGAAGCTGCTAGTGTGTGTGCACACGTGTGTGCCTGCGTGTGTGTGTGTGTGTGTGTGTGTGTGTGTGTGGTGTGTTTCTTGAGAGAATGGGGGCAAAACTGAGCCATTAATTTGCAGCAATTGAGTGGAGTGAGCACTGGGTTAAAGGTAGCTGTTAGAACATTAGCTCTGTGGAGACAGCCTGCCCTTGCACTGCTCAAATCCCCATGTTTCTCACACTAAGCTCACCCTGTACAAGTGAAGCTACCCCAGGACTCTGGAAAAATGTGACAAGCTGCAGTCCTAGATGCTGCTGCTGATCTCAAGAGCATAACAGGTCATCCTGTGTTTATTCTTCATTCTGTTTCGCCTACACAAGATCTAGCACATCTCCGGTGCCAAGTAAGCCTTCTGCTGGCATTACCCAGACACTCAATTCTGGATAGGCTCAGCCGATGATGACCAAAGTTTCTGAATTAACTCTCTTAGAGGTGAAACTGGGTCTAGGAAAACCAAGGGATGGATGGCCCAAAGAATGAATATCAACCATGTACCTAGTGCTTTTACTCTAGCAATACCATTTGGCCTCCTGATAATCAAGTTTCAAAAGAGGTAAGATTAATTTTTTTAGGCTAGCATACAAATAATGGGGTTCCCAACAATCAAGGTTAATTCTCCCAACCAGTATGTTAACATCACTTTGTTGGTTTAACACAACAGCAGCAGGCATCAGCCATAGCTTTGAGTTCAGGGAGACTTTTTATGTGTCTGCGTGTAGAAGTGAGTCTCCACTGAGAATGAAGATCTCCAGATCTATAGCGCTGAAAATTCAGGAATAGATAGGAAGCACAGATTCTTCCAGTGGGTTACTGGAATGATCATGAGCAGGACAATTTCTGCTTCAATTCCTTCATTCCTGCATATTCTTCCTTTTAGAAACAGTATGCAATAAAGGCCACATGCTTAATGAGTATCCTCTATCCTAAAGGATAGTAATCTGTCCTCATGATAGTGGCATATCCAAACTCATCCTTGGCCATATCTTCAAGAAGCCAGTCCATTCCTCTATCAGGTCAGCAGCTTTGGACAGTAAGATCTGTATGAAACCAATGAATTCCATTATTGTAGGCACATCACTGTACCTTTTTTGCCTAGGCAATGCTGTGAGGGGTCTTAACATATAACTGGAGTACTAGTTAATCCTGATCAAGATAAATCATTATTTTCTCCGGGGTGGAAGGCCCTGATGCAATCAATTTTCCATTGGCAGATGAGTTTATCTCCGTGAGGGATGGTTCTGTTATTGGAGGTTTAGGATTACATCCCTGTGGTTCATGTGTTGGGAAGTTTGTAGTAGTAGCAATTAGATTAAATGTGGCTAGAGGGAGCTTGTGCTGATGAGGTTATAATTAAGTAACCTCTATCCCTGGCATTATGAACTCTGCTCATGATATACTGTGCCAATACAGGGTTAGCCAACAACAGGAGGTGGCTGATATCTAGTGACAGAGTCAGCCTGTCACCTTCATCTTCAGCCCTTTTCAGTACAGGCTTTCTGGTAGGAATTAATGTGTGCCACAAAGATCATCTTGCTTACTATCATTGGTCTTTACTCATTCCTCTTCCCTGTGAATTATTTTCCATGATCTAGAAATCTTTCTGTTTTCAGGATTCTTCTAACCAACTAAGCAATCTCTACCAACCAGACTGCATATTCTTTTTTAAAAAATTATTTATTTAGTAATCACATACTTAGAAGAAGCAATTCATTGCAACAGCATTGACATATTCAATAATTTTCTGAGCTAGGATGCATCTCTTTCAAAATTGGCTATACATTTTTAGGTTTACAGTTGAATTATTAGTTATACAATATTGTACTCAGTATAAACCCTATAAGACATAAAATTAAATGATATTTTAACCTTTAAAAAATCTCCATTTCATTATTAAAATACGGTTTCATACAGAAAAAATCATTTTTAATGCAATTTACATTAAGATGTTTGCACATATGTTTCTAATCTCTATATATCTGATTATTACTAGTCACAGTCGGTTACTTTCTGAGCTCTTTGGCATCTGAGCACAAATATAAAGTCATCAGGCAGATTTCAATGGTAATGTTTTTCACATCTACTAATTATTAAGGAGCAAATTTTTATGCTTTGAAGAATTATTATTTTTTTAAATGATAAATTTTTTTAATAACTACATGATTAGAAGTAGCCTTTCACTACAGCTTTAACATATTCAGTAACACACTCCAGAACAAGAGTACATCTCTTTCAAAAGTGGCTGTAAGTTTCTAGGTTCACAGTTGAATTAATACAGTTATACAATATTGAACTCAGTATAAGCCCTGTAAGACATAAAATTGA
>NW_008354532.1:1420005-1425071 GCF_000622305.1 Nannospalax galili
GGCACCCCCAGCCATTCCCCACTACTTGTCCTTCTGGTGAATCTAGTCAGCCTATCTAGAGGTCTTTGTTTTAGGAAGGTCAGCTGTTCCTCATCTAGCAGCAATCAGTTGTCAATATTCTTTTAGATAAGATTGGGGTGTGCTGTTCATTTTCCCAGTTGTATGCTGGGTTACTGTCTGGGAGTCCCTTTGGCCACCATGGCCAACAACTGTATCTCCTACCTGGCATTGTTGCTTGTTATGTAGCCTTTAGCTATGTATATGTACTCTTAAGAAATTATATTGTCCCCTTTAATCTTTGGTTATACTTTCCTATTGGCCCAGATAAACCAATTTATTATTACTCTTAAGGTCATTTGAGGATCTGTTCCTCAGGGGTCACATGGGCTTGGGAGGAGCCCCTGGCCACTTTCTTTTACCAGTTCCACCTATATAAAGATAAGTCAAAGGTCCTGCTGGACCATGGTTGGCTTTGCTTGGAAGCATTGAGGAAATGATTCCTCTGTGTTGACCCTCCTCTTTGTAGACTGGACACTGGTTCAAGTCCATCTGGTGGGGTCTCCTCAGCCTCCTTGATCAAAAGGAGGGGTGACCCACCACAATTACAGGACATTTTGAGATAAACTCATAGTCCTCTGGAACTAGTAGACCTAGGAGGGCAAGGAGCAAAAAATGTCCTTCATGTCCCTCTGACCAAATTAGTATAGGTCTCAAAGTATGTCTGTTAAACATCCAAGAAGGATAGTTCCCCCAGTCTGGTACTTTTAATTACTGTGTGTCATGTAGATAAATCTTGGGCAAAGACCAATTGTTCTCAGATAAACCTTACATAGACATATATTTCTTGATCTGCTATGTATAATTTGTCAGTAGGTTGTTGGAGTAATATGGATCCTTCTGGTTTTTAAAACTAGCTAGGCATTATTTATCTCTCATATTGTCTCACCCCTCCAACATGGCTTTCCCACTTAAGGTGTCCCCGTTTCCCCCCTTTCTCCCTTAATAATACCCTTCTCCTATGGTCCTACCTCTCTTGAGCTCCTTCTTTCCCTTTATCCCCTAGGATCCTTGTATACCCTTCCCTCCCCCTCCCTTAAAGTAACCCAGTTTTTATCCATATCTCCCCTATTGAGGCCTTTTTCCTACTGTTCTTCTCTTTCAGGTTCTTTCTTTTCCTTTACTTCCCTGGCTCCTTTCCATTAACCTGGTTCCTGTAGTTATGCCTGGATACATACTTGCTTATCAGGGTTTGGCTCTAGGATCCACATATGAGGGAGAGCATATGTCGATTTTTTTTTCTGAGTGTGTGTCACTTCACTTAGTATAAGTTTCTAGTTCCATCCATTTACCTGCTGATTTCATGATTTCATCTTCCTTTACTGCTGAGTAAAACTCCATCGTATAAAAGAACAACATTTTCATTATCCACTCATCAACTGAGGGACACTTAGATTGTTTCCATCTCTTAGCTATTATGAAAGGAACAGCAATAAACATGGATGTACAAATGTCTCTGAAATAGAATGAGTTCTTTGGGTATATGCCAAGGAATGGTGTAACTGGGTCAAATGGTAGGTTCATTTGTAGTTTTTTAAGAGTTCTCCACACTACTTTCCATAGGGGTTGAACCAGTTTGCAGCCCCACCAGCCGTGGATGAGTGTTCCCCTTTCCCCACATCCCCTTCAACATTTGGTATCATTTGTTCTCTTGATCTTAGTCAGTCTGACTGGGATAAGATGAAATCTTAAAATGGTTTTAATTTGCATTTCCCTGATTATTAGTGATGTTGAACATCTTCTAAGATGTTTCATAGCCATCTTTACTTCTTCTTTTGTGAACTCTCTGTTCAGCTCCTTAGCCCATCTTTTAATTGAGTTATTTCTTATCTTGATTCTCTGTTTTTTGACTTCGTTATATATTCTGGATATTAAACTTCTGTTGAATGTGTGCTGGTGAAGATTTTCTCCCAGTCTGTTTTCTGCTCACTTCCTTGGTTGCCTCCTTTGATGTACAGAAGCTTTTTAGTTCGATGAGGTCCCATTTGTTCATTCTTGCCCTTGTTTCCTGAGCAATTGATGTCCGGTTTAGAAAATCCTTTCCTACACCTATATCTTGTAGGTTTTTCCCAATGTTTTCTTCTAAGAGTTTCAGAGTTTCAGGCTTTACATTGAGGTCTTTGATCCATTTGGAATTGACTTTTGTGCAAGGTGAAAGATAGGGGTTTAGTTTCATTCTTCTATGGGTGGAGATCCAGTTTTCCAGCAGCATTGGCTGAACATACTGTCTTTCCTCCAGTGAATATTCTTGGCCCTTTTGTCAAATATCAGGTAGCTGAAATTGCATGTATTCATGTTTGTGTCTTCAATTTTGTTCCATGGATCTATGGGTCTATTTTTGTGCCAGTACCATGTTGTTTATGACTATGGCTCTGTAATACAGCTTAAAATCTGGTATAGTAATTCCCCTGGCATTGTTCTTAGTGCTCAGGGTTGTTTTGGCTATCTGAGGTATTTTGCGCTTCCATATGAATCTTAGAATGGTTTTTTCCAATTCTGTGAAAAATGTCATGGGGATTTTGATTGGCATTGCATTGAATCTATAAATGGCTTTTGGTAGGATGGTCATTTTCACAATATTAATTCTTCCAATCCATGAGCATGGGAGGTCCTTCCATCCTCTGATGTCTTCCTCAATCTCTTTCTTTAAAGATTTAAATATTTCATTGTAGATGTTTAATGTCTTTGGTCAGGTTTATTCTGAGATATTTTATTTTATTTTATTTTTTGTAGTTATTGTGAGAGGGAGTGTTTCCATGTGTTCTTTCTCTGATTGCTTGTTATTGGTATATAGAACGGCTATAGACTTTCATAGATTAATTTTGTAAACTGTTACTTTACTGAACGTGTTAATAATTTCTAGGAGTTTTCTGGTGGAATTTTTGGCATCTCTTACATATATCATCGGCACAAAGGGATAATTTGATCTCTTCTTTTCCAATTATTACTCCTTTAATTTCCTTCTCTTGTCTTATTGCTCTAACAAGAGTTGGAAAGGAGTGGAGATAGTGGACATCCTTGTCTGGTTCCTGATTTTAATGGGAATGCTTCCAGTTTTTTTCCATTTAGAATATTTTTTCTCCATTTAGAATGATGTTGGGTGTGGGTTTGATATATATATATGGCTTTAATTATGTTGAGGCATGTTCCTTCCAGTCCAATTCTCTCTAGGACTTTGAACATAAATGCATGTTGAATTTTGTCAAAGGCCTTCTCTGTCTCTATTGAGATGACCATGTGGTTCTTGTCTTTGAGACCGTTTATATGATTTATGATGTTTTTTGACTAGGTATATTGAATCATCCCTGCATCTCTGGAATAAAGCAGACTTGATCATGGTGGATGATGTTTTTGATGTGTGTTTATATGTGGTTTGCAAGTATCTTGTTGAGAATTTTTGCATGTATGCTTTGCCTGTATGCTCATTAAGGATATGGGTCTATAGTTTTCTGTGTTGGTTGTATCTTTACCTGGCTTTGGTATTAGCATGATGCTGGCTTCGTAGAAGGAATTTGGAAGTTTTCCCTCTGTTGTGGGTTCTCCTCAGACCAGCTGTGAAGACCCTAACCTGGATCGGGTCTCCTGCTGATTTGGGGGGGGGTAAGAGGCATGGGGTCATGACACACAGACCCTGGGAGTCAGGTAGAAGCAAGTGCTAGGCAAGGTGCTGCAGACTCGTTTAATGAAGGAAGAGGCACACCTTATATCTCCCTTTTCTCTGCCCCCAAGTCCCTTTAGTCAGCGTATCATTTTCTGATTGGTCCACGCCATGCAGTCTGTCAGCAGTCACTGGCTCGCGAGCAGGGTATGGAGGCATGGGCTCCTTTTGGCAGGTTATTTGTGGACCAAGAAGTGAAGTGAACTCTCACTGAATCCCAGGGCTCTGGGTCTGTGCCATCTTTGGAGGCCTCCTGCTACATTTCCACCCTTTTTCTTTAAAAATGACTGTCCAGCGAGAGCCTGTAGGCAGCTCCACCTCTGGATGACTCCAGGATCATTGACTGTGCCTGTCTTAGGTTGTTCTATTAGGGCATGAACCTTACCCATCATTGGAGCATGGACATAGATGTCCATGTCCTGGCTTAGGTTGATTCAGCCCAACAGGATCTTACCGGTCATTGGCTACCAGCCCTCCAAGGGGTATCATCCCGGGGGATCAGTTGAGGTGGGGAATTATCTGTAGGAGGCCTCATACATTTGTGCAAGCCAAGTCTGTCGGGCTGATAGGGTGGGTCGAAATCATCTTCGTGTATTGTTCTGAGGGCCTGATACACCAAGTGATTGAATTTTCTCTGCGGGAACGAAGAACAGGCATTTAAGAAGTAGGAAGAGAAGAATAATTATGCCTGTCAGGAGTAGGTAAGTGACAATATACCCATTTGCCAGAGGGCATTGGGTAGGAGACCACGCGGGTTAACCCCATATCGATTGAGGGGGCCTAAGGGAGCAAGGGGTGCACATGTAATGCAAGATCTGCTCAGATGTTTGCATTGAGAGATGGGTAGGTCTGGTAGAAGGCAGTGCAGACAGTGAGGAGAAAGGTGAAATTGTTGGTGTAAGGCTCTGGCTTGTTTTAGTAGAGGAATCTCTACATTTAAGGTACTCTGTTCAGGAAACCAAGGACAAGCCTGTTCAATAAAATCTATAAAGTTTGTTAATTCTTGTGAGCTCACATTAGCACCTCTTACCTTGAGCATGCTTTCAAGCATATATACAAAAAGCAGACGGCTATTGCCTTGCCCCATACTTATTCCCTTATGGAAGAAAATGTTAACCTAAAAGTTAGAGTTAGTAAGAAGCAAAATTTGACTAAGAAACAAAAGTCTAAGATCTTATAGAAGTTTAAATAAGGATGAAAGTTAAAATAAAGGTTAATAGTAAATACAATCTTAATATTTAATAGTAGAATACAACCTTAATATTTCTAATAAAGGCTTTTAAATTCCATGATCTGGTATATGATTTCTTCTCCTTGAAACTTTCAAGAAGTATGCAAAAGCACGCTTCAA
>NW_008354532.1:1425275-1427400 GCF_000622305.1 Nannospalax galili
CTTGAAACTTTCAAGAAGTATGAGAAAGCACACTTCAAGATCTGACGAAACTAAAAGAAATTTTTTAATCAACCTGTAAGGAAAATACACATCATATACATAATTTAGTACTTAATTATAATAATTTTTAATTTGAGCAATTGGTACCAGTATGTTTCATCAAAATTTTAAATTTAGAAGTGGATTTAGAAGTGCACACAATATAGTTGATGTCTTTAAAATTGATGGATCCAAATTTTTACAACTTACAAGACACACAAACACGCAAAAAACAAGAAATTAAATCTTAACAAATGAAATCTAGCAAACTAAAGAAAAATTTTAACTGATATCAGTAGATCTAAGTAATCTAAAAATATTAACATCTCATTTTTAACACCTCTTATCATGTATATAATGACTAGTAGCAAATTTTAAAAGTGTGCACAATTGTTTTGATGTCATTAGAAGATTTATTTTTTTAACAAGGCCTTTTATATTTAATATTAATGGATCCAAAAGATGTAGAAAGATATTAACAACCACCAGTCCACCACACCAGGGCATCAAAAAAGAAACAGACATTACCGTTATTCATTCTCTGGCCCTCTATACCAGAGAATGCCCATCGACCTGTCATATCAGGACACTGAAACAGAAATACATCACCAGCTCTTATCCAAGATAACATTATCCAATATAACAACCCACGGCCTCGCAAGGCAATTTATGTGAAAGTAGCCTTTGGCAATACATAGCTCACCAGGGCACCTTCAAAGAGGTAATTGTAAATTTAATAATTGGTACCAATAGACCTAATTGATAAATTTAAAGGACCATGTACATGTGATGTTTATAATGGAATGTCGACATGATCGGCTGGAATTCGTGTCCCAAAACCACATGGTGCAGATGGACCCTGGAGCCAGTTTTCAGTAACAGCCCTCCATTACTGTTTTGTTTTCCTTGATCGACCTCCTCTCGCCAAGTCGACCTGGTTGGTTAACAACCTGGTTACCAGCCCAAGTTATCAACCCAGAAAACTGATGATAGAGGTGAATTCTTTTGGTAGATCAATCCTACATGCCAAAGTATCCAACATGTAGGGTGTTTGTTCTCACATCCTTTCACAGGGTCAGGGGGTCGACTTGAACCTGGAAAATTTTTGAGAACACTTTTGAGAATAACTAGCTTAAGTCTGAAGAGAAAGGACCAATTTCCCTCCAGAGTTAGCTTTTCAAAATCACATTTTTTAATCTTTTTTATTGGCACATGTAAGGAAGCAAACAGAAACAAATTTGGAACAACAAACTCTGAACAAACACTCATGGAAACATAAACAGGGCACAGTCACATCACGCTGAGCCACAGACATAATAAGTTTATCTACTTTGTCATTTTCCTTTGCCAAGATCCCGGGGAGCCTAGTGTGTGATCTTATGTGGGAGATGTACCAGGGCCATTGTCTGTTATCTAAGATAATCTGGAGAGCTCTCATCATTCTAGTGATGGGATCCTTGTGGCCCATTACTCGAGTAAAGGGAAGACATCTGAGGGCCTGAACCACATACTGGCTGTCGGAGAATATATTGAGCAGCTCAGTCTGGCAGACTTGGAAGATTTTTAACAAGGCCAGGAGCTCCCTCAACTGGACAGAGCCGGGATTGGCTTGTATGTAACAGGTGTCATCCTTTCCCATGCACCAAATGACTGCGCCATAATGGGACTTACTGGCATCTGAGAAGGCTAGTGTGGCTAAAGGTAGGGGGTTTTTGCAGGGGGAAGTGTGTGGCTGAGTGGTGATTTCCAAACAGGCCAGGCTGGCTAGTCGCTTATCTGGGGGGTGTGTGGTTATCCAATTCCCCCATGAACCCAGACATCATTAGTTGGAAAGCCAGAGAGTCTGCCTGTAATGTTTGAGAATGCTTAAGAGGAAAGGGCAGTATAATTTTGTCAGGCTCCTTTCCAAATATGTGCCTGGCTCTTTGTCGGGCCTTATTTGCTAACTTGAAGGCAATATCATACTTAGAGCTAAGCCTAGTTAGGTCCAAGGTAGCCAGGTAGATCCACACCAGGGGGTCTTGTTGCCATAGCGCCCCCAAGATACCATTTTTAGTCCAGAGGATCAAGGCCAGTAATGGCTCTG
>NW_008354532.1:1427411-1428877 GCF_000622305.1 Nannospalax galili
CCCCCAAGACACCATTTTTAGTCCAGAGGATCAAGGCCAGTAATGGTTCTGCTGGGTCATGATGTCGGAGTGATGCAGACCAGAGTATATGATCTATCTTATTAAGAAGATCCTTAGCTGACTGGGTGAGAGGGATCCTTGAAGCTGGTGAATTATGGCCTTCCAGCAGGGAGAACAAGGCCCAGAATTCCAAGTCAGGGACTGGTATAAATTGTTTGAGCCAGTTTATAGGGCCTGGCTGGTATTTCCAATGAAAGAATTTAAGGGATTCAGTTTCTGATATAATGGTGACATCAGCCCCTGTGTCTACTAGGCCCTTTATGGCAGTTCCATCTAGGAACAGGGTCATTAGTGGGGAGTGGTTGAGGATTGGGAGAGTCCATAATACCTGTCTCATTTCCCCTCTTGTGGGCAGGCCTGAGGGGTGCCCTGGGTGGCGTTTAAAGGAGCCAAGTCTGGTTGAGGCTGTGACCTACAGTTTTTAGCCCAATGGAACCCTCTTTTGCACTTGGGGCAGCGAGTCTTGGGGTGGACTGTACCTCTTGGGCAGTGGCTACGAAAGTGGCCTAGCCCCCCACAGTTCCAGCAGCCTTCCCGTGTGCCAAAGTGGGTGGGTTTTCCTTGAGACAAAAGAGTCTCCAAGGAGACGTCAAAGCCTCAATAGGGCCTGCCCTAGGGTTCAAGTCCCTAGTAGTGAGTACCCATTTGTGAATGTTATCATTGCAGACAGGCACAATAGCATTACAAGTAGGAATGTTTAGTCCCTCCCAAGTTAATTGTTTGATAAGCAGCTCTGGGTGGGTCCAGACTCCACCCTCCGCTCGGTGACATGGGTAAGGAAGTCTGTGAAGGACTCCCCTGACTGTTGAATCAAATTACGGAAAAAGACTTGTGGGTCACGGGGGTGGGGGGGTGGGGGGAGCAACATTTAAGGGCCTTAAAGGCCAAGTCAGAAACTCGTTGAAAATAGGAATGGAGACCAACAGTAGACTGGGAGATGGGGTCAGTATATTGTCCACATCCTGTGAGTATGTCCAATGTAATGTTGAGGCCATATTGGAGATTTAGGCATGCCTGGCTTTCAGCCTGATCATCATAAACAGGGCTTGTTTTAGTCAGGAGGTTTTGTATTACTGTTTTAATTTCTTTTTGTGTTATGGGTCTTTTAAGCTGTTAATCTCTTCTTGGTTAGTTTTGGTGGTTCCCATGCCTTTAGACACCCATCCATTTCTTTTATGTTTTTAAATTTAGTAGAATATATGTTTTTAAAGTATTCCCTTATAATATTCTGTATCTTTCTGGTGTCGTGATGTTTGTTTCCCCTTTCATCTCTGATTTTGTTTATTTGGAGGTGCTCTTTCTTTTGGCTAACTGGGCTAGTGGTCTGTCAATCTTGCTTATCTTTTCAAAGAACCATCTCTTGGATTCATTGATTCTTTGTATTGTTTTCTTTGTTTCAATTTCAT
>NW_008354532.1:1428971-1429839 GCF_000622305.1 Nannospalax galili
CCATTTATTTTTGTTTTTTCCAATTTTTTGGTCTAGGCACTCAGAGCTATAAACTTCCCTCTAAGGACCACTTTTAACATGTCCCAGAGGTTTTGTTGTGTTGTATTGTCCTTTTCATTTAGTTCCAGGAATACTTTTATTTCTTTCTTAATTTCTCTTTTGACCCATTCATCATTCAGGAGTATGTTGTTTAATCTCCATGTGTTCGTGTGGTGATTAGGGCTTCTTCTGGTGTTGATTGTAAGCTTTATTGCATTGTGGTCTGATAGAATCCTTGGAATTATTTCAGTCTTTTGTATTTGGGGAGGTTTGTTTTGTGTCCTAGTATATGGTCAATTTTGGAGAAGGTTCCATGGTATGCTGAGTAGAAAGTATGTCCTTTGGTGTTTGGGTAGAATACTTGGTAGATGTCTGTTAGGTTCATTTGATGTATGGTATTGTTTAATTCAGATGTCTCTCTGTTAACTCTCTGCCCTGTTGACCTATCTAATGGAGACAGTGGGGTATTTAAGTCCCCTACTATTAATGACCTGGGATTAATCTGGGTCTTAAAGTCCTGTCATATTGTTTTTAATGAAGTCGGGTGCATCAGAGTTTGGTGAATATATGTTTATGATTGTAGTATCTTCTTGATTTATTGTTCCTTTGATCAGAATGAAGTGGCTCTTTTTATCTCTTCTGATTAGTTTTAGTTTAAAGTCCATTTTATCAGATATTAGAATTGCTATGCCTGCTTTTTTCGTAGTACCATTTGCTTGGTATATTTTTTTCCACACTTTCACTTTAAGATAGTGTTTGTCCTTGAAAGTGAGATGAGTTTCTTGCAGACAGCAAAAAGATGAGTTATGTTTCTTAATCCATTCACCTA
>NW_008354532.1:1429955-1468598 GCF_000622305.1 Nannospalax galili
CCTTTCTTCAGCTCTTTGTATTGCTTCCAGAACTCTCTGAAGGGCTGGTTTTGTGGACATGAATTCCTTCAGCCTATTTATGTCATAGAAGACTTTTCTTTCCTCTTTGAATATAATAGACATTTTCGCTGGGTACAGTAATCTGGGTTGGCATCTGTGGTCATTTAAAACTGGGAATACTTTGGTCCAAGTTTTTCTGGCTTTCATAGTTTGCACTGAAATATCAGCTGTAATTCTGTTGGGTTTTCCTTTGTATGTGACTTGTTGTTTTTCTTTTGCTGCTTTCAGTATTGCCTCTTTGCTCTGTACATTTAGTGTTTTTACTATGATGTGCTGTGGAGAGTTTCTTTCCTGGTCCTGTCTGTTTGGTGTTCTATATGCTTCTTGTATTTGTACGGGCATGTCTTTCTTTAATTTTGGGAAAATTTCTTCCATGATTCTGTTGAAGATCTGGTCCATGCCATTATCTTGGGATTCTTCACCTTCCTGTATGCCTAGTATTCGTAAGTTTTGTCTTTTTCTGGTGTCACACAATTCCTTCATATTCCATTCTTGTGATTTCTTAAATTTTTCATAATCTTTGCTCCTGGGGACCCAAGAAGCCACTGAGTTTGTGTGGATGCAAAGCATCAGGAAGCAGTGCTAGTTCCCCAGGTGTCTGAGGCGCCAAGACAAGGAATGGGACAGGTCCCAGGCTAGAAGGAGAGACTGGCGGGGGAGATGGGAGGGTGAATGAGGCTGGGGGAGTCCAGGCACGGAGGGCATGATGGAGTTATCCTGGAGAGAGAAGCCTGTGGGTCGGAGAGGCAGACTGCATATTCTTACACTGGTCACTTCTTTTTCCATACAAAATAAATGACCATATGCATTTCCCAATCAGGGAACTTCCCCTTATTACTATCTTTCACCTCATTCACTCTCATCCCAAGTGACGGCTGCCCGTTATTAGCTTGCATCAACATCCTGAATAGATCCACCTGTGAGGTAAGTTCCATTTTTGTCTTTTATCAGCTGATCATAGGGACAGTTCCTACACTCACACCAAGCAGGTCTCAAGGATGAGCTGAGGAACACTGACATGGATGTTGTGACACAGCCACATCCTCTTGTAGATTTCTTGTGCCCACTGAACCTGATTGACCTTAAGTCTTGATACAATACTTGTATATTATGCAATTTTTTTGAGTTTCTTTTCTGGAAGAAACTCTAAGAAGTTTGAGGTGTGAGATAGGTGCATGCCTTTAATCTCAGCACTCAGGAGGCAGAGGCAGGTGGGTCTCTGTGAGTTCAAGGCCAGCCTGGTCTACATAGTAAGTTCCAGGACAGCTGGGGC
This sequence comes from Nannospalax galili, assembly GCF_000622305.1. Taxonomy (NCBI): domain Eukaryota; kingdom Metazoa; phylum Chordata; class Mammalia; order Rodentia; family Spalacidae; genus Nannospalax; species Nannospalax galili. The sequence goes on from NW_008354532.1 coordinate 1,431,289, forward strand.
CACAGGGAGACCCTGTCTCGAAAAGACCAAAAAACAATTTTTATTATTTTATTTTACTTACAGTATTTTTTTTATTGTTTCAAAGAGAGGCAATTTTCAACACATTTTTTCAGAAATAAGTTGAAGCAGGTTACATAGAAATATGTATACAATAAAGTTTGAGGGGGAAAAAATAGGAATAAGCAATAAAAGACCAAAGGATTTGCCAACATGGGGTCAACTTTGGTGGAATAATGAAGGTTTCCATTAGCTCTGTTCTTTTTTTTTTTTGCAAATCCTAACAAGTTTATTGGACTTGCTAACAGAGCACAGGGTGGGGGTTTATTTACAGAAGAGTGGGTACCCCCTCCACATTTACAGCTACACTGGAAGGTCCACACTCACATATAGATCCTTTGACTTCCAGACAGTTGTACAGGTGCTTCATGGTATTCTTGGCTTATATATCCTTAGCCCCTCCCCCACATGCAGCTAAGGTTGACTGATTGGGTTGGAGGGGTAACTGACTACCCCCTTGACTTTTGATGAGTGTGGGAAGGATTATAGTTTTCTGGCATAGTGGTTGGAGGACGTTCACAGTTAACACTCCACCCCTTCCTCCGGTTCTTACATTCTTTCCACCAACCTCTTCCACATAAGTCCCTGAGTCTTGGAGGGGGTGACAGGTGTGGGATGATCTTCCTCCCATTGTGACAAGGCACTGAACTTTTGGGTCTCTGTATCATCTGTTTTCCATGGGCTGTTGGCCCGTTTCAATGGGATTCCACCTACTATAAAAACACAAACAGCGAGAAGCAAAAACATCTAAACTGTGGCTGCTATAGAGAGAAATTTTAAAAGAATTACTATATGTATAAAGCAGAATAAAATAATATTGGGTGAAGTGAAGCTCAGTCAACCTGTCTGGGAGCTGTGCAGCAAATGGTGTCTGTTGATCAGTTCTACAACAGGATCTGATAGCCAGGCCTCTGTACCCTGTATCATCATCAGATCTAGGCCCTGGGGATAGTGTGACCTTGGATTATGTGTCAATAGAGGCAGACACAATAGCATGAGCCAATAGCTAGAGGTTATTTGCCTTTTTTACTATTGGTCAGCAAGCCATTCCTTGAATGAGCTCCCTATGGACCTCAGCCATCTTAACTATGACACAGGAAGATGGGACTGACAGCATCCAGATCTTCATTAGCAATTGTGGCTCAGAACATTCCAGGGGCTGTTTTTCAAATGGTGCCTAATTCTTTTGTAAATGGAATTCCTTTAGTTTAGAAGCCTACAGTCTGTTCTGCAGTTGCCTTATTAAGCTTGTCTGAAATTCTACTTGGTATCTTTCTCTTCAGCATTTGTCTTCTGTATGTGACATTTGAATGTCACCACAACTGGCCATGTTATCTTTCTTTTAAAAAGAGACTATCTTGGGATTTGACAGATTATATGGACCAAGATGAAGGGCAGTTTATATCACAGATTGACTCTTCTGTGAAGACTTTTTCTCTCCTCTGAGACTACCTCAAATCTAGAAATCTTCCCTATGACCCAATAAATGGATTAGTACTATATTAAATGCACAATAAAATACATGCAGATCCCAAATTTAGCTGCCAAGCATTGTGCTTCTTTCTTAGTGGGAAGGGATACAAAATGAAATGTACTCTTTAGTTTCAAGACAGTTAAGCATGATGGGTTATATGGACCAAGATGAAGGCTATTTATACCACAGTCTAAATCTTCTGTAGAGACTTTTCTGTAGAAAAGAATAGACCATAAGAACCAAAAAAATTTCACTGATGAGGGGCTGGAGAGATAGATCAGTGGATAATAAGGTTTGCTGTGCAATTAAGAAGAACTGAGTTCATATCCCCAACATGCACATAAAAAGATGCACATGGCTTTGCACACCTATAGCTTGCTGGGTGGGATGGGCAAAGACAGGAGGTCTACTGGATCTTGCTGGATACTAGTCTAGCTGAAAAGTAGCAAGTTCCAGGTTCTATTAGAGACACTGTCTCAAGGGAATAAGGTAGAAATTCACAGAGGATGACCTCTGGCCTTCTTCTTTGACCTCTACACATATATACGTACATGTGTATAACACACACAAACACACACACACACACACACACACAGAGTTTCATTGATAAAGCAGACTGGTAGGGCTTGTCTTCTACCCTTTGGAACACAAGAGTTTATGGAACCCAGAATACTTGCCTTTTCTTGCTAATCAACCTTGCATCCCTGGGTGTCAGTATCAGCTCAGACCCTGTGTACAGCAACCCTCAAAAGATCAGAGATGATGATACTGGAACAAATTGTTGCAGTCCCTGGGAGTAGGATTAAAGAACCAGCTGAGTACACAGTGACTATGGAATTTCAGTCTTTTCTTGTGGGACACTCACTTTCTTCCTCAGTAAGTGATTCTGGATCTAGAAATTTATTGGGTTTAGAAATTGAACAAAAGATCATGCTTTTCCTCTTGGCAGTCTTATGTCAGCTTTTTGCTTATTCTTTCATGCTCTTCTTTGGTTGAACTAAGAATTATCCTTGTTGTTTGCTGTCCCTCCAGAATTGTATGTTTTATTTGCAGTCTCCATTGTGAGTCTGGCCATCTGACATTGCTGCTCATTGTGGTAATTATGCTTATGTCGAATCTGAGAGTTAAGTCAAATCACTTAGCATGCCAAATAGCTTCAGTTGTCAACTTGACATATCTTGGGAAGAGGGAACCTCAGTTGGGGAATTTCCTCTACCAGACTGACCTGTAGGCATGTCTGTGAGGCATTTTCTTGGTTGTTGAGTGATGTGGGAGGGTAAGTGTGGGTGGTGCCACCCCTGGGCAGGTGGTCCTGGCTTGTATGAGAAAGCAGGCTGAGCCCAGGCCAGGGGAGTAAGCCAGTGAGCAGCGTTCCTCCATGGCTTGTAGTTCTGTTCCTGCCTCCGGGTTTCTGCTTGAGCTCCTTCTGTGGCTTCCCATAGTGAAGACCTGTAATGTAAGCTGAAATAAACCCTTTCCTTCCTTTGCTGGCTTTGGCCACAGGTTTATCACAGCAGTAGAAAACAAACTAGGACACTTGGCATCACTATTCTGGGCTCCATTCACCCTCACTACAGCTAGTAAGCATACACTTCTTAGCACTGGCTCTTGCTCTTGGAGGACAGCCATTTCCCAGTAATTTTTCTGTGTGCGCATTTTAGGATACGTTACAGAAGACCCAACCTTCAGCACTTGGTTAAGCAAGATTAAACAATACTTCTTTTCTTCAGGAGTTTGTATGGGAATAAATGCCTGTAATCAGGCATGTAAACACTGGCTTATAAATTGGTTTTAATTGTTTTATAAGGTTATACTTACTTCAACTTCCAAACTGGAATTCAATTGGATCTCAGTTTTTCTAATAAGAATAGGTAGAAATTTATTTCTATTCTATTTTAATTGTAATTCTCATAAATATCTTTTTATGTTTGTAACATTTGCATTTAATTTTTATACCACAAAAATTATTTATTATTTCTATTTTACATGTATGAGTGTATTGTCTGTATGTATGTGAATGCACCTGTGGACACAGGTGCTGCGGAGGTCAGAAGAGGGTGTCAGACTACCCTGGAACTGGAGTTAAGGATGGTTCATAGTTGCCATCTGGGTACTAGGAATCAAATTGCAGCACCCACATGGCAGCTAATAACTGTTTGTAAGCTGTCTTTTGTCCTCCATGGGCACTGCATGATACAGATGCACTTACATACATGCAGGCATAACACTCATACATATATAATAAAAATAAATTTAAAAAATTTAAAAAATGAGTTTTTAGTCTTACTACTGATCTGTAGAAGTTCTTTACATATTGTAGTAATTTACACTTTGGTATGAGTAGAAAATATTTTGTGTCATTTGTTGAAATTATTTAAAGACTTTTTTTCCCTTCTTTTCTCTATTCCTCCTGCTTCTTTTTTTCTTTTCTATAATCATTCCTTACCCAAACCATTGTAAATACCCTTTTAACAACACTAGTCTGATTTTCAATCCTGTTCTTGTCAGTTTTTCTCTATACAAACAGCCAGAGTGATTTTTTTTAAAAGCACATGTGTGAATATTTCACATGACTCCTTCAAATGCCTCATTAGTTTTTCATTGTCTTAGGAAAGGTCCTAAAGTTGTTCATAGGAATTTCCATATCTATCTCCCATCTACTTTTGTGGCTTCATCTCAGGTGAGTTCTTGTGCCATGATTCTTTCTCTTTTCCTCCAATGCACCAGGCCCTACCTCCCAGAACCATCACACAGGCTGCATTCTTTCCCCTGAGAACCTGCCTGGATGATTTTATTGTTTTTTGGTTTTAGCTTGAATAGCACTTTAGTAGGGACAATTTTTTGATCCCTCAGACTAGGATCTCCCTTATATACCTTGTTACATCTTGTAATCACCTTTGTAGCCCTTGACCCAACTATAAAGCGTGAGTCTCCTCCCTGTCGGGGTCTCGCTGTTGCCGGGCGAACCAGTCCTGGTTGTGGAAGGTTGGTTGAGGGAGGAGCCGGTCAAGGGGAGAAGAAGGTCTTGGGCGGGAAGTAGGACTGGAAGAAACACTTGGCAGACTTTGTCAGCAGACAGCTTGTTTTAATATGGTGAAGGGGTTTTTATTGGGAAGTTTTGTGGGCAAAGAGGCCGGGTTGGGTTTTTGGTCGGCAGGCAAGTAGAGGGGAGAGAGGGGTTTTCCAAAGCTACCTGAAGTCTGCTCATGGTACTTTCTGTCCTGTTGTCTGGTCACATGATTTACAAGGAACCTGATTAGGGTTGGGGAAATGGAAGCTTAGCCTAGAGGTAGTTGGGTAAGAGATCATGGGACAGCCAGCATGTCCCGAATAGAGCAGCCCGACTCCTGCCATCCTCACTAGGAGGTCTCCAGGGTTACAGGGCCCTGCTCTACATTCCGATCATTTTTGGCCATATCCCAACATCAATTGGTTTTTATCTCCTGCTAGAGTTTAAACTGCATGATCAGCAATATTCTCCTTCCCTTCATGTCGTTGTCCCTCAATTCTCCTCTCTTCCCCCTTCCTAGCATTAAAAAAAGGCCTGGCACATATTAAACACACAGTGAAGAATTGTTTAAAAGACATTGGTTGAAAGAAAGAATGAGGTTTGGGAGTCAGGTAGTAAATGGTGAAGACATACTATTTAGAAGAACATACATTTTAAAAAAATGTTTTTAAAATATTTTATTATTTTTGTGTGTATGTGTGTATTGCCTGCATGTAGGTAAGTGCACCCATGTCATGCAATGCCCACAGAGGTCAGAAGAAGCTGTCGGATCCCCTGGGACTGGACTTATGGACAGTTGTTAGCTGCCATGTGGGTGCTGGGATTCGAACCCAGGTCTTCTGCAAGAAAAGCCAGTGTTCTTAACTGCTGAGCCATCTCTCTAGCCCCAAGAACATTTTATAAGTGTAGAAAACAAGTCATCGAAACGCTTACCAACAAGGACCAGCTTTTGTTTTAGGCTTCGCTCTCTTCTTACAATGGATTTTCAATGAATAATTGTTTCTTGAGTATTCTTTAATATGACCAGGAATCTATGGGATAATTCATGGTAGGACATCTTTAATTCTTAAAACAGATTGTGTCATTTCTAAATTGGTCTTGGATCTTAATCTTAAAATTAAAAACCTATACAAATATATATGACTTTTATTTTATGCTAAGGAGATAATTCTTCAAAGAGATTTGCCATTTCCTCCCAATAGTCTCCTAACTCCAAAAAATTTCAGTGGTCCTTGAGTTATAACACAGTATTTTGTTAAGCAGGTCAACATTACAGATTGGGGACTCACAGATTTTAATGGTGATGGTAATCAATGTTACTTTTGCTAAAGAACTGCAACACATATGTATTAAGTCTTGAGAAAAAGCTTGTAGTTGTTTACATATTTTAATATAAAAATTATTAGATAATTAACAAACATGAGAATAACAATAACCAAAAAATAATAAACAAAAAGATAATTTTGTGCTTCTCTGAGGAATGGTTTGGTAATTTCTGTTTTTAATAACATTAGGCCTCACCTTCATTTATGAAATGCTTTTTATGTTCAAATTGCTTAACCAAAATTAAGTAATTAATCCTCATAGTAATCCCTGCAAGGCAGATAAGAATTATCTTCATTTTACAGATTAAGTCAAATGTACCATATTCCAAATGATTAATGCTTTGAAATCCCCTGCACCAACTGGTTTCTGCTCTTGAAAAAGCATGTGGAAGTCCAAATTTACATAGTAATTACATGTTCAATTGTGCCGAGGAAGCAAATGGCAGGCCCAGATAATCTTTTTAAAAGAAAGAAGAAAAAGAAAAAGAAATACTGGTAATATACAAAAAAGGGAAAAGCAGTTCTTTTAATCCTCGTTGACTGATAATATTATTCATATATAGAGATCTGTTCTCAGACTTCCTTCTGTGCTAAGAACAAAAACAAAAGCCTCACAAAACCTTGAGTAATGCTGTTTAATGCACAGAACAAACCCAATGGAATCTTGGAACCTGCATGTTGCCAAGTGACAAGCCACACCAAGGACAGCAAAGACCCACAACTGGTTCCTCATCACTTAGTGCGTAGGGTCCAGTATGGCTCTGCATTCTGCTATTAATATGCCTTCCCTGTGAAGAGGATCTGTGTAAGGAGAATTGTGTTCCTAAAAGAAGCTGTGAAATGTTCATGTAATCATAATATTAAATGCCTTACATTCTGAGAACATTTAGATAATTATGCCATTTCTTAAAAAAAAGTATTTTCTCCTTTTTTCATGGCGGAAGGACAAGTCATAAAGAAATGAGAATGTTGCATATCCACCCAGTTATTTAGCTCTTCACCCACATATCAACTTCTAGGGTATGCCATGTTCCATTGTGTTCCAAAGAAAGGCCATCTCCATGCATGAGTGGGAAGTACACATTGATGGGATTTTAGTTCAGGAAAATAGTTTTTTCAAAGCTGCCTGACATTGTGCAGAGGGACCAGAAATATCACCAGAGACACGAGGCCTCTATTTCTGTTCATATCCTGGAATAGACATCTGGAATAATTTTTTCTGTGAAGAATATTTACAGATGTTTATAAAAAAGCCTACTGGGGGCTGGAGAGATGGCTCAGCAGATAAGAGCACTGGCTGCTCTTACAGAGGACCCCGGTTTGGTTCCCAGCATCCACATGGCAGCTAACAACTGTTTGTAACTCCAGTTCCAGGGGATCCATCACCTTCTTCTGACCTCCATGGGCACTGCAGTACATGAGTACACTTATGCACATGTTAGCAATACACTCAGACACATAAAATAAAATAAGTAAAATATTTTCAAAAGCCTAGGTTCTAGGAATGTAGCTCATTGGGAACACACTTGCTATAGCATGTGTGAGGTCTTGGGTTGACTCACTACCAAATGCACACATACATAAACACACACTGTGAGGATAAGAAAGGAGATTATTAGAGAAATAACTAAAGGTATGGATTAGAAGGACAAGGCACAGTCATTTAAATGAGCTGTGAAATGTGTACAAGAGACAAAGCTTGGGTCATTTGTGAAGTTGAAGGATGCTAGATGGAGCGTCTATGTCTTTGATGAGCCTGAAGTCTCTGTCTCCATTGGGTGGTGTCAGGGTACTGAAGTCTCTGTCTCCAGTGGGTGATGCTAGGGTTCTGCTTTGTCTCTACTGGAGCTGCATAAAATGTGCTTCCTCAGAAGGAACCCTACGAGGATGGAAGGAAGCCCTTCCAAAAGCAATATTGTTGTTAAATGAAAATCCAAGTGCCAGAGGTAGGTTGCCCCCTATGAACTGTTGGCCTGAGGGACACTAGAGGTCACCAAAACAATAAAGGCCATTGCTAATAATGTTGGTTATACACTGGAAGTGGACGTAAAACCTTATTGCTGAAGACACTGCATGACATGAATGTGGGAGAGGGAGAAAGCAAGCTTGGACTAAGTTGGAAACTCCCTGCCACTGGATGGGTGGTTTTTATGGTGCCATAAGGCAACACCCAGATGACTGGGGGAGAAGAGTCCCCTGTAATTCTCAATGATGGACCCCGCGTATTGCTGTATCAACATACCAAACAAGATGTTCCTGCAATAGTACAGCATCTAGTGTATGTACAACCAGCAAATTTTCTATTGGATATAATGCCTGCTCCTAGGGGTGGAACACACATCTGGTACTGTAGACCCAGTCAACCCCCTGTAGCAGGGGAGAATATAGGCCCCAGTGGGAAGTCACTGCGATTGCTTTGTTAGGTGGAAATGATGCACCTGCTAAAGTACTGACCAAGCATTTGTGTTTATGCCCATAGGTTAAGTTATTACAGCAGTCACTGTTTAGATGTTCTTCTTGCTGTGTGTGTTTTTATAGTATATGGAATCCCACTCAAACTGGCTGACAGCCCATGGAAAAGAGATGATGCAGAGACCTGGAAGTTCAGTATCTTGCCACAATAGGAGGACAATCAACCCACACCTACCACCTCCTCTAAGGCTCAGGGACTTTTATGGAAGGGGTTGGCGGAAAGAATGTAAGAGCCAGAGGAAGGGGTGGAGTGTTAACTGTGAATGTCCTCCCACCACTATGCCAGCAAGCTATAGTCACATCTCCTTCCCACACTCATCAAGGAGTCAATGGGGGAATCAGTTACCCCTCCCACCCAATCAGTCAACCTTAGCTGCATGTAGGGGGAGGGGCAAAGGATATATAAGCCAAGAACACCAGGAGGCACCTCTCTTACAGTTTTGTGTGGCTGTCAGGAGGTCACAAAATCTGTATTTGAGTTTGGACTTTACAGCGCAGCCCTAAATGTAGAGCGCCCACTCTTCTGTAAATAAACCACTACCCTATGCTCTGTTAAAAAACGTAAAATAAAAAAATGTGCTTCCTGAGAAGTTGACCTGAGGCCCATTGTCAAATACTTTTTTTCCCCCACAAAATCCACCCTATTACAAATTGAAAAGCCTTAAGCTGTAAACAAAGGTATGCTCCGACTTGTGTTGTTCCTACTCTACTGGCAAAATCAAGGGAATTCTGGTGACATTTAACATAAACTCAAGCCTCACAGAAATCCCATAGAAATAATTCTTGTGTACAAGAGCACATGATGAAAATACATGATATATGCAGAATCACCAGCAAGATCAGTCAGAACATTCATACCAGCAATCACTATGGGTATTCAAACTTACCACATGGCAAATGTAAGAATAAATAGTTCCTATTTTCTTTCTTTTTTATTTTTTTGAGACAGGGTCTGATTATGTAGCCTTGGCTGGCCTGGAACCATGTAGACTAGAATGACCTTGAACTCACAGAGACCTGCCTGTCTCTGCCTCCCCAGTACTGGGATTGAGGGCAAGAGTGTCCATGCCTGACTAATAGTTAATATTTTCAAAGGTGGTATAAGATAATATCAAAAGTACAGTTAAGGAAAATATTCTAACTAAAATAACCAGGTTATACATTTAAAAGCACAGGAGGAGACTCTGGAAATGCATTGTACAATAATTTGTGGGAACGTTAAAGGACTGCTTAAATAGCAGCTTTTACAAGTGAGGAAAGGATTAGTGAACTGTGACAAACCCTGAACAATTTGAAGGTGGAGAGAATGGAGAAAGGGCAAGATATACATCTAACCGGAGTTTCCAAAGACGACTAAGGAGAGAGATGATACTGGGAAGAAAGAGAGGGAATTATGTAAAGATGATGAAAACGCAAAATCTATGGGCCCAATTACACTCTGAAGAGCATGCGAAAACATATCTGTACTGAAACACACCCAGTGAACCTGTAGAGTCCCAAAGACAAGCAAGATTCTAAAAGCTGTGGGATAATTACTAACAATGGAGACCAAAGACATTGTTATGTGTTGAAGGGGCAGAGTTAAGATGGTTGTTAGCATGGAATTTGATGCCACTCTAATGTTCTCTTGCAAGAACATAATAGACATGTTTTTGGAGAAATATAGGAGATTTGCTTCAAGAAGAAGCAAAGTAACCTCAAAAGAAAGATCTGAGAAGGGAAAGTAAACTACACATGACAAATATGTAGACATAAAAAAAGACTGAGAATGTTGAACAAGAATAGCAATATCCAAGAGGCTGGGGCGATGACTCAGTGGTTAAAGGGCTTCCCATGCTAGTCTGATGATGATCTGAAGCCTGATGATGATCACGGAACCCACATAAAAGCTGAACACAGTAGTTCAAATGTCTGTAATACTAAGAGGTGGAGACCAAAGAACCACCAGGTACTTGCAAGTCACCTAGCCTGCAGGTCACCTAGCCTGGAGGTCACCTAGCCTGCAGGTCACCTAGCCTGGAGGTCAACTGGCCTGCAGGTCACCTAGCCTAGAGGTCAACTAGCCTGCAGGTCACCTAGCCTGGAGGTCACCTAGCCTGTATGTCACCTAGCCTGAAGGTCACCTAGCCTGTAGGTCACCTAGCCTGCAGGTCACCTAGCCTGGAGGTCAACTAGCCTACAGGTCACCTAGCTTGGCTTACACAGCAATATGGAGACTGTCTCAGTCAAGGTGGAAAGAGAGCAGACATACAAATATTGTCCTCTGACCTCCATTCATGCCATCGTTCACAGGCCTCCTACATCCTCTCCTATAAATAGCAATATTCAATTTCTGGGGTGCCAAACAAAGTTTATGGGAAGCCACTATTTTGGACTAGCATCTCCTTAACTAGTGTGCAGACCAGAGACACCAGAATGAAGCCACGTATGTTGTATGTAATCAAACTAAACTTTGAAGAGGCCAGTTTCCTCGAAAGAGGAGATTCTAGGTCAACCCAAGTCGGCATAACAAGTCATCTCTGTTAATCACATAAATAAAGTTACTTTGAAATGAATAGGATGCTTTCTGTCCCTGTTGTGGAACCTTCTTCAGCCCCTTTCTGTCTCTAAAGCCAACCTGTCCTCTCTGCTCATTGGAACATGTAATCTACTTTATTCTAGAACTGAAAATAAAAGTCAGTTAGATCACTGTTGTAATTCTGTCCTTTGTAAGGGTAAGAGAGATCAAGATAAAGTAAAATGTTGGAGCGGTAACTTTCAAGATGGGGTATAGTCTGATGAATGACTGCTGAAGTCTTTAATAATTGAAGACAGAAGAGAATATTATTTTCTGATATTAAGAAAATTATACATTTTATATTTTAGAGCAATTACTAGAAGAGAAATAAAATGTAAAATTTCCAACATATTTGAGAAAGAAATTCAAAATAATTTATTTAAATGAATTAGTTCAACTCTTTAACTTGTTATCATGTAGTAGAGAAATTTTGACAACTGTTCATCGTGTCTCAGGGTGAAACACCTTAACCATCTTCTTCAGCAATTTTTTTTTTTTTGAGACAGTGTCTCCCTGTAGCCACAGCTAGCTTATGTAGGCCAGGCTGGCCTAGATCTCATAGAGATCCACATGCTTCTGCTTCCCGAATGCTTTAAGATTAAAGGTGTGCTCCACCATACCTGGCCATTCTGCCATCTTTTTGTCTTCTTTTTCTGTTTTTCTCTAACTATTCACTGGGCACCTGATGTGGACTATGACTAGTATTGTGAATTCAGATGAAATATCTGTCTGTAAGCAGCTCCAGGGTCATCTACACTGTAGCATGGAAGGAAGGAAGATCTTGATGCTGACAAAGGGAGAAGTTTGATCTATGGGGATCTGAGTCAATTGTCAATGGGGCAAATCTGTGGCCAGAGAAGACACCCCTAGCAACCAAATGTAACAGTGGTAATGTTGAGAGAGTGCCAGACAGTTTCTCCTGACTTGGGAACCATATTTGATGATTTAGGGCAGCTTTAACATTTTCTTTGAAAATAGAGATTGATTGCAGAAATGGAAACCTAGGGGGAGGAGGGACAAGGCAGGGTAATGGCATTGATTTTCTCTACATATTTTTTTCCTTCTCCAATATTTATGGAATACTAAGCGCTAAGTACTCATTAAGCCATTTTACACTTTCAAATGATGTAAGAGTTAGGTGATGTTATTATGTCTACTTTAGACACAAGGAAAATGCACACTGAGCTGAGCAAAGATTCCAGACATAGGACCAGAAAAGGATCTGTGTGAAATAAGTCTGGGCTAGACAAGATTAAAGAAAGTTAATTTATAACTGTCCTAATGTGTCTTCTGATACTCTAGGAGTCCCTAGAAGGTCTGTGGCATGTAATGTTTCCTAAACTTGTGAAACTGTATATTAGCCAGTGCAGCCCCTGGTAGTCCAAATGCAAATTTATTTCTGTTTCTTACCACCCCTCTGAAACCTTTTCAGGGGAGATGTATTTCTTTAGCCTCTCCATGGAAGTGTGAAAAGCCAGATTTCCTGGTCACTCAGTGATAAAATCTTTTATTTGCTTTAAGTTAGAAATAACATTTCATCAGGGCAATTGAGCCTTCTTTCTTATCCAAGGTGGGAACAGGAGGAGGAAAGAGGGAAGGGAAAGGGAACAGACAACTCTTAACACACCCAACTGTGGCATGACTTTATGCTTTCTGGGTTTGGCAGGTGTCAGCGATGTCAGATGCTGGATCTTTCTGTCCTTAGTGCGCTGGAAGTTCCCTACATCTCTTTTGATGTGGACATGATGTTTTACATGAAGACCCACTCTGGTGAGTCCTCTTCTTCTTCAACGTGGTCCTCCTGCCAGGTTTGAAGAGCTTCAGACTGCTTTCTTTTCAGGAAGACCCCCTCTGACCTTGGAATCCATCCACACATTCTTTGGGCTCACAAACTCAGGGTCATAAGCTCTAGCCAGGGTGGCCTCCTCTTCTCTTTTCTGTGTCAGAGATGCCACCACTGTTTCTTGTCTAGTCACCTTTTCAGATGGGAGTGAGCTTCCCGTTCCCTTTGCACACCCAACTATGATGCTATCATGACATACTCTATTGACTGCTATAAAGGTTTTTTTTAATAAATTTGAGGCAAGGGACAGCCCTCTGCAGTGATGGTGTGGTTATACTATTCTAAAGGGTTTTTTGAAATATATTCTCACAAATCCCCTTTTATTGTATTTCCATTGAATCAAGAAGCCATCTATATGGTTATTTATTACTGCATCACCCAAATTAGTAGTATAAAACAAACACATTTATTATCACACAATTTCTAAGGGCCAGGAATCTTGGAACAACAAAAGCCGACCTTGACCCTTTTCTTGAACCATCTATATGCATTCAATTTCTGTTGAACCTTTTTTTGGGAAGTATTATTATAGTTTGAATGTTAGTAAATTCTGTGCTTGTTTCTGTGATTGAAATTCCTTGATTATTAAATACTAACAGTGCCAATATTTATCAGAACATCATGCAGACTATATATAGATCTCACCAATTAATAGTGATATAATTGGGCATGTTTTAAGCGTCTTTGAACCTGTTACCTTTCTTATCAAAAACAAATGTTATCTACTTTATTATGCACTGTGAAGATGAAATAAAATATCATATGTTTTTAGAAGATTTTTCTTTTTAAAAATTGTGTGTATGTATGTATGTATGTATGTATGTATGTATGTATGTATGTATGTTTGTGTCTGTGTCTGTATGTGCACGTGAAGCCAGAGGCATTGGATCCCTCTGGAGCTAGAGTTACAGACTGTGAACCACCTGACACAGGTGCTAGGAACCCAAGTTCCTTCCTCTGCAAGAGCAGTATGTGCTCTTAACTGCTGATCCATTTTCCAGTCTGGAAAATAGTGTACGTAAAGTGCTACTCTGTTGCTTAGAGCAACAAACAGTGAGCACAAAATTAGTGGTAGTTATTATGCGAAGAGAAAGTGCACATTTTAACTTCTTGATTTGGCTTCATGTATGTCTGAGGCTATAGGAACATTTGACAAAGGAAGTCACAACTTGTATATTGGGACAAAGATCACAATGATGTTTCTTTGCTCTGATAGTAAGTTAAAAATGCAATCTTTAGTGGCACACAAGTTATTGTTATCACAAGCACCCTAAATATCATAAAGAGATGGCATTTTACAAGGACAATGCTGGTGTTGCATTTGGTAAACATTGCAATTGTTATTCTTAACAGTAATATAGGTAGAAACGATGAAATGTACAAAGCATTGCAGCTAATTTAATCCTTTAGATTCAAGAGTAAGAGGTCAAAATATTGAAAAGGAATAAAATAGAATCTTTTCGAAGCATGGCTTTGACAAAGCTCTTTTTTGGCTTGAGAACTATATTTAAAGTACAGTTCTCTGTGGTATTGGCATGTGGCATTGCCTTGGAGGAAGACTGAAAGAAGAGAAGAGTGCACATGGCTCATAAAGCCTGATGATTTGAAGGAGATCACAGGAAATCTGTGACTTCCACAAGACGAAAAGCTATGTCTGTGGCAGATGAGTGAAAGTATTAAGTTCTAAACTTCTTTTTATAGGAGTATCTTATTCATTTTAGGTATCACATATATAACCATATCACATGACTGCATATTATATACATGTTCTAACAGTGTAAAATGAGGGAAACTGGAAAATGTACCTTTTAGTGGAGACACATTGTAAGCCTAATAATCAACCATGGAGCTATATTATAATTAAGATTCTTTTCAGACCATACCATATTAAATATTGTTAAACCCATACATGTTTTGGAAAGGATTATTGTGCATGCTTATCCCTGTGAAGCTGCTCAAGATCGGAAGTGCCTCTTGATGCTGATTGTCCTTCTTACTTTCATGACTAATGTATCTGCCTCCATCACTCCTGTCTCTTCGCTGGTCACACTTCTTTCCCCTGACCCCATATAGACTTAATCCTTGACATTCTGCTGTTTCTTCACAAGAATCTTTACTTAGGAGCTTCAGTGTGGTGTTTTTCACATTTCCCTCTGATATTTATCTTAGTTTTTTTTTTTTGAGAAAGGGTCTTACTCTGTAGTCCCAGCTATCCTGGAACTCGCTATGTAGACCAGGCTGGCCTCCACCTAAGAGATAAGCCTGCCTCTGCCTCCTGAGTGCTGGGATTAAAGATGTGCTCTACCACACATCTCTCCATGCCTATATCCTCAGTCAGCCATATTTCTTAAGGTCGAATTTACTTGAATCATTACAGGAAGCTTTAGATTTTCTCTTTCCTTTGTCTTCAAGCAGTTTCCTTGAATTTCCTCTTCTCTGATCCACCCTTACAGCTGAGCAGGAATACAAAGTTCTGGAGACAGATTGATTTTCTAGGCTTTAAGGTGTGGTGACTATGGTCAAGCATGACTCCAGGAGGAAGCTTCCTAGGGTGAGGCCCAGATTAAGAGCAGCCAGCCAGCTCAACTAGGACTCCTTAATGCAGGGACTGGACAGAGTGTGAGACCTATGCTAAGACAGAGACTTCTCTATTTCTACCAGAAAATAGAGAATATAAGACTTGAAGAAATGGGGGGTGGGGGTGAAGTGAAGTGGGACAAGTGTCAAGTGACCTTGGTGGAGTTCTTTGACTAGTCAGAACATCAGCAGAGATGTGTTTACAGTTCATTTCTCTCTGATAATCAGCTATCTCTTGGAGGTGCTCCTTTATATGAATATCACAATACCTTCCTAACTGGTTTGTGGGTCTCTCAAGTGTACCTTTCACTTAGTTATGTCTTATATAATTCTGTTACTTCCCTTAAAAATTTTTCATTATCTGTGTTTTTTCCCTGATCAAGATGATATCGATTCCATCTTTCCCTCTATAAGGTCAAATCCTTTCTCTGGTAACAGAAGTCTCTCAAATGTATTATCTGTATGGAACCCTCATCCCCTGCAAAGAAATCTTCTTAATACTCAGAATATTCAATAGATGAAGCCCTGTTCCATTCTCACGCTACAGCACTGTGTCCCTTCACAAAAATATAACCTCAATTTTCTTCACCCATCTCTAGATTTTCTAGTCAGTATGAAAGGCTATGTACATTCTTTATTTAACCTGCCATTGCCTCTAGGGGACAATCACAGTAACCAGAATAGCTGTCAATTGGTAAGTTTTTAAAACATGCTAAGTAGTTTAGACACATTGGTTGTCTTCTCTTCTTAGTTCACTATTACTTATTGTTACTAAATTCTTTGTATCTTCAAGGCCTAGATGTAAAGTCATAGGAGAGGCTTAGCCTTTCTTTCCCTCTCTCCCTCGTCCTCCCTCCCTTCCTTTATTTCTTTTCTTCAGTTTATTTTTTTTTTTTTTAAGAAAGACATGGGTGCTGGCAACCGAACTTGAATCCTCTTAAAAAGCCGTGGATCTCTGAGCCATCTCTCCAGCCCAGGCTCAGTTATTACTGACAGCTCTTTATGGTAACACTGCAACAGAAAAGTCACCAAAGTTCAGCTATTTGCTGTTTTATTTTCCTGTTTCACCTGATTTTTTATTTTTTTTTTTGCATAGAAATGTTCATCCAACAATAATAAGGGAAATTCTTAGACTGTCACTATCCCAGGCTGTGTTTTCATAATCGCTCCTCCAGATAATATACATTGCACTCTAAGGTATTTTGACTTTATTACAATGCTAATGTTTATGTAAGCACCATAAGGGGAATATAACCTCCATATTCATTTTAGTTCTATATATTTCTGAAGTAAGGGTCCAAGAAAGAGAAAATTGATGTCTGCCAGAGGAAAAGAATGAACCTAATGAGGAAATAAACTTGTTTTCAACCACCATAAAGCACATTAGCAAATAACAACAAAGGCTGAGGAAAGAATTAAAATCCATTAAAAATATCTTATGCTTTTGTTAATGTGTTTTGCTTCCTAATATAATTCCTGTTTACTAGGATATTCCAGTTTTCATTATCTTCACAGGCTGTTCTCATTTTGATGTGCCTCCCAGTTGAGTTTCATATAGCCTCTTGAGTATCATACACTTCTCCAAGTTCTCACCTTCGTCTGTATGCCTGCCTGTTTTGAAGCTTATTTTAGTGAAAGTTTAAGACCTTACTTTATAGAGTACACTAAAGCTACTATGTCCTTGTTGACTTACTGAGAGTACCAATGATGTTAATATATGTAAGGTTTAAAATGGTTTTCTAACACTGTTCTTTTAGGTACTCAGGAAGCAGATATGAAGTCATTTTTTATTTAAAAATATTTTATTTGTGTTTTTATGTGTATGAGCATATTGCTTGCAGGTAGGTGAACCCATGTCCTGTAATGCCTGTGGAGGTTAGAAGAGGGCAGATCCCCTGAAACTGGAGTTATGGACAGTTGTTAGCCACCATGTGGGTGCTGATAATTGAACCCAGGTCCTCAGCCAGTGCTCTTAACTGCTGAATGATCTCTCCAGCCCCCTTCCATTTTAAAAATATTTTATTTATTTATTATTATTTTTATGTGAGTGTATTGCTTGTATGTGCATAGGTGTACCCATGTCCTGCAACAGTTTTTCTTATTTCAACATCTAGGTCTTTGGTTGGTGTCAGAGAAGTGAAGGTTTATGAAAGGTACAACCTTCCCAATCACTTTCCCAAAGTGTAGTTTTTATTCTTACCTCTACCTGATGCTTTAACATTAGAGAGTCAGTCCTATGATTTTATCTTCTTTATAAATGCAAGTACTCCTAGTGGTGAAATGCATCAGTATGGTCCCTAAACACTGCATTCATTTGCTCATTTTAAATTTAGAACGCACCTGCATGCTATAGGTTTCTTTGATATCAGATAGGAGCTATATAGCTTTCAATCAGACTAATGAAATGCTTACCCTCAAGGGCTGTCATTGCAATATCAGAATCAAACAACTTTGAAGAACATGTAAAAGTAGTTGACTAATGGGATAAAGTTAGAAATGAATTAAGCAGGGTGATGTGATATATTCTATTGTGGGACTACGGGGTGGGGAGGGATTGCTTATGCAAGAAACTGCTTCCCTATTTGTGAATATTGAGAAAGGCCTTGATACTGGTCACAGAGGACAGAGTATATGTGGAATACCATGAACAAAGGCAGGGTGGGCAGTCGAGTGGTGGTAGTGATGGCAAGAACAACTGATCTGCCAGGGCCTTGTGATGTGGAATCCAGGCTTTATTCTATGGGCAATGCAAAGCCACTGAGAGATTTCATGAGAGGAACTGTATATTTAACAGCTCAGCCTGACTTCAGTGTGAAGAATATTTGCAGGTTCTGTAGTTAGTGGTGGGCTGAGATCTGCCCACAGGCATCTGTACCAGTACCCAGGCCCTTCTGGACTGTTCTCCACTCTGTTTCCTTGCAGCTGTGCTTGTGTTCCTTCTGTCTGTGGCTGCCTCTGTCCTTCCTGAAATACCTATTCTCCAACTGGCAAATTCTTACTCCTTTTAAGATATAAGTCCAGACATATCCTTCTTTTTTTTTTTTTAATAACTGTATGATTAGAAGAAGCATTTCACTACAGATTTAATATATTCAGTAACACATTCCAGAGCAACAGGACATCTCTTTCACAAGTGGCTGTAAGTTGCTAGGTTCACAGTTGAATTAATATAGTTATACATTTATACAATATTGAACTCAGTATAAGCCATGTAAGACACAATGAATGAGTTTTTTGACCTTTAAAAAAGATCTCCATTTCATTTTAGAATATATTGTTCCTGGAAGAAACCCTCATTGTTTTTGCCTCTAATACTGAGATGTTGGCACATGCATCTCTAATCGGTATGCATCTGATTATTATTAGTCATAATCGCTTGCACTTGGATCCTTGGCACCTGTGTATGTCTATAAAGTCATCGGGTAGATTTCAGTGGTAATGTTTATCACCTCTACTAATTAACATGATATAAATTTCCATGCTTCCTCCTCAAATACAATGCTTTTTAAAAAAATTGTTGATTTTTTTTTGTGTGTATATCACACAGAACATCCCAAACCACCTTATTCGACTATACACTCACTTACCAGACGGCACCCTCCGATAGCCTCCCTCCCCCTACTAGAGCCCTTATACTCTGATATCCCTGCTACTGTCTGCTGTTTTGTTGGCATCCTAGGCAATCCCCACTACTTGCCCTTCTGGTGAATTTAGTCAGCTTATCTAGAGGTCTTTGTTTTAGAAAGGTCAGCTATTCCTCTTCTAGCAGCAATCAGTTGTCAATACTCCTTCAGATAAGATTAGGGTCTGTGTTCATTTTCCTGGTTCTATGCTGAGTTACTTTGGTCACCCTGGCCAACAACTCAAAAGAAGGTATCTCCTATCTGGCATTGTTGCTTGTTATGTAGCCTTTAGCTATGCATATGGACTCTTAAGAAATTATATTGGCCCCCTAATCTTTGGTTATACTTTCCTTTTGGGTGTTTAAGGCCATACAGTTGGCCCAGATAAACCAATTTATTTTTACTCTTAAGGTCATTTGAGGATCTGTTCCTCAGGGGTCATATGGGCTTGGGAGGAGCCCCTGGCTCCTTTCTTTTACCAGTTCCACCTATGTGAAGATAAGTCAAAGGTCCTGTTCGACCATGGCTTGCTTTGCTTGGAAGCATGGAGGAAGTGATTTCTCTGTTTTGACCATCCTCTTTGAAGACTGGACACTGGTTCAAGTCCATCTGGTGGGGTCTCCTCAGCCTCCTTGATCAAGAGGACAGGTGACCCACTACAATTACAGGACATTTTGATTGATGCTCATAGTCCCCTTGAACTAGTTGACCTAGAAGGGTGTGCTGGATAGCTTTAGTGTCAACTTGACACACCTGGATTGAGGGAGCCTCAATTGGAGAATTGTCTCCATTGGACTGGCCTGTGGCCATGTCTGTGGGGTATTTTCTTGATTGTCAAGTAATGTGGGAAGGCCCAGCCCACTGTGGGTAGTACCACCCCTGGGCAGGTGGGCCTGTGTTGGATAAGAGAGCAAGCTGAGCAGGGGCCAGGGCAGCAAGCCAGTAAGCAGCATTCTTCCATGGCCTGTGCTTCAGCTCCTGCTTCCAGGTTCCTGCCCTGAGTTCCTACCTTGGGCTCCCTGATGAACTACGACTTGGGAGATGTAAGCTGATAAACCATTTCCTCCCCAAGTTGGTACTGGTAAGAGTATTTTGTCACAGCAATGAAGAAACAAAGCAAGACAGAGGGCAAGGAGCAAAAATTGTCCTTTATGTCCCTCTGACCAAATTAGTATAGGCCTCAAAGTATGTTTGTTAAACATCCAAGAAGGTTAGTTCCACCAGTCTGGTACTTTTAATTACTGTGTGTCATGTAGATAAATCTTGGGCAAAGACCAATTGTTCTCAGATAAACCTTACCTAGACATATATTTCTTGATCTGCTATGTATAATTTGTCAGTAGGTTGTAGGAGTAATATGGTTCCCTCTGGTTTTCAAAACTAGCTAGGCATTATTTATCTCTCGCATTGTCTCACGCCTCCACCATGGTTTTCCCACTTAAGGTGCTCCCATTTCCCCTCTTTCTTCCTTAATAATACCCTTCTCCTATGGTCCTACCTCTCTTGAGCTCCTTCTTTCCCCTTATCCCCTAGGATCCTTGTATACCGTTCCCTCTCCCCTCCCTTAAACTAACGCAATTTTTATCCATATCTCCCTTATTGAGGCCTGTTTCCTACTGTTCTTCTCTTTCAGGTTCTTTCTTTACCTCCATGTTTCCTTTCCATTATCCTGGTTCCTGTAGTTATGTCTGGATACATACTCACTTATCAGGGTTTGGTTCTAGGATCCACATATGATGGAGAACATATGTTGATTTTTTTTCTGAGTCTGTGTTACTTAGTATTATACTTAGTATAAATGCATGTTGAATTTTTTCAAAGGCCTTCTCTACATCTATTGAGATGACCATGTGGTTCTTGTCTTTGAGCCCATTTATATGATTTATGATGTTTATTGACTTACATATATTGAACCATCCATCCCTGCATCTTGGGATAAAACTGACTTGACCATGGTGGATGATCTTTTTGATATGTGTCTGTATGCGGTTTGCAAGTATCTTGTCGAGAATTTTTGCATCTATGTTCATTAAGGATATGGGTCTATAGTTTTCTGTTTTGGTTGTATCTTTACCTGGCTTTGGTATTAGAGTGATGCTGGCTTCATAGAAGGAATTTGGAAGTTTTCCCTCCATTTCTATTTTTTTGAATAAATTAAGTAGTATTGGATGTAGATCTTCTTTAAATGTCTGGTAGAATTCTGCTGTAAATCCATCTGGTCGTGGGCTTGTTTTAGTCAGGAGGTTTTTTATTACTGTTTCAGCTTCTTTTTGTGTTATGGTTCTGTTTAAGCTGTTAATCTCTTCTTGGTTTAGTTTTGGTGGTTCCCATGCCTTTAGATATCCATCTATTTCTTTTAGGTTTTCAAATTTAGTAGCACATAGGTTTTTAAAGTATTCCCTTATAATGTTCTGTATCTTTCTGGTGCCTGTTGTGATTTTCCCTCTATCATTTCTGATTTTGTTTATTTGGAGGTGCTCTTTCTTTCTTTTGGTTAACTGGGCTAGCGGTCTGTCAATCTTGTTTAACTTTTCAAAGAACCAGCTCTTGGATTAGTTGAATCTTTGTATTGTTTTCTTTGTTTCAATTTCATTAATTTCTGCCCTGATTTTTGTTATTTCTTCTTGTCTGCTGGGTTTGGGTTTCATTTGCTGTTGCTTTTCAAGTGTGTTGAGTTGCAATGTTAAGTCATTTATTTGTGTTCTTTCCGATTTTTTGATGTAGTCACTTAGAGCTATAAACTTCCCTCTAAGGACCACTTTCAGCGTGTCCCAGAGGTTTTGTTGTGTTGTATTGTCATTTTCATTTAATTCCAGGAATACTTTTATTTCTTTCTTAATTTCTCTTTTGACCCACTCATCATTCAGGAGTGTGTTGTTTAATCTCCATGTGTTCATGTGTTGATTAAGGCTTTATCCGGTGTTGATTGTAAGCTTTATTGCATTGTGTTCTGATAGAATGCATGGAATTATTTCAATCTTTTTGTATTTGTTGAGGTTTGTTTTGTGCCCCAGTATACGGTCAGTTTTGGAGAAGGTTCCATGGGGTGCTGAGTAGAAAGTATGTCCTTTGGTGCTTGGGTGGAATACTCAGTAGATGTCTGTTAAGTCCATTTGATATATGGTATTTTTTAATTCAGATGTCTCTCTGTTAACTCTCTGCCCTTTTGACCTATCTAATGGAGACAATGGGGTACTGAGGTCCTCTACTATGAAGGAATTGGGATTTTCTGAGTCTTAAAGTCCTGTAGTATTGTTTTTATGAAGTTAGGTACACCAGAGTTTGGTGAATATATGTTCCTGATTGTAATATATTCTTGATTTATTATTCCTTTGATCAGAATGAAGTGGCCCTCTTTATCTCTTCTCATTAGTTTTAGTTTAAAGTCTATTTTGTCAGATATTAGAATTTCTATACCTGCTTTTTTGTTAGTACCATTTGCTTGGTATATTTTTTTCCTTCCTTTCACTTTAAGATAGTATCTGTCCTTGAAAGTGAGAAGGTTTCTTGAAGACAACAAAAAGATGGGTTTTGTTTCTTAACCCACTCACCTAGTCTGTGTCTTTTGACTGGGCAATACAGTCTGCTAACATTTAAAGTTATTAATGATAGATGAGTATTGAATCCTGTCATTTTTATTTCTATTTACATTCATGATGTAGCTTGCTGGTGCCAGCTGGCCAAGATGGACAGTACCTGAAAGGGGGAGTGAGGATTGAAAGAAAGAAAGAGACAGGAAAGATGCTTGGGAGGACTGACAGTGAATGACTGCAGCCCCTGTTTATTTCAGCTCCACCTTTTTATACAGAAGAACTCAATTAGTTTCAACAGCTATTTTCCCCACCTG
Organism: Nannospalax galili; assembly: GCF_000622305.1. Taxonomy (NCBI): domain Eukaryota; kingdom Metazoa; phylum Chordata; class Mammalia; order Rodentia; family Spalacidae; genus Nannospalax; species Nannospalax galili. The sequence continues at coordinate 1,454,074 of NW_008354532.1, forward strand.
TATCTGAGGGTCAAGGAGCAGTCAGATACTTCAAAGCCTTCTTTGATCTTTTTGTTAACCACTGTTGCCTCAAGGCCAGCTGTTGTTAGGCTCTCCATATAAACACATTCCTCCTGATTAGGCAGATTAGGTACTGGTGTGCATAACACAAACTCAGTAAACAAGCCTGCCACAGCTCCATGTACATAATAGACTAACAGCTCCCAACAGTAGCTGTACTTTTCCACATTTATACTTTCACTGAATTTCTTTCTGCAACCTCTTGGGTATAGTCACTCTCTTCAGCTCTTTGTATTGCTTCCAGAACTCTCTGAAGGGCTGGTTTTGTGGACGTGAATTCCTTCAGCTTATTTATGCCGTAGAAGATTTTTCTTTCCCCTTTGACTATTATTGACATTTTGGCTGGGTATAGTAGTCTGGGTTGGCATCTGTGGTCATTTAAATGAATACTTTGGCCCAGGCTCTTCTGGGTTTCATAGTCTGCATTGAAAAGTCAGCAGTAATCCTAATGGATTTTCCTTTATATGTGTCTTTTTTTTTCTCTTTTGCAGCTTTCAATATTGTCTCTTTGTTATGTACATTTAGTGTTTTTACTCTGATGTGCCGTGGAGAGTTTCTTTTCTACTCCTGCCTGTTTGGTGTTCTATATGCTTCTTGTATTTGTATGGGCATGTCTTTCTTTAATTTTGAGAAAATTTCTTCCACAATTCTGTTGAAGATCTGGTCCATGCCATTATCTTAGTATTCTTCTTCCTGTATGCCTATGATTCATAAGTTTGGTCTTTTTATGGTGTCACACAATTCCTGCATATTCCATTCTTGTGATTTCTTAAATTTTTCATAATCTTTGCTTGAGTGGTCTAGTTCATCCACTTTATCTTCCAGTCTTAATACTCTGTTTCCCATTTCAGTCATTCTATTGTTGAGGCTTTCTCTTGTTTTTTCTAATTGACTTACTGAGTGTTTCACTTCATTCTTCATTTCAGCCCAAGTATTCTTCAATATTTCTAGCTCTTTTCTGAATTCATCCAGAAGTTTATCCCTATCTTCCTTCAGTTCTTTAATTTCTTTGTGTGTTCTTTAAATTAATTGAATTCTTTTATCATGTTTATAATTGTTCTTTTGAGTTCCATGTCCTGCATTATCTATAGGGGGTTCTCATTGTACTCCTCTAGAGGACTTTTTGGTATTTGGTCAGTGTTGAGGGTCCTCCTCAGGCCAGCTGTGATGACCATGACCTGGATCGGGTGCCCTGCTTATTGGGGTGGGCGGGGGGAAGAGGCATGAAGTCAACACACAGACACTGGGAGTCAGGTAAAAGCAAGCACTGGGTGAGGTGCTGCAGGCTCATTTAATGCAGGAGGGGGCAGGCCTTATATTTCCCTTTCTCCGCCCCCAAGTCCCTTTAGACAGTGTATGGTTTCTGGTTGTTCCGTGCTATGTAGTCCGTTTGCGTCAGCAGTCACTAGGCTCATGAGCAGGGTACAGATGTGTGGGCTCCTTTTGGTGGGCTCCTTTTTGCGGGCTACTTATGGGCCAGGAAGTGAAGTGAACTCTCACTGAATCCCAGGGCTCTGGGCCTGTGCCATCTTTGGAGGCCTCCTGCTACTTTTCCACCCTTTTTCTTTAAAAATGACTGTCAATGAGAGCCTGTAGGTAGCTCCGCCTTGGGATGACCCCAGCATTATGGACTGTGCCTGTCTTAGGTTGTCCTATCTGGGCATGAACCTTACCCATCATTGGAGCATGGGCATATGCGTCCATGTCCTGGCTTAGGTGGATTCAGTCTGACAGGAGCTTACCCATCATTGACTACCAGCCCTCCAAGGAATATCATCCTGGGGGATCAGTTGAGGTGGGGAATTATCTGTAGGAGGCCTTGCACATCTGTGAGCCAAGTCTGTCGGGCTGCATAGAGCGGCTTGAAATCATCTTCGTGTATTGCTCTGAGGGCCTGATACACTGAGTGGTTGAACTTTTTCTGACTGCGGGAATGAATAACAAGGCATTTAAGAAGCAGAAAGAGAAGAATAATTATGCCTGTCAGGAGTAGGTAAGTGATGATCCAAAACTGGTCAAACAGTGTCTTTAGATTAGACCAGATTTTTTCTAAGAACCCTGAATTGATGTCCAGCATGGGTGCATGGGTATAATTTAGAGCAATAATTTGATTAGTAATACAGAGTAATTAAGAAACTTTTGATTTCAGTGGCCGTGAATATAGTGCACAAGTTGTAGGCATGCTTCAGTAATATTCTGTATCTTATAGGGGGTGAGACAAAGTGACTTAAAGTGAGGGTCACAGGCTAGCAGAGCCATGTCTTTGGTAATTGCCAGCTCTTCACTTAAGAGATCATCTGTTGTTGTAACACATTAATTGCCTGATGAAGATAAGGGACTGAGTATGAAAGGTAGAGGAGGTTCTGGATACGACCTCACTGAGTGTCTCCACAGTAGTGGAAGATTGGGTGATAGCCACCGCAGCAGTGGCTCTCCATGGCACCCCTTTTCCTCTTGCTCCCCATACCATGGCAGAGATGCCTCCCTAAGCCCAACCATGCCATCCCTCCCTTCTGCCGCTTCAGCCACTCTCCCTCTGATCACTCCCTAGGATCTTGGAGACAGCTGGCCCCCACGTATCCCTGTGGCATTAAGAACTCTCATACCAACCGCTAGTCAATACTCGGTAACTGGGATCTCTGTGGCCCAAACGCCTGCATGAACATGAGGCTGTTACTGGCACAGCAGGGCCTTCAGCTTTCCAACAGCACTTACACTAACTCCAATCCCTCTACTTATGCCAAAACCAAAATCCTTACATCCATTGATCACCCGACATCCTGGCCCCACCCCCATTTGCATGCGGCCTCTGTTTGCCTTATTCTTAGCCAATGTTAACTCTGACCCTTGGGGACAACTCAATTGCTCTGATACCAACACCACCTGTGTACTGGTGGTCTGCCGGAACCATCCTGCTCACATAGTTCTCTTTATGCGTGAACCCACTGCCCTTTGGGTCTAGTCACCAATGCCACCCGCTTCCATGCTGTCACCCTTATAGAGCAGACAGCCTATAAGGATGGGATGGGCATAGAATAGAAGGGCAAAATGGGGGCAGAGGGGTGGTGGCCCCTTTCCTCCCCGGCCATGATTACACCCAGTGCACCGAGGGCTGAAGCTACTTTGGTGTTGCTGGAGGCAGGGGAAAGGCCCTTGAGTTTAAGCACATAACCCAAGGAGGCATTGCTGGCATAATCTTGGATGGTCAAGTTGAATAGCCCAATGCATGAGGATGTGTTGTTAGTAGTGAAGCATAGAGAGTTATTTAGGGGCCAGGAACCATTGAGTGATTCTCAGGAAGTAACTGGGTCCATGGTGGGGAGGTCACGTGTAGAATTAGTTGAATAGAGGGTGGGGTAGGCTGGGGAATGAAGCGATAAGGGCAAGAGTATAGGTGGGGAGGGAACCAAGGCCCAGTGATCATGGGCCGTGGCAGGGGCGGGTAAGAGCAAACCAATTATCCAGATAGTGGCAAGGTCTCTGGGTCCTGGGGGTCCTGTTGGTTGGTTGCTGTTCTCACATCTCTCGCTGGTACCCATACTGGCTTTGTTTCTGTCTGAGGAAACACACAAGCATAGCCTCGCCCTCTTGTTAACAAGAGGGTGCGCGGTTGTCATTGACATGTTACGGGGTCCTTCCATCTCACTAGTGGCAGGGGTGCAGGCCTAGGTATGGTAGCCTAGTGTTATGGGCATGCGGGTTTCACGGAGCACCAGCTGCTGGGCGTGGCGCCGGTCTCCCACACGTCGCTGGAGTGCAGCGGGTCCTGCGGGCCACGTCTGCTGTTCAGGTCCCTGGCTCTCTGCTGCTGGGGTGCGCAGGTTTCACGCACTGCGTTGCTGAGGGTCTCTGCTACTGGAGTTGGCGGCTCTAGGACCGCTGTCAGCTGCCTGGTCAGGTTCCGTTTCAATTTCCACCATGCACTCCCTCTAAGTTCGAGACCCGTTGGCCACCAGGTCACGAGGGGAGGTGTGAGAAACGGCGAAAGCAGGGTTTCCGTGAGTCGTGGTTTACGAAGAGACAGCCCTCTCCGGAGAGACTGGATCATAGGCAGTAAGACACAGAACTCAGCTCAGTACCGCTCCTTTATTCAGTGACTCAGCTCGGCTCTAGGTCTTAGTGATTCAGCTCCAATTAATTAAGGGGAAACCAGGTTATTTATACTGTGGGGGCAGTGGCAAAAGCCTTAGTTGATAGGTGCTTTTAGGATGTGTGGTGGTGGGCTCCTGCCAGGCTGCCAGACATTGTCTGATTATCACACAGGAAAACCTGGCAGTTCCTATGCCAGAGGCCATGTTTTTGGTAGGGCATCTGTGGTGGCCACTTCAAAAGGTGAGTCAGGAAGAGAGTAGGAAGGCACCCTGCTGATAAAAGGAGTCTGTGCATATGAACTCCGAGCCCCGTGGGCTATCTGGACATGGAGAGACTGCTACCTTACACAGCAGGGGTCCCCAACACAGTGTTTATAGGCCAGGCTCAACCCATTTTCATTGAAGGACAGGACACTAATGTTAAATAGCACTTTAATTAGAGCCAGGTGTGGGTCCCTTTTAGACTCAAGGATAGCAAATTTTTGTAATGTTTCTTTGAGGGTCCTATTGGCCCACTCCACAATGGCCTATCCTTATGGATTATAAGGGATGCTGAGGGAGTGGCTAATTTTCCATGTTGACAGAAACGATTAGAATTGTAGAGAGGTGTAAGCTGTCCCATTATCAGTTTTTAGGGCCCATGGCACTCCCATTACCAGCATTGCTGATCTGATCACTTTAATGGCATGTGAGGCCTTTTCACCGGTTTGAGAGATGGTGAAAAGAAAGGAGGAGTAGGTGTCAACAATGACATGGACATACTTAAGATTACCAAAGGAGTTATTATGGGTGACATCCACTTGCCAGAGAGCATTGGGTAGGAGACCATGCGGATTAACTCCATATTGATTGAGGGGGCCTAAGGGAGCCAGGGGTGCACATGTAACACAAGAGCTGCTCAGATGTTTGCATTGAGAGATGGGTAGGTCGGGTAGAAGGAGGTGCAGACTATGAGGAGAAAGGTGAAATTGTTGGTGTAAGGCTCTGGCTTGTTCTAGTAGGGGAATCTTTATGGACATAATAAGTTTATCTACTCTGTCATTTCCCTTCACCAAGATCCCAGGGAGCTTGGTGTGTGATCTTATGTGGGAGATGTGCCAGGGCCATTTTCTGTTATCTAATATGATCTGGAGAGCTCTCATAGTTCTAGTGATGGGATCCTTGTGGCCTTTTACCCTGGCAAAGGGAAGACATTTGAGGGCCTGAACCGCATACTTGCTGTTGGAGAATATATTGAGCGGCTCAGTCTGGCAGACTTGGAAGATTTTTAATAAGGCCAGGAGCTCTCCCAACTGGACAGAGCCAGGATTGGCTTGGACATAATAGGTGTCATCCTTTCCCATGCACTGAAGGACAACGTCATAAGGGGACTTATTGGCATCTGAGAAGGCAAGCATGGCTAAAGGTAGGGGGGTTCTTGCATGGGGAAGCGTGTGTCTGAGTTGTGATTTCCAAACAGGCCAGGCTGGCCAGTCGCTTATCTGGGGGTGTGTGGTTATCCAACTCCCCTGTGAACCCGGACATCATTAGTTGGAAAGCCAGAGAGTCTTCCCATAATGTTTTGGAGTGCTTAAGAGGAAAGGGCAGTATAATTTTATCAAGTTCCTTTCCGAATATGCGTCTGTATGTTTGTCAGGCCTTAATTACTAACTTGAAGACAATATCATACTTAGAGCTAAGCCTAGTTAGGTCTGAGGTAGCCAGGTGGATCTACACCAGGGGGTCTTCCTGCCATAGTGCCTCCAAGACATCATTTTTAGTCCAGAGGATCAAGGCCAGTAATGGCTCTGCTGGGTCATGACGTTGGAGTGATGCAGATCAGAGTTTATGATCTATCTTATTAAGAAGGTCCTTAGCTGGCTGAGTGAGAGGAATCCTTGAAGTTGGTGAATTATGGCCTTCCAACAGGGAGAACAAGGCCCAGCATTCCAAGTCAGGGACCGGTATGAATTGCTTGAGCCAGTTTATAGTCCCACAGTGTTCTTGGAATTCAGTCAAGGTACATACAGTTTTTTTGTAAGATGGAAGAATTAAGTGGCTTAATTACTATAAATTACTGTATCTATGTGGTAACCAAGGAATGTGAAACGTTGGATGTATTGTAACTCATCTCGTGCAATATGGAGACCTAGACATTCTAGATCGGCAAGCAGACTGGGTATTGTAGCCTGTAGAGTATTGTGAGATTTGTGTGCTAGCAGTATGTCATCCACATAGTGGATGACAATTAGGTCCTTGGGGATGTTGGTTAAGGTCTTATTAACATATAATTGACAGATTGTGGGGCTATTTTTCATACTCTGTGGTAGTACCTTCCATTGGTATCTTTTGGCTGTTCTTTGAAAGTTGGGCTCCCATACTGTGAAGGCAAAGTGAGGTCTATCTTGTTCTGCTGGGGGGATTTGGAAGAAACAATCCTGGATATCAAGTACTATGATATGATGGGATAGGGGGATGGCTGTAGGGTGTGTTAAGCCTGCTTGTAGCGAGCCCATTTTTTCCATCTGGGCATTGACTGCTCTAAGATCTTGGAGAAGTCTTTATTGCCCTGATTTTTTCTTAATAAATATATCGGGGTATTATGTTTACCGAGAGAGGGCTCAATGTGGCCAAACCTCAATTGTTTGAGGGCAGATAATTTAGGTTCTATTATATGCCACTGGTTCACCCAAATGGCATCATTAGAGAGCCAGGTAATGGGGATTGGCTCAGGGGACAAGATTGGAGTTGATCCCAGGCGGGCAGTGGCCGTTAAGATTAGGGGTGTTGGGCAGGGTGTTGTCCTCTCCCTGATAGTCCCAAGTTATCATGGAACATGATATTAGCATTAAAGGCACAGTCATCTGTTGTAAGTACCATGCCCATGTCCTCTAGGACATCTCAGTCCCATAAATTATGGGGAACATCTGCTACTATGGGGGTAACTGTGCCCTGGTTTTCATCCAAGTCCTTCCAATATACTGGACATGTGACCAGCTTGGTATCTTGTTTGCTGCCAACTCCTTTTATTGGTGGGCCTGGCTGGTATTTTCAATGAGGGAATTTAAGGGATTCAGTTTCTGATATAATGGTGACATCAGCCCCTGAGTCTACCAGGCCCTTTATGGCAGTCCCATCTAGCAACAGGGTGAGGAGTGATTGAGGATCCAGAAGGTACATAATATCTGTCTCGTTTCCCCTCTTGTGGGCAGGGCTGAGGGGTGCCCCTGGTGAAGTTTGAAGGAGCCAAGTCTGGTTGAGGTTGTGACCTACAGTCTTTAGCCCAATGGAACCCTTTTTTGTACTTGGGGCAGCGAGTCTTGGGGTGGGCTGTACCTTTTGGGCAGTGGCTATAAAAGTGCCCAAGTCCAGCAGCCTTCTCATGTGCCAAAGTGGGTGGGTTTTCCTTGCTACAAAAGAGTCTCCAAGGAAACCGTCAAAGCTTCAATAGGGCCTGCCCTGGTGTCTAAGTCTCTAGTTGCGAGTACCCATTTGTGAACATTATCATTGTGGACAGGCGTGATAGCATTATGAGTAGGGGTGTTTAGGCCCTCCCAAATTAACCGTTTCATAAGCACTTCTTGGGTGGGTCCAGACTGCACTCGCTGCTCTACTGCCTCAGTGATACGGGTAAGGAAGTCCATGAAGGACTCCCCTGACTGTTGAATCAAATTACAGAAAAAGACTTGTGGGTCACAGGAGAGCAACATTTGAGGGCCTTAAAGGCCAAATCAGAAACTTGTTGGAAATAGTAATGGAGGCCAATAGTAGACTGGGAGATGGGGTCAGTATATTGTATGCATCCCATGAGCATGTCCAACAGAATGTTGAGGTCATATTGGAGATTTAGGTGTGCCTAGTTCTCAGCTTGATCGTCATAAGCTGCATGCCAGTTTACAAAGACTGAGGGTTCTAAGACTGCCTTTAGTAAGTTATACCAGTCATAGTGGGTTTGTAAATGTAAGGACCACTGGCAAAGAACCTGTCCAAAATATGGGGAGTCAGGGCCTGATTGCTCAGCTGCCTTGCAGATAAGAACGAGGTCAGCGAGTGGGGTGGGCAGCCATGGACGCTGCACTGCATCGGGGCTGACGTTAACTGAAATGCGGACAAGTGCGGGTGAGGGTTTAAGGAAGGTGGCCTAGGAGGGAGGGACATGGTATCAGGGGAAGGGGGGATGGTTAATGGGGGAGAGAGAGTAGCTCCTTCCGTGGGTAATGGGGCTGGGGAATTTCTGGGCATGGTAGCTCTAGGAGAGTATCCTGAGATACAGGCAAAGGAGCTCCTTCCTTATTGGAAGTGAGCACAGAGGTGGCATCCACCTCTGGGTCCGGGAGGTCTGGGGTTGAGGTAATAGCCAGATCCTCACTAGATTGCTCCCGGCAGTGTTTGTTGTAGGCCGAGATGATTTCCTCAGCAGAGGAGGATTTAAGGCTCGCAATGATGGCTAGGAGGATTGGTACGAACGATGTGGGGGGAGTGATCCCTGACCTGACCTCCCTTTTTCAGGTCTGGAAGAGGACCCGCATCCATGTGTCAGGGTCCCACATGTTTTCAGGGGAGACCCATGGAGCTAGATTAGTGGCTTCATCCCAAAAGTGTTCGATACCTTTTGGTTTAACTTTCAGCCCTCTGGTTTTAAGGAGCACCTTGAGTGCTGCCGTTTGTGGTTCCCTGCGTTGTGGTGGTAAATTGCCCATTGTGGGAGGGTCTCGTGAAGGGGAATTTTCCCCAAAAGTAGAAGACAAGGGTGACTACCAAGAGGGCATAAAGGAAACAAAGAAGCACTGTGAGCCACTCAGATGTAAACTGCACCGACACGTAAGGGTGTATCGGATCCAAATGTCTTGTGATTAGCGAGGGACTTCTGAAGGTCATGACCCCTTCATCTGTATGCTCACACGGTGTCACGGTGTCTCTGGGACAGGCAACAGGATGACCCAAAGCCTGGGCTCTGAGTTCAGGCTGGATCAGCCCTTATGTGAACTCACTGGGCTGAGCTGAGAGGGAAGAGGTGCTGATGTGGGCTTCGGGACCACATGGCGGAGTGTGCCTCCCTGATCTAACAAACTAGTCTAACAATAAAGATGACAGATGACAGGGTACAGGGGACAGAGGAGGGGGCTACTCGCTCACCCTCAAACAGCCGAAGAAACAGACAAATCCAGGGGCCTACTTACTGAATGAACTGAGGTTCTGGGTGTTGCCAACACCATGGGCAGGGTTCTCTGTTCAGGTGCCAGGTGTTGCGGGTCCTCCTCAGGCCAGCTGTGAAGTCCCTGACCTGGATCAGTCCCCTGCTGATTGAGGGGGCAGCAAGAGGTGCAGAGTCAACACTCAGACACCAGGAGTAGGGTAGAAGCAAGCACTAGGCAAGTGCTGCAGGCTCGTTTAATGCAGGAGGGGGCAGGCCTTATATTTCCCTTTCTCCACTCCCAGGTCCCTTTAGTCATTGTATCATTTTCTGGTTGGTTGGCCCTATGCAGTGTTTGGGTCAGCAGTCACTGGGCTCACAAGCAGGGTACAGAAGTGCGGGCTCCTTTTGGTGGGCTCCTTTTCATGGGCTATTTATGGGCCAGGAAGTGAAGTGAACTCTTGCTGAATCCCAGGGCTCTGGGTTGGTGCCATTTTTGGAGGCCTCCTGCTACAGGTGGGGATATGTTATTTTGGATTTTCATGTTATTATTTTTTCTCTATGATTTTGACATGTGAATTTCTTCTGATTCTTGTGTGAGACTCAAGCCTTCAAGTTTAGGTCTGCTTCTTTCTGTGAACTTTATGTGTCTTTGTGGTTTACTTTTTGGCCATGAAAGTCTGGTTCCTCTGAGCTTCCAGTTCTCTCTTTTTATTTTGTTAGAGTGGCCAGATTGCTTTTGTCTTCAGGAGTTCCCACAGAGGCCCAAGTCAGATGAGGATCAGATGCTCTCAGGCTTTCTCCTAAGGTCTGGATCCCTCCAGGATAGATTTTTACCTCAGGAATTTGGGGGTTGGACTGGCCTGGGAGCCAATGCAAAGGAAGATGGGGGTTGGAGGTGGCCCCAAGGGCCCCTGTGGACTGCACTGAGGAACTGGTTTGGTCTGGATGCACAGTACCAGGAAGAGGAAAGGTCAGCCCCAGCACCCAGGAAAGAGGCTGGGGGGTTGTGCTGACCCAGGGAGGCAGAGGGAGGTGAGGGTGGGGCCAGGCCCAGAGTGACCCTGTGGACCCGAGAAGGAACTGGGTTGGTCTGGATGTGCAGGATCAGGAAGCAATGGTGGTTCCCCTGGTGTCTGGGGCACCAAGACAAGGAATGGGACAGGACCCAGACTAGGAGGAGAGACTGGCTGAGGGGAAGATGGGAGAGTGAGTGAGGCTGGGGGAGTCAAGGCCCAGAGGGCCCAATCGACGTATCCTGGAAAGAGAAGCCTGCTGGTCAGAGAGAGGCCTGCAAGTCCTGCAGGCCCAGGGAAGCAGAGTATGTCCTTATTTTTAAATAAGATGATTCTATAATTTATCACTCACTGAAACACTTGTGAGTTTTAGATCATTAAAGACTCTTCTTGATAAACACACATTAAAAATAGAACATACCAATCAAACAGGCATGCATGGCGGCTCCTAGTTCTTAGCTGCCTTTACTGGTGTTCTAGAAGCATTTGCACTGTTATTTATCCCTCCTCTTGGATGGAGTATGCTTAGCAGCTAAGGACATAGGCAGACAAGTCAGACCAGCAGGGTGTAAATCTCAGCTCTCCCTGTTATTTTGAGCTGTGTAATTGTGGTCAAATCACATAAACTTTCTAGGCTTCTTTGTCCTCATTTGTAAAACATGAGTTATGATAGTATTTCTTCAGTGATTTGTTGTTACTGTGGAAAACTAGAAATCATATATACAGAACACAACACAGAAACTGTCACACACTTGACATTTACTAAATGTTGGCCATAACTCATCGCACAAGACTATAGTTGTTACAGGCCTTTGAACCTTGAACTCTTTCAGAACAGGGACCATATATTATTTATTCATCCTTATGGTCTCAGTTTACAGCTTAGTGTCTAGAAGGCAGTGAATTCTAAAAACGACCAAAAATGCAGAAAAAAATGAAAGCAAGTTAGACGTAAAAAAATTTCTCCAGGTCAGGTGCAGTGGCATATGCCTTTAATCCCAATTCAAGAGTCAGAGGTAGGCAGATCTCTGTGAGACTGAGGCCAGCCTGGTCTGCATAATGAGTTCTAGGCCAGACAGTGCTACACAGTGAGACTCTGTTCCAAAACACCAACTATACCAACCAAACAAACACCCCCACAAGGCAATCAGATAGCTCTCTGATGTCCAGTCATGTTTTACTCAAAAGAAGAAACAGAACTCTTCCTGATCATTGTGTAACATGTTCTCAGTTGGTGTGACCCCCCCACCCCTACCCCCCAAAACTCTCCATTTCACTTTTACATACGGCAGAAAAAAATTTGTATTTCTTGAGTACCAAGAGAAAGAACCAGAATCCAGTTCATTCCATGTTTTTTCCCACTCTGCAAAGTGTTTATCTTGATCTTAGGGAGCAGAAATAGAGGATGAACACACAGCACATACTGTTAGATAAAGGATGAGGCGCTCAGAAGATTCTATTTCCCAGATTTTGAAACAAATGCACACCTTTACTCTGTTATTTCATAGGAACATGGATACTTTTAAGATGAAATTAAAATGTAATTTTGCTTTTTCTTATTGTTAGTTCTGTTTTGCTTATAATAAATTCACAATTTAAATCCTGCACAGGGGTAAAAATCAAAATTTATTTCAAGAGTTACTCAAATATAATAACTAGAATTTTTCAATAAGTGAGGAAGGCACATCTTGTCATACATTTTTCTTAAAACCTGAGCATTTAAAACATTTTTGAAGAGAATGTAGAATTTATTTTATTTTAAAAATATTTTATTTATTATTATGTTTTATCTTATGTGTATGAGTGCAGTGCCTGTATGTATATAGGTGCACCTGTGTCGTACAATGCCAGCGGAGGTCAGAAGAAGTTTTTGGATCCCTTGGAACTATAGATGATTGTTAATTGCCATGTGGGTGCTGGGAATTGAACCTGGGTCCTCTACAAGAGCAGTTAGTGCTTACTGAGCCATCTCTTCAGCTCCTAAGAATGTAGAATTTATTATCATTAAGCTCAAGGGAATATGAGCATAGATACTGTAAGTAATGTGAAAATATGAACTGCATGCCTGGTACTATTGTTGGCTATCAGGCCAAGAAATACAAGGGCAGTAGGGCTTAATGAAATGACCCAGAACAGTGGACTTCCTGCAGCATATTTTATTTTATTTTGAAATAGGGTCTCCTTGTAGCTCCAACTGACCTGGAACTATGTAGACAAGACTGGCCTCCATCCTCCAACTCATAGAGATTTACCTGCCTCTGTCTCCCAAGTGTTGGGATTAAAGGCATGCACCACAGTGCCTGATTTATTACATATTTTAATTAAACACACACAAATAATTATTTCACTAAAAATAGACTTTGTATACTTCAAATCTGGAATTTTAGGCAGCTATTTCAATTTAGTTCTTCATTGTTTTTTTTTTTGTGCCATCATTCCCTGGACTAGTTGGTTAATGACAGAGCCATGATTAGTATATGTGGTTAATGTTAAAGAGTTTTAATAGCAGGGGAATAGGTACTTAATAATCCCAAATAAACATTTAGTTCTACTCCTGGTTCATTTCTAAGTAGGCTATAAATTACTAGTTAATATCATATTCCAATATTTAGAAAAATAAACTAGGGATTGAAGATTGACTTTTCATGTTAGTGATACAAGTGATTGTACTGCTTAGATATTTAATTGCTTAATCTAAATGACTCAGTCTTGAAATAAAATATGGTCTCTTACCAACATTTCTGATATACTGTCATTTTCTTTATGGTCAATATTCCTTGGAGAAAGGAGCCAGGTCTTACTCCCTGTTCACCTCAGTGGTTGGCAGGGCTCTTGGCAGCTGATCAGTGACATCAATAGGGACTGCATGAGCAGGGAAATGGGTCTCTGGAAAATACAGGAGCCATGTGATGTCCAGGACAGAACTGCACGTCCCCCTTTGGTCCTTAGTTTTATTTTGTTGTTTTTTTCAAGAGTTTCAAAAGTGTCGTGGAGGAATATACTCTAATATCATGGATATTATCTGATGCCACTGAAAAGAGAGTTCTAGAAAGACACAAAGGAGAAAACCAGAAAATGAACACTGAGAAGTCATTTGAAGCTTTCTGGGTTTTTCTCCAATAAGTATACTATCAATGAGTGTTCTCTTATAAAACATTATTTTATTTTCATTAAATAAAATTATTGTTGATGGTGAGTTTGAGATTCAAGTCAAGTCTATGTACAAACTAAATAAAAAGCAATTAGCAAAGCAATTCAATTTATGATTTCATTAAGTTATGGAAATGAGCTGATTTAAAATATACCTTCTCCAAATCTGATGACAGTTAATTTGATTTGAATCTCACAGTGTAATTAAGTAAAATCATGTTGTATGACAAATTGTTACATCTTTGGTGTATGTAAATGTATATATACATGCTATAGAGATAAATTATTAAATATGTGTGCATAGTAATGTACATATGGTATTTAATTTATAAAATTGATCCTTCTATTATTATCGACCCTAGAAGGAAAACAAAACAAAATAGAATTGGCAAAAACACTTAAAGATGTAAGGAAATATTTTTATATTCAGAAAAGGATACATTTTTACAGTCAGGACTGTTCTTAGAATGACTAAAAGAGACGCATTTCCTAATTGGTGATGACTTCTTGCGAATACTGTGCAAGTACAGTTTTATGATAAATAGGTCTAGTTGTTCTAGTTTTAGGAAGGACTGCTACAAATAACAGAGAGAGAGAACTGTCTTGAACAGTTCGAAGTTGCTAATTCAGCTTGGAATTTATTAGGTCTTCCTGATGAATCCAAAGTTTTTGTTTTGGTACAATTCATAGGACATAATTTTGTCCAAAATCTTTGCATATATAGATTGTCTAAATCTATTTGTAGTCTCTGATAGACACATGCAAATAGCACATTTTCTATGTCAATAAGAAACTAAATACATTTTAAACAATCTAAGATTTAAAGAGGAAACAGCATATTAGATGGTGACTTAGAAGATCAAATGCACACAGAGAGGAAATAACTGCATATTTATCAATAACAATTTCCAGAGCTAAGATGCATCTCTTTTAAAATTGGCTGTAAATTTTTAGGTTTACTGTTGAATTAATATAGTTATACAATATTGGACTCAGTATAAACCCTATAAGGCATAAAATTAAATGAGGTTTTAACCTTTAAAAAAGATCTCCATTTCACTATTAAAATATACAGTTTCACGCAGAAAAATTCAT
>NW_008354532.1:1468708-1472679 GCF_000622305.1 Nannospalax galili
ATAAAGTCATCAGATAGATTTCAATGGTAATGTTTTTCACATCCACCAATTATCAAGGAGCAAATTTTTATGCTTTGAAGAATTTTTAATTTTTTTAAAAAATTAATAACCACATGCTTAAATGAAGCATTTTATTAGAGCTTTAACATATTCAGTAACACACTCCAGAGCAAGGATACATCTCTTTCAAAGGTGGCTGTAAATTTTTAGGTTCACAGTTGAATTAATACAGTCATACAATATTGAACTCAGAACTGTGAGGCCAGCCTGGTCTACACAGTGAGAGCCTGTTAAAAAAAAAAAGAAAAAGAAAAAAAAAAAAAAAGAGGGGTGAAGGATCTCGAATGTAATGGCACCCATCAGGGTAGCCATTTAAATCATGTCTGTTTACTCATTCCTTCCCAGACACCATGATTTTACATGCTCACCAGCACTTGGGGCAGAGGTATGCCTTGATACAGGCCTAAGTGACAGCAAACAAGTTGTGTAGAGTGATTATCTTTGTCCACTACTGAGTATATTACTTTTATTTGTTTTAGAAGCATATCATTACAGCTTTAATATGCTCAATAACAGTTTCCAGAGCAAAGATACAGCTCTTTCAAAAGTGGCTATAAAACTTTTAGGTTTTCTGTTGAATTAATACAGTTATAGAATATTGAACTCAGCATAAGCCCTGTAAGACATAAAATTGAGTGAGTTTTTAACCTTTAGAAAAGATCTGCATTTCATTTTAAAATATACTGTTTCTTACAAACTCATTGTTTTTGCTACTAACACTGAGGTGTTAGCGCATGAAACTCGAATCTGTATGTATCTGATTATTATTAGTCATAATCGATTGCACTCGGATCCTTGGCACCTGTATATGTCTAGAAAGTCATTGGGTAGATTTCAATGGTAATGTTATCACATCTACTAATTAACATGATGTAAATTTTTATGCTTCCTCCTCAAATACAATACATTTTAAAAAATTTGTTGATTTTTTTGTGTGTGTATATCACACAGAACATCCCAAACCAACTTATTCAATTAAACACTCATTTCCCAGATGGCACCTTCCCATAGCCTCCCTCCCCCCACTAGAGCCTTTATCCCTGCTACTGTCTGCTGTGTTGTTGGCATCCCCAGCTGTTCCCCACTGCTTGTCCATCTGGTGAACCTAGTCAGCCTATCTAGAGGTCTTTGTTTTAGGGAGGTCAACTGTTCCTCATCTAGAAGCAATCAATTGTCAATATTCCTCTAGATAAGATTGGGGTCTGCTGTTCATTTTCCCAGTTCTATGCTGGGTTACTATCTGGAGGTCCCTTGGGCACCCCGGACAACAACTCAAATGAATGTATCTCCTATCTGGCATTGTTGCTTGTTATGTAACCTTTAGCTAGTCATATGGACTCTTGAAAAATTATATTGGCCCCTTTAATCTTTGGTTATACTTTCCTTTTGGGTGTTTAAGGCCATACAGTTGGCCCAGATAAACCAATTTATTTTTACTCTTAAGGTCATTTGAGGATCTGTTCCTCAGGGGTGACATGGGCTTGGGAGGAGCCCCTGGCTCCTTTCTTTAACCAGTTCTGCCTATGTGAAGGTAAGTCAAAGGTCCTTCTCTACTATGGCTGGCTTCGCTTGGAACCATGGAGGAAATGTTTCCTCTGTATTGACTCTCCTCTTTGTAGACTGGACACTGGTTCAAGTCCATCTGGTGGGGTCTCCTCAGCCTCCTTGATCAAGAGGACAGGTGACCCACCACAATTACAGGACATTTTGAGAGATGCTCATAGTCCCCTTGACCTAGGAGGGCAAGGAGCAACTGTCCTTTATCTCCCTCTGACCAAATAAGTATAGGCCTCAAAGTATGTCTGTTAAACATCCAAGAAGGTTAGTTCCACCAGTCTAAGCTTTTAATTACTGTGTGCCACGTAGATAAATCTTGGGCAAAGACCAATTGTTCTCAGATAAACCTTGCCTAGCCATACATTTCTTGATCTGGTACATGTAGTTTGTCAGTAGGTTGTTGGAATATGGTTCTCTCTGTTTTTTAAAACTAGCTAGGCATTATTTATCTCTCTTACTGTCTCACCCATCCATCATGGTTTCCCCATTTAAAGTGCCCCCATTTTCCCCCTTTCTCCCTTAATAATACCCTTCTCCTATGGTCCTACCTCTCGAGTGCCTTCTTTCCCTTTTTCTCCTAGGTTCCTTGTATACCCTTGCCTCCCCCCTTCTTTAAACTAACCCAATTTTTATCCATATCTCCCTTATTAACGCCTGTTTCTTACTGTACTTCTCTTTCAAGTTCTTTCTTTTCCTTTACCTCCCTGGTTCCTTTCCATTATTCTGGTTCCTATAGTTATGTCTGGATATATACTCACTTATTAGAATTTGGTTCTAGGATCCACATATGAGGGAGAACATAGGCCGATTTTTTCCCCCAAGTCTGTGTTACTTCACTTAATATTACAGTTTCTAGTTACATGCATTTACCTGAAAATTTCATCTTTCTTTACTGCTGAGTAAAACTCCATCGTATAAATGAACCACATTTTCATTATCCACATGTCAATTGAGGGACACTTAGGTTGCTTCCATCTCTTAGCTATTGTGAAAAGAGCAGCAACAAACATGGATGTACAAGTGTCTCTAAAATAGGGTGAGTTCTTTGGGTATATGCCAAGGAGTGGTATAACTGGGTCAAATGGTAGGTTCATTTGTAGTTTTTTAAGAGTTCTTCACACTGCTTTCCATAGGAGTTGAACAAGTTTGCAGCCCCACCAGCAGTGGATGAGTGTTCCCCTTTCCCCACATCCTCTCCAACATTTGGTATCATTCGTTCTATTGATCTTAGCCAGTCTGACTGGGGTAAGAAGAAATCTTAAATTAAATTAATCTTTTATTTGAATCTCCCTAATTACTAATGATGTTGAACATCTTTTAAGGTGCTTCTTAGCCATCTTCTTCTTTTGAGAAATTGCTCATCAGGCCCTTAGCCCATCTTTTAATTGGTTACTTCTTGTCTTGATTCTCTGTTTTTTGAGTTCATTATATAGTCTGGATGTTAAACCTCTGTCAGATGTGTTGCTGGTGAATATTTTCTCCCATTCTGTCGGTTTTCTCTTCACTTCCCTGGTTGCCTCCTTTGATGTACAGAAGCTTTCTTGTTTAATGAGGTCCCATTTGTTGATTCTTAACCTTGTTTCCTGAGCAAAAAATGTCCGGTTTAGAAAACCCTTTCCTACACCTGTATTTTGTATGTTTTTTCCAAAGTTTTCTCCTAACAGTTTCAGAGTTTCAGGCTTTACATTGAGGTCTTTGATCCATTTGGAATTGACTTTTGTGCAAGGTGAAAGATAGGGGTTTAGTTTCATTCTTCTACAGGTGGATATCCATTTTTGCCAGCACCATTTTCTAAACATGCTGTCTTTTCTCCAGTGAATGTTCTTGGCCCCTTTGTCAAATATCAGGTGGCTGAAATCCTATTTACTAATATTTGGGTCTTCAGTTTTGTTCCATTGATCAATGGGTCTATTTTTGTGCCAGTACCATGTTGTTTTTATGACGATAGCTCTGTAATACAGCTTAAAATCTGGTATAGTAATCCCCTCAGCATTGCTCTTAGTGCTCAGAGTTGCTTTGGTTACCCGAGATCTTTTGTGCTTCCATATGATCCTTAGGATGTTTTTTTCCAATTCTGTGAAAAAATATCATGAGGATTTTGATTGGCATTGCATTAAATCTATAAAAGGCTTTTGGTAGGATGGTCATTTTCACAATATTAATTCTTCCACTCCATGAGCATGGGAGGTCCTTCCATCTTCTGATGTCTTCTTCTATCTCTTTCTTTAAAGATTTAAAATTTTCATTGTAGAGCTCTTTAATGTCTTTGGTCAGGTTTATTCTGAGATATTTTCCTCTTTTTTCAGCTATTGTGAAGGGGAGTGTTTCCATGTGCTCTTTCCCTGATTGCTTGT
>NW_008354532.1:1472709-1489375 GCF_000622305.1 Nannospalax galili
GAATGGGAGGGTTTCCCTGTGCTCTTTCTCTGACTGCTTGTCATTGGTATATAGAAAGGCTATAGACTTTTGTAGGCTAATTTTGTAACCTGCCACTTTAACTGAATGTGTTAATAATTTCTAGGAGTTTTGTGTGTGGAATTTTTGGCTTCGTTTAGATATAATATCATATCATCTTCAAAAAGGGATAATTTGAGCTCTTCTTTTCCAATTATTACTCCTTTAATTTCCTTCTCTTGTCTTTTGCTCTTGCAAGAGTTTCAAGTACTATGTTAAAGAGAAGTGGGGATAGCGGGCAGCCTTGTCTGGTTCCTGATTTCAATGGGAATGCTTCCAGTTTTTCTCCATTTAGAATGATGTCGGTTGTGGTTTTGTTATATATGACTTTTATTATGTTGGGGTATGTTCCCTCCTGTCCAATTCCCTCTAGGACTTTGAACATAAATGCATGTTGAACTTTGTCAAAGGCCTTCTCTGAATCTATTGAGATGACCATGTGGTTCTTGTCTTTGAGCCCATTTATATGATTTGTGATGTTTATTTGCTTATGTATATTGGACAATCCCTGCATCTCTAGGATAAAGCTGACTTGATCATGGTGGATGATCTTTTTGATGTGTGTCTGTATGCAGTTTGCAAGTACCTTGTTGAGAATTTTTGCATCTATATTCATTAAAGATATGGGTCAATAGTTTTCTTTTTTAGTTGTATATTTACCTGGCTTTGGTATTAGCATGATGCTGGCTTCATAGAAGGAATTTGGAAGTTCTCCCTCCATTTCTATCTTTTTGAATAAATTAAGTAGTATTGGATGTAGATCTTCTTTAAATGCCTGATAGAAGTCCACTGTAAATCCATCTGGTCCTGGGGTCTTTTTAGTCGGGAGGTTTTGTATTACTGTTTCAATTTTTTTTTGTGTTATGGGTCTGTTTAAGCTGTTAATCTCATTGATTTAGTTTGGGTGGTTCCCATCCCTTTAGATATGCATCCATTTCTTTTAGGTTTTCAAATTTAGTAACATATAGGTTTTTAAAGTATTCCCTTATAATATTCTGTATCTTTCTGGTGTCTGTTGTGATGTTTCCCTTTCATCTCTGATTTAGTTGATTTGGAGGTGCTCTTTCTTTCTTTTTGTTAACTGGGTTAGGGGTCTGTCAATTTTTGCTGCTTTTCAAGTGTGTTGAGTTGCAATGTTAATTCATTTATTTGTGTTCTTTCTGATTTTTTTATATAGGCCTTTAGAGATATAAACTTCCCTCTAAGGACAGCTTTCAGTGTGTCCCGGAGGTTTTGTTGTGTTGTATTGTCATTTTCATTTAGTTCCAGGAATATTTTTTATTTCTTTCTTAATTTCTCTTTTGACCCATTCATCATTCAGGAGTGTGTTGTTTAATCTCCATGTGTTCATGTGGTAACTAGGGCTTCTTCTGGTGTTGATTGTAAGCTTTATTGCATTGTGTTCTGATAGAATGCATGGAATTATTTCAGTCTTTTTGTATTTGTTGAGGTTTGTTTTGTGCCCCAGTATATGGTCAGTTTTGGAGAAGGTTCCATGGGGTGCTGAGTAGAAAGTATGTCTTTGGGTGCTTGGGTGGAATACTTGGTTGATATCTATTAGGTCCACTTGATGTATGGTATTGTTTAATTCAGATGTCTCTCGGTTAACTCTCTGCCCTGTTGACCTATCTAATGGTGACAATGGGGTATTGAATTCCCCTACTATTACTGAGTTAGGATTAATCTGTCTCTTAAAGTCCTGTAGTATTGTTTTTATGAAGTTGGGTGCATCAGAGTTTGGTGAATATATGTTCATGATTATAATATCTTCTTTGTTTCTTGTTCCTTTGATCATAATGAAGTGACCCTCTGTATCTCTTCTGATTAGTTTTAGTTTACAATTTATTTTGTCAGATATTGGAATTGCAATGCCTCCTTTTTTCTTAGTACCATTTGCTTGGTATATTTTTTTCCATCCTTTCACCTTAAGATAGTGCCTGTCCTTGAAATTGAGATGAGTTTCTTGCAGACAACAGAAAGATGGGCTTTGTTTCTTAATCCATTCACCTAATATGTGTTTTTTTGACTGGGGAGTTCAGTCCATTAATATTTAGTTATTAATCAAAGTTCTCTATTGAATCCTGTCATTTCTATTTCTGTTTACATTCTTGATATAGCTGTACTTTTCCACAGTTATACCTCCATTGAATTTCTTTCCCCAACCCCTTGGGTATAGTCATTCCTTTCTTCAGCTCTTTGTATTGCTTCCAGAACTCTCTGAAGGGCTGGTTTTGTGGAAATGGATTCCTTCAGCCTATTTATGTCATTGAAGATTTTTCTTTTCCCTTTGACCATAATAGACATTTTTGGCTGGGTATGGTAATCTCAATTGGCGTCTGTGGTCATTTATAACTGGGAATACTTTGGTTCAGGCTCTTCTGGCTTTCATAGTTTGCACTGAAATGTCAGCTGTGATCCTAATGGGTTTTCCTTCATATGTCACTTGTTTCTCTTTTGCAGCTTTCGGTATTGTCTCTTTGTTCTGTACGTTTAGTGTTTTTACTATGATGTGCCATGGAGAGTTTCTTTTCTGGTCTTGTCTGTTTGGTGTTCTGTATGCTTCTTGTATTTGTATGGGCATGTTCTTCTTTACTTTTGGGAAATTATTTTCTATGATTCTGTTGAAGATCTGGTCCATGCCATTATCTTGGGATTCTTCTCCTTCCTGTATGCCTATGATTCATAAGTTTGGTCTTTTTAGGGTGTCCCACAATTGCTGCATATTCCATTCCTTGCTTTCTTAAATTTTTCATAATCTTTGCTTGAGTGGTCTAGTTTGTCCACTTTATCTTCCAGTCTTGATATTCTGTTTTCCATTTCATTCATCCTATTGGTGAGGCTTTTTCCTTTCATTTCTAATTGGCTTACTGAATGTTTCACTTTCTTCTTCATTTCATCCTGAGTATTCTTCAATATTTCTAGCTCTTTTCTGAATTCATTTAGAAGTTTATCCCTATCTTCCTTCAGTTCCTTGATTTGTTTGTGTGTTCTTTAAATTCACTGAATTCTTTTATCATGTTTATAATTGTTGTTTTGAGTTCCACGTTCTGCATTATCTCTAGATGGTTCTCATTGTACTCCTCTAGAGGACTATCGGTATTTGATGGGGATATATTATTTTGATTTTTCATGTTATTTTTTTCTCTGTGATTTTGACATGTGAATTTCTTTTGTAGTTTCTGATTCTTGTGTGAAACTCAAGCCTTCAAGTTTAGGTCTGCTTCTTTTCGTAAACTTTATGTGCTTTTGTGGTTTGCTTTTTGGGCATGAAAAACTGGTTCCTCTAATCTTCCTGTTCTCTCTTTTGATTTTATATTAGACTTGCCTGATTGCTTTTGTCTTCAGGCGTTCCCACAGAGGCCCAAGTCAGATGAGGCTCAGATGCTCTCAGGCTTTCTCCTAAGGTCTGGATCCCTCCAGGAAAGATTTTGGCTTAGGACTTTGGGTGTTGGACTGGCCTGGGAGCAGGGCCCAGGAAAGATCCTTGTCTAGGCCACCCAGAGATGCAAAGGGACGTAGGGGTGGGAAGAGGCCCCAAGGGCTCCTGGGTACTGCACTGAGGAACTTGGTTGGTCTGGATGCAAAGGATCAGGAAGCAGAAAGGTCAGCCCTTGTGTCCAGGAAAGAGGCTGGCCAGTTGTGCAGTCCAAGGAAGCAGAGGGAGATGAGGGTGGGACCAGGCCCAGAGGACTCCTCGGGATGGACAAGGAACTGGGTTGGTCTGGATGCAAAGGATCTGGAAGCAGTGGTGTTTCCCTAGGTGTTTACGGCACCAAGAGAAGGAATGCGACAGGTCTCAGGCTAGGAGGAGAGACGGGCAGGGGAGATGGGAGGGTGAATGAGGCTGGGGGAGTCAAGGGTGGAGGGTGCCATCAACTTACCCAGGAGAGAGGCCTGTGGGTCGTGCATGCCCGGGGAAGCAGAGGGAGGTGAGGGCAGGACTAGGCCCAGAGGGCTCCCGTGGACCTCGAGAAGGAATTAGGTCCATGTGGATGTAAGGGATCAGGAAGCAGTGGTGGCCCCAGCCCGAGATGTCAGCCCCTGTGTCCAGGAAAGAGGCTGATGTGCTGCGGCAGCCCAGGGAAGCAGAGGGAGGTGAGGGTGGCACCAGGCCCAGAGGGCTCCCAGGATGGAGGCTGGAGGGTTGTGCAGCCCAGGGAAGCAGAGCAATTCTCCATATTTATAAACAAGGATTATTTTGCTTTTCCTCTAGCATATGTTCTCAATTTGCCATTAAATCAAGTTATTAAACAGGTGTTTATTGACTGTTGTGTATCTTTAATGTGCCCCATTCGTAAAAGATTAATAAAGTAGTATCTGTATACAAAATCCTTATTTTATGACTTATCTTCCATTGAGATAACTCATACTTTACAGTATAAATGATTTTATAATTTTCCTAAGAAAACAGAACTTTATAGGACAAGGCTTGAAAACAGGAAAACTCATGAAATGGAAAAAAGGGATTTGAGAAATGGTAGCATGTAGAGGCCATGTGGGTGGACCTTCCTGGAAACCCAGTGGAATCCCTCAGGGGCAAGTAGGTTCTGAACTGGGGTCTCCAGAGGAATTGAAAGAATCCCAGAGATCATCTGAGAGTTATATTGCCCATGTTACTTCATACTGGTACCCCACCAGAATGCAGATTCTATGCTTTCATAACTTGCACTGATTTAACCAGACCTTAGGCTGTAGCTTTCAACATGTACAAGGAATATTTTGAATTAGAGGCAGAAAAGTGGAAAAAGATACATTTGGGAAATTATCTATATTTGTAGTAATTAAAAAAAATCTGTGTTTTCAAAATCATATCTCCAAACAAACTGTCATGGCTAATTTGCAATTTAAAAATAATTAGATGCAAATAAATAATATCAATAAAAATCAACCATAATTATTTAGTTATTCAGTTAATTGATATGAAATTTTTACTTTCCTCATGGGGATATGTGCTTTTCATAAAACCTCTAGAATTTTAAAATTATAACTTTAAATTAAGTTTTAAAATCATGTGGGCAAACCAGACATGATGACACTTGTCTGTAATCCCAGCACTTGGAAAATGGAGGCAGGCATGAAAATCAGACGTTCAAGGTCATCCTTGGCTATACAGCGAGTTGGCCAGCTTGGGCTATGTGGTGGCCTGCCTCAAGGAAAATTTATGTGAGTAGCAAAATTTTGCAAATTTGGCAAAGTAGATGTGCAAAAGAAAACAAATACTTGAAGAAAGAAGCCTCACTAAATTTATGAGTTTCAGGAAACTGTAGTTAAAATGTTATGTGTGCACACAGAAAATGGCCACTGTCATGTTCTCCTAGAGGAGTGAATCAGGAGAGTGACTGGGCAGTGTTATCTCACACATGACTTATCACATGAGCAATATCACCTGCACATTCTCCAGAGAGTCATTTAGGACCCTGAGGTAGGTGGAGGAAATCAGATTCCACTACTGGTTCTAATTTCCCATTTGTTTTTCTTTCTTCTGGCATTTAGGGATTCATTCCTTGAGATGAAATGTGCATGGCTGATGATGGGTTTATGTAGGAACTTGTTCTGGACCAAGCCTTTAGATACTAGTGGGCCATCAATAACTTGCATGTATAGGAAACCCAAGGATACCCTTCATACCAGTGTCATTTGAAGGGGGGCAGATGTTCACTTAGGTAGCTTCATGCACTAGCTCTTACTATTAAAATGTGCCCCAACTCAGTCTTTGTCATCAACAGCAAGCTCTTACTCTCTCTTGGCTAATTCCTCAAAGGAATTTTGTGGCATATGATAAGGGTTGTGGGGACCATTTATCCATTCTTTTATATGCTTCTGTGTTTGTGAATTAATATTAATGACAAAACAAACTGCCTTTGAATGCTTACTTATCTTGTGAAGATCTGTACTCTTCATGAATGCATCCAAGCCTCAGACTGCCCCCTGAAGACTGTTGCACTCGTGTGCTCTAGCTGCAATAACAAAATTCCACAGATTGGGTGGTTTCAATGTTAAATTTTTTTTTCTCACAGTTTTGTGGCTAGAGTCTTTGAAAGTTAATCACAATTGTCACCTTTATTGGATTGAGAAATACTAGGAGATTAATAAAACTAAACCTAGGTGTGTCTATGTGGATGTTTTCAGAGAAAATTAAATAATGAGAGTACAGATCTAATGAATGGATTAATCCTTTGATGGGTTTGTAATATGAAGAAATTATTAAATGGCTAAAGGTAGGAGTCTCACTGGAAGAAGTAGTTCATTAGTGGAACGTCCTTGGACATATATCGTTTTTTTTTTAAAGATTTTGTTTTATTTTTAATTATATATACTATTGTGTGTGTGGGAGGGGTATGTACACCTGAGTGCAGGTGCCCACAGAGGCCAGAGGAGGGTATCAGAGTCCCTGGAGCTGGAGTTACAGGTGGTTGTGAGCTGTCAGATGTGGGTGCTGAGGATGGAAGTTGGGTCCTCTGCAAGAGCAATCTATGTTTTTAATCTCTTCAGTCCTTGGACATATTGTATCTTGCCTGGCCCCTTTCTGTATTCCTTCTCCCTATTTCCTGTGCACTGTGAAGTGAATAGCCTCTCTGTCACATGTTCCTGTCACTATTATATTCTGCCTAAACATGTAATGAATAACCCTGGACTGAACCTTTTGAAACCATGAGCAAAAATAAATATTTCCTCCTTTAAGTTGTTCATATTGGGTCTTTCATCATAGTGACAAGAAAAGCAACACAATGTCCAACATCAAAGTGCTTCGCAGGACTGATTTCTTGAGAGGTTGCTGCATTCCACTGACAGATGGCTGCCTTTTTACTGCATTCTTGTATGGCCTTTTCCTTCTTCTTCCTTTTTAAGTTTGAGAAAAATTTTATTGATTCGAGAATTTCATGAAATGGATTTTGAACCTATTCAGACCTCTTCCCTCATCTCCACTTTCACCCTACCACCATACCCCACACCCTTGACTTCATGACTTTTATCAGCAAATGAAAACCCCATCCATCTTATATAACATCTCTGAACTGGGTGCTGAAGAAATCATATCTCATTAGAGTGATCTGTAATTCTTACCCAGAGGTGTGCCAACGTAAGGGTCCACTCCCTTTCCTTTTATGTGATTTTGGGTCAGAATATGCCCAGATTTCCTGGAAAGGGGTTTTCACTTTTACACACTGCTTAGGAATGTCAAATAGGGATTTCTCTTTTTCTCAGCAGTCAGAAAAGCTTGGTTTTCCTCATCGAAGTTAGTTTTCTGTAGCCCTCGCATGCAGGTTACACTTTGCCTGTTTTTCGTTCTCACTCAGTACAATGACCCCACTGTAGACCAAGGTTTTCTCCAACAGGCTGATTTCCCTCAAGATTTTACTATGAGTAAAAGCAGAAATCTAGGTCCCCACAGCAGTCAGCAATGATCTCACTGGGTTCTAATCCAAGATTATTGGAAGTCTCATAGCTTCACATGACAATTTATTTTCTGAAATCTGTAGACTTCTTAGATTCTTAATGCTGTTGAGAATTTCAGTCAGATCTTGATAGGGTGATGATGCCATCTTATTAATTATCTGGCTAATTATTTTCTTTCTAACTTGAAAAGTCCTGAGTTCAGAATTTTGAGATCAATATGGAAGCACCTTTGGCCAAGTAAATATTCATCCAGTGTGATAAGGTTCCTCACATGATCCATCACATACATTCAACCTCTTGGGAAGTTGGCACACCCTGGGCCCTGAGGCTGACTGCCCAGGGCATGCCTCATTCTTACACTATTTTTTTCTCTCAACACCATCATTTTGAGCTGTCTTGTCATATTCCTTCTTCTATATGTCAAAACTCATTTTGAACAATGAGTTTTGGGTTGCAAGAGAGGACTTATTTTTGCACCTGTCTTTCATGCCTTTGTCTACCAGTTGAACGAACAGTCACACAAAGTGCTCTGGCCTTTTCTTTGTACATGCACATTCCTGGTGTCTCTTTATCTTTTTCTAAGGACATCAGTTCTGTGAATTAAAGTCCCACACTTAGGACCTTATTTATCAGCCATTTACCTCTTTAAAGGCCACATCTCCAAATACTGAGACATTGAGGATTGGGGCTTCAGCACAGGTGTTTTAAGGGAACACAATTCATTCTATAATAGTGGTAATTTTGGTATACTCAGTGCAAAGAAGAGAAAATTATTTTGCAAAGATAAAATAGCTGTATACCTTGGTGAAGGTCAAATTTAAACCCGACCTTGCTCTGGATGCACACTGGACTACTCTCCTGTGCTGCCACAAAATATACCTTGGCTGTGTATGTTTCTGTCTGGCTCCATTTTGCATTATAGCTACCATAAGTTCCTCTAAGAGCCCGATATTAAGTTGTCCTTCAGGTTTTGTTTTCAAGGTTACTTTTAATTTTTATCATTTTTATGATTCCTGAGCATTTTTATTTTGTGAAATGATGAAAGAAATGATGCAGAAATCATTAAATGGTTTTGAACCATGTAAGCCAGCTAACTCCAGTTATTAACTATACTTTGTATGGGGAGAAATGACTGTCTCTGTAATGGCATTAAATCTATATCTTTTCTTATCAGACTGTAGAAGGACTAGCTCTCCCATGTCTGCTTGCTATTTCCTATTGATTGTAATAGTTCTGTTTTTGAAGAGAACAGAATATTAGATAGAGTCACAGTACCCATCTTTTTCTCATAGTTATCAAAAGCTCCATTGTGTAATAATACTGCTTTACTCTTTTTTTTTTTATAGGCAAAATCAATTTTTCCTCAAAAGGATTAAATTCTAAGGCCTCAGGCAAAAAGACACTGAAAGTTAAGCTGCATTTTCTGTATAGTTGGTATTTGAGTGCCATTGACAATATAGGTCAGCCATAGACTGCTGATAATAGAGTTTCCACTCCTGAATTGGCATATTCGCAGACCACAGGTTCCTGTCAACCAGCACATGATAATTATAGCAGGCACTTGCTGGGTACAAATACCTAATATAAGGTCTAAATGTTAAAATTTAATGTTAATGCTTTCTGTCCCAAGAACAATTTAATACAGTTTAAACTTTCTTGCCATGGCTTTGGTGGCTTACTTCATCAGCTACTCATTGAATTGGAGTCTTCCTGCTTTGGAAAGCACATACAGGAAGAGTACCTCACATTGTGGTAATACAGAAAACCACCCTTTTCCACCCACTGTTTCTATGTCTAGCAATGCCTAGCACATAGTGAGCACTCAGGATGCTTGAGAAGATGCATATTGGTAATACATGCAGCCAGCCAAGCCGCTCACTGCCATTGTAAGATGGAAGATGATGGACAATGCAACCTTATATTACCTTTGAGAATCTCTGGGAAATAAATAGGGGGTAGTTGGAGGGCTATCCTATGAGGTGGGTGATGGGAAAAGCAGTTTCAGTGGCAAAGAAAAAAAGGAAACTTTAGAAAGCACAATTGATCCCTTATCAACTTGTCAAATACATTGCCATTAAACCATAACCTTTCTATTTCTTTTCTTAAAATTTTACCTATTATTTTTTAGTTTATATGTATGAGTGTATTGCCTGCATATAGGTTGGTGCACCCATGTCATGCAGTGCCCACTGAGGTCAGAAGAGGGTGTCAGATCACCTGGAACTGGAGTTATGGAAAATTGTTAGCTGCCATGTGGGTGCTGGAAATTGAACCTGGGTCTTCTGCAAGAGCAGCCAGTGCTACTAACCACTGAGTCATCTCTCCAGCCTAACCTTTCCATTTCTTGTCCCTAAGATCTCATCTTAACATAGGATCACAATATAAAAACAGTACAACTTTAAAAGTCCCACAGTCCTTAAAATACCAATACTTTAAAAGTTCAGTGTCTCTTTAAAATAATCCAAAGTTTCTGCTTTCATATATAAACTAAGGCCACCTGCCCAGGGGTGGCAACAACTACAATGGGCTGGGCACTCCCAAATCACTCACCAATCAAGAAAATGGCTCATAGATATGGTCACAGGCCAATTCAATACAATAAATTTCCTAATTGAGGTTCTCTCTTCCCAGGTGTGGCAAGTTCACAACTGAACTTATCCAGCACAGCAGCCCATGGAAATTTCTCTAAAATAGACCATATTTTAGAACACAAAACAAGTGTTTAAGAAATATAAGAAAAGGGACTGGAGAGATGGCTCAGCCATTAAGAATACTTGCTGTTCTTGCAGAGGACCCGGGTTCAGTTCCCAGCACCCACATTGTGGCTGACAACTGTATGTAACTCCAGTTCCAGGGAATCTGATGCCCTCTTCTGACATCTGCAAGCATTGCGCAACACAGATGCACTTGTATACATGCAGGCAAAACGCTCATACACATAAAACATAAAATAATAAGTAAAATATTTAGAAAAGAAATATAAGGAAGAAAAAAGGAATATATGAAAATTCAAATAATTTATTATATTCTATCAGATCATAACAGAATAAAACAAGAATAAAACAGCAAAATAAACTACAGAAGATATATTCACTCATGGAGATGGAATAGCACCCAACTGAATGAACAGGTCATCAAATATCAGAAGGGAAGCTAAAAAATTCCTACAATTGAACAAAGATTTAAACATCATTAGCAAAACCAGCGGGGTAAGATGAAAATGTGTCTATGAAGGAAATTTATAGCAACAAATCACTATCAGAAAGTTATCAAATAACTCAATAATGAACCTCCAGGTTTTAGAAAAACAAAAAATGTCAAACCCAAAATGAGTTGATGGAAAGAAATAATAAAGACCAGGACAGAAATCAATTAGACCAAGAGTGGCTGGAGGTGTAGCTCAGTTGGGAGAGTGCTTGTCTGGTAAGTACAAAGCCCTGGGCTTAATCCTTGGCACCACATGATCAGGCATAGTGACATATACTTATTAACCCAGTGCTTGGGAAGTAGAGAAAGGAAAATCAGAAGGTCAAGGTTTGGCTACACACAGAGTTTAAAGCTAGCCAGGACTATATGAGATCTTGGCTCAAAAAAAAATTAAACCAAGAGAATCTAAACAATGTGGATCTATAGTAAGCAATGCAATTAGGCAGTAGTCAGAAGCTCAACTAAAAAAGCCCAGGTCCAGACAGAGTCACTGCTGCATTCTAATATACCTTAAATGAGAGCTAACACCAATGCTCCTGAAACTATTCCATAAAATAGAAGGGGGAAAGGATGCTACCAAATAATTTTTACAAAGCTAGTATTACCTTGATCCAAAACTGGATAAGGACCCCCCCATATACATTATAGCAATCTCCTCCATGAACATAGATGCAAAAATTCTCAATAACGTACTTGGAAACAATTCAACAACATTTTAAAAGATTAGTCACCATAATCAAGTTGGCTTCAGTTTGGGGTGCTAATCAATAAATATAAAATATCACATAGATAAGACTCAAGGACAGAAATCATACCATCATCTCAAGACATGTAGAAGTCTTATGAAGGGAAGACAGCATTTTACCAAAATCAGGGAAAAGACAAGGTATCCACTTTCCCCACTCTTGTTTTTTTTTTAAATTTATTTTATTTTTCATTGTATGCATGTGTGTCTGTGTATCGATATGTGCATGTGAGTATGGGTGACTGTGGTAGCCACAGACATCAAATCCTCTGGAGTTGGAGTCACAGGCAGTTTTGAATTGACATATGTGGGTGCTAGGAGTTGAACTCAGGTCGTTTGCAACTCAGTACATTCTCTCAACCACTAAACATCTCTCCAGCCCCGACTTTCCCCACTCTCCTACAGTACAGTCCCTGAGGTCTTAGAGCAATACAACAAGAGAAAAAAAACCAAAAAGGCCACAAATAGGAAAGTAAGAAGTCAGGTTCTCCCTATTTGTAGCTATGATCCTATATATGAGGCCCTAAAGAGTCCATCAGAAAACACTGAGAATGGATGAACACATTCATCAATGTTAACAGTATACAAAATCAATGCACACAAATCAGTAGCTTTGGTATACATCAATAGTGAATATGCTGAGAAAGAAATCAGGAAAACAGCCCGCATTCCAACAGCTTCGAAACCAGCCAAGTAACCAACCAAACCAAACCAAACCAAACCAAACCAAACCATACCCTAGGGATAAACTTAAAGAAGAAAGAGAAAAACCTCTGCAATGGAAAAGTTAAAGCTGATGAAAGAAATTGAAGAACACACGAGAAAATGGAAAAATCTCTCATGCTTAATGGTTAGTAGAACAATTGTGAAAATGGCCATTTCCTCAAAGTCAATCTACAGGTTCAATATAATCTTCATAGAAATTCCAAAGACATTCTTCCAGAAATAGAAAAAAACTATCTAAAAATTCATATGCAAATACAGAAAGCCCCCCAATAGCCAAAGTGATCCCAAGCAAAAGAGTTGCAGTGCTATTCACAATAGTCAAGTAATGGAACCAGCCTAGAGGTCTATCAAAAGATTTAGAGAATGTAGTATAAATGCACATTGGAGTTTTATTCAGCTAAAAGTAAGATTGGAATTATGTCATTATCAGGAAGGATACCTGCAAGAGGATGTCATGTAATGAAGACTCAGAAAGACAAATATTTTAAGTGTTCTTTCATTTGTGGACCCTAGATTTTATGTTGATACATAAATCATTTATGCATATGAAAAGTTCCATTAGAAGACACATATTATCATTATCCTGATGTCTCTTTACAAGTTGAAGATCTTTTCACATCTCTTTCCCAACAGGAAAGTTGTTGATTCCCTTTCTTTTTACCTTTAAGCCAACCCTAATTTAATAAGTGCTATTGAAAATAAATCATAGGAGATAGTGTCCCTGTCTTTTATATGCCTGTAATTTCATCAAGGAGGTAAAATAGACACACTAGAAGCATTAGGAATTTGAAAATACAAAACAATAGGAATTTTTAAAGTTTTTATGTGTAGAATTTCTATGACTTATGATAGATATGTTCTATTAAAGAGGACACTGCAATTATTTCTTTGATTGTAGCTGCATTTTCAGTTTTAGAGCCTGTGCTATTTGTAGCTTACATTTTTACAAGTGTAGTTTATCTGAAACAGCAGTTTTTTAAGAATCACCTAGGCTCTATATTTTTTGGAGATTTTTGGAATGTTTTGAAAAAAGCTAAGCAAATCTGCAAATGCACTTTAGCAACTGCTAGGATGATGTCAGACTCAGCAACAACTAACTGTCTGACAGCAGCAGGTCACAGAGGTAGAGAGGTAGGATGCA
Source organism: Nannospalax galili (assembly GCF_000622305.1). Classification (NCBI taxonomy): domain Eukaryota; kingdom Metazoa; phylum Chordata; class Mammalia; order Rodentia; family Spalacidae; genus Nannospalax; species Nannospalax galili. The sequence goes on from NW_008354532.1 coordinate 1,485,984, forward strand.
TCCCAAGAGGTAAGATGCATCCCAAAAGAATGCTGGTAACTGAAAAGTTTGATCCTCAACAGTAAAAAATAAGGTGCAAGGATGACTGAAAAGCTGTTAGGTGTGCAGCTGGACAAAGATTCAGGTGTCAACAAAGGTAGAAGACTTGTCAGGGCTGAGCAAGAAAGACTGACCTGTGTTGCGCTGTAAAAGATTGGGTTTATAGTAATGGTCTAAGTTTGTTTTGTGCTTCCATAACAGAAAATCTGAAATGGAGTTCTTTTAAAAGAGTGAAGACTTGTTTCTTACAGCTCTAAGTACTGGGAATTCTGAAAGTGAGGGGCCCACATCAGACCCTTATGCTTTACCATCCTGTGGTAGAAGGTGGAAAGACAGGACAGCATTGGAGAGCCAGAGATAAAATGTACAGAGAGGCCTTTTTATAATTATTCTTAATCCATTCACGGCGGGTAGAGCCCACAGGACCCGAATACCTCTTCTCAGGCTTCACCTCCTCATTGTTGCACTGAGGATGAAGCTTCTTTCCTTTCATCTTTCTTTTCTCTCTCTCTTTCTCTTTCTTTCTCTCTTTCTCTCTCTCTCTCTTTCTCTCTCTCTCTTTCTTTCTTTCTTTCTTTCTTTGTTTTTTAAGTTTCTGATGGATGCTTTTTGGAAGACATATTCAAGCCATAGCAATAATGAAATCTTTTTTCTTTAATGTCTGTTTTGCTATTGTTAGGAACTAGTTAACAGGTATTAGTACTCAATAATGAATAGAACATCCAACAGTCCTAATTATTACAAGAGAAAGAATGCCTAAATTGGGGTGTTTAAAGAATTGCATGATATGCAGCCATAGCAACAAAACTAGCATGGCATGAGCACAAAAATAGATGTGTAGATCAATGGAACAGAATAGGAGATCAGATATGAACCCATGCAGCTGTAGCCATCTGAGGTTTGACCAAGATACCAAAAATACTCACTGGAGAAAAGAAGCTTGTTCAACAAATGATGCTGACGAAACTGGATAGCTACTTATAGAAGAATGAAACTAGATTCTTGTCTCTTACCTTGCAGAAAAACCAACTTCAAATGGGCCAAAGACTTTAATGTAAGACCTGACACTCTAAGATTGTTAGAGAAAAAGAAGGAAAAACACTTGAGAATATAGGAACAGGTGACAGCTTTCAGGGTAAGACTTCAGTACTCAGGAATAAAGTGACAACTGGAACCTCATAAAACTAGAAATAGTTAATTGAGTGAAGAAGCAGCCTTCAGAATAGGAAAAAATTTGCCAGCTGTATATGTGATGGAGGATTAACGTTTAGACTGTATGAAGAACTAAGAAAACTGAACAAGAAAAAAACCTGCCTAATTTAGGAAAATGAACTAAGGAACTGAAGAGTAAGTTCTCAAAAGAAGAAATTCAAACGGCCAATAAATATTTTAAAAACTTTGCAACATCCTCTGGCAATCAGGGAAATGTAAATTAAAACTACTTTGAGATTCCACCTCACTCCAGTCAGAATGGTGATCATTACAAAATCAAATGACAACATATGCTGGTGAGGATGTGGGGAAAGGGGATCTTCTCTGATTTGGCTAGACTAGACCAGATGCTCCTGAATGAGCTTACAGTAAGGCTGAAAGGGGTGAGTGCAACCATTTGCTTAACCAAGGATACATGCTCTACTATTGGTTATGGAAGTAAACAGGTATTCTAGAACCACATCAAGGATGAGAGACAGGATGTGTGTATTCAGTTGCAGTCGTAAATAAGTGCTTTTTAAAAGGCAATCTAACCCAAAATTTCATGAAGAATTCATTGAGAATAAATCATGTTCAGCAAACCAGGTGTGGCAGTATACACCTATAATCCACACTCAAGAAGCTGAGGTAGAAGGAACATGGCCAGTTCAAGGCCAGTGTGGGCTACATAGTGACTTTTACTTACTTTACTGCTTAGTTACTTTTTTGTTGCTATGGTGAAACACCATGATCATGGCAACTTATAAAGGGAAGCATTTATTGGGTTTATGGCTCTAAAGGGATGAGTCCATCATGGTGGGCGAAGCATAGCAGGAGGCAACTGGAGCAGAAAGCTGAGCACTCACATCTTCAAGCAGGTGCAGGAAGCAGAGAGAGATGGCCAACTGGAAGTAGGACAGGGCTGTGAACTCTCAAAGCGCACCTCCAGAGAACTGCTTCCTTCAGCAAGGACCCTCCCCCAAAATGCCATCAACTGACCAAATGTACAAATACTTGAGTCTATTCAATCCACTATATCATGTGTCAAAAAATGAGGTTCCAAAAAGTTATGACCATATATTTCTAAAAATTATATTGAGACTTATACATGTAATTTTTTGCCCCATTCTTAAAGGAAACCACACAGCTTGGTGTGGTAGTTCATATTTATAATCACAGTAGTTGGGAAGCTGAGGCAGGAGGATCAGAAATTCAAGGCTATCTTCAGCTATATAACACGTTTGAAGATATCTTGGACTACATGAACCCCTGTATCAAAAATAAGTCACAGTTCACCTCCCTCTGCTTATCTGGGCCTGCACTACCCCCAGGCTTCTCTCTGGGGTAAGTCGATCATACCCACTGTGCCTTGACTCCCTGAGCCTCATTCACCCTCCCATCTCCCCCACCGTACTTTTCTCCTAGCTTGGGTTCTGTCATTCCTTGTCTTGGTGCCCCAGATACTGGGGGAACCACCACTGCTTCCAGATCCTTTGCATCCAGACCAACCACGTTCCTCAGTGCAGTCTCCAGGAGCCCTTGGGGCCTCTTCCTCCCCGCCCCATCTGCCTTTGCAACTCTGGGTGGCAGGGCCACCAGCTGCCATAGACTAGCATCTTTCCTGGGCCCTGCTCCCAGGCCAGTTCAACCCCCAAACTCTTGAGTTCAAAATCTTCCCTGGAGGGATCCAGACCTTAGGAGAAAGCCTGAGAGCATCTGATCCTCATCTGACTTGGGCTTCTATAAAAAATCCTGAAGACAAAAGAAATCTGGCCACTATAATATAAAATCAAAAGAGAGAATCAGAGCTTAGAGAAACCAGATTTCATGCCCAAAAAGTAAACCACAAAGATGCATAAAGTTAACAAAAAGAAGCAGATCTAAAGTTGAAGGCTTGGGTCTCACACAAGAATCAGACATGACAAACGAAATTCATATGTCAAAACCACAGAGAAAAAATAATAACATGAAAAACCAAAATACCAATAGTCCTCTAGAGGAGTACAATGAGAACCCCCTAGAGATAATGGAGGACATGGAACTAAAAAGAACAATTATAGACATGATAAAAGAATTCAGTGAATCTAAAGAACATACATACAAAGAAATCAAAGAATTGAAGAAAGATAGGGATAAACTTCTGAATGAATTCAGAAAAGAGC
>NW_008354532.1:1489420-1491458 GCF_000622305.1 Nannospalax galili
GAAACACTCAGTAAGCCAATTAGAAATGACAGGAGAAAGCCTCACCAATAGGATGAACGAAGTGGAAAACAGAGTATCAAGACTGGAAGATAAAGTGGACGAACTAGACCACTCAAGCAAAGATTATGAAAAATTTAAGAAATCACAAGAATGGAATATGCAGGAATTGTGTGACACCAGAAAAAGACCAAACTTATGAATCATAGGCATACAGGAAGGAGAAGAATCCCAAGATAATGACATGGACAAGATATTCAATGGAATCATAGAAAATAATTTCTTAAAATTAAAGAAAGACATGCCCATACAAATACAAGAAACATACAGAACAACAAACAGACAGGACCAGAAAAGAAACTCTCCATGGTACATCATAGTAAAAACACTAAACATACAGAACAAAGAAACAATACTGAAAGTTGCAAAAGAGAAACAACAAGTCACATATGACAGAAAACCCATTAGGATTACAGCTGACTTTTTAGTGCAAACAATGAAAGCCAGAAGAGCCTGGACCAAAGTATTCCCAGTTTTAAATGACCACAGATGCCAACCCAGATTACTGTACCCAGCCAAAATGTCTATTAGAGTGAAGGGGAAAGAAAAATCTTCCATGACATAAATTGGCTGAAGGAATTCATGTCCACAAAACCAGCCCTTCAGAGAGTTCTGGAAGCAATACAAAGAGCTGAAGAAAAGAATGACTATACCAAAGGGGTAGGGGAAAAAATTCAATGAAGGTATAACCGTGGAAAAGTACAGCTATATCAAGAATGTAAACAGAAATAAAAATGGCAGGATTAAATACACATCTTTCATTAATAACTTTAAATATTAATGGACTGAACTCCCAAGTCAAAAGACACAGACTAGGTGAATGGATTAAGAAAAAAAGCCCATCTTTTTGTTGTCTGCAAGAAACTTATATCACTTTCAAGGACAAACACTATCTTAAAGTGAAAGGATGGAAAAAAATATACCAAGCAAATGGTACTAAGAACAAAGCAGGCATTACAATTCTAATATCTGACAAAATAGACTTTAAAACTAATCAGAAGAGATAAAGAGGGCCACTCATTCTGATCAAAGGAACAATAAATCAAGGAGGTATTACAATCACAAAAATATATTCACCAAACTCTGGTGCACCCAACTTCATGAAAACAATACTACAGGATTTTAAGACCCAGATTAATCCCAACTCATTAATAGTAGGGGAATTCAATACCCCACTGTCTTTGTTAGATAGGTCAACAGGGCAGAGAGTTAATAGAGAGACATCTGAATTAAACAATACCATATATCAAGTGGACTTAACAGACATCTACTGAGTATTCCACCCAAGCACCAAAGAATATACATTATATTCAGCGCCCCCCTGGAGCCTTCTCCAAAATCGACCATATACTAGGGCATAAAACAAACCTCAACAAATAAAAAGAGATTGAAATATCCATGCATTCTATCAGACCACAATGCAATAAAGCTTACAATCAACACTGGAAGAAGCCCTAATCACCACATGAACACATGGAGATTAAGCAACACATTCCTAAATGATGAATGGGTCAAAAGAGAAATTAAGAAAGAAATAAAAATATTCCTGGAGCTAAATGAAGAGGACAATACAACACACCAAAACCTCTGGGACACACTGAAAGCTGTCCTTAGCGGGAAGTTTATAATGCTAAGTGCCTACATCAAAATATCGGAAAGAACACAAATAAATGACTTAACATTGCAACTCAACACACCTGAATAGCAGCAACAAATGAAACTCAAACCCAGCAGACAAGAAGAAAAAACAAAAATCAGGGCAGAAATTAATGAAATTGAAACAAAGAAAATACAAAGACTCAATGAACCCAAGAGCTGGTTATTTGAAAAGATAAACAAGATTGACAGACCACTAGACCAGGTAACTGAAAGAAAGAGCACCTTCAAATCAACAATATCAGAGATGAAAGGGGAAACATCACAACAGACACCAGAAAGATACAGAACATTATAAGGGAATACTTTAAAAACCTATATGCTA
>NW_008354532.1:1492725-1517201 GCF_000622305.1 Nannospalax galili
TGAACACTAAGAGCAGTGCCAGGGGGATTACTATAACAGATTTTAAGCTTTATTACAGAGCTATAGTCATAAAAACAACATGGTACTGGCACAAAAATAGATCCATAGATCAATGGAACAAAACTGAAGACCCAAATATGAGTAAACGCATGTTCAGCCACCTGGTATTTGACAAAGGGTCCAAGAATATTCACTGGAGGAAAGACAGCATGTTCAGCAAATGGTGCTGGCAAAACTGGATCTCCATCTGTAGAAGAATAAAAATAAACCCCTGTCTTTCACCTTGCAGAAAAGTCAATTCCAAATGCATCAAAGACCCCAATGTAAAGCCTGAATCTCTGAAAGTGTTAGAATAAAACATTGGAAAAAACCTACAAGACATAGGTGTAGGAAAGGATTTTCTAAACCAGACATCAATTGCTCAGGAAACAAGGTCAAGAGTCAACAAATGGGACCTCATTAAACTATAAAGATTCTGTACATCAAAGTAGTCAGCCAGGGAAGTGAAGAGAAAATCCACAGAATGGGAGAAAATCTTCACCAACGACACATCTGACAGAGGTTTAACATCCAGAATATATAGTGAACTAAAAAAAGCAGAGAATCAAGACAGGAAGTAACACAATTAAAAGATGGGCTTAGGAACAGATCAGAGAGTTCTCACAAGAAGTAAAGATGGCTAAGAACCATCTTAAGAAATGTTCAAAATCATTAGGAATTAGGTAAATGCGCATTAAAACCACTTTAAGATTTCATCTTACCCCAGTCAGACTGGCTAAGAGCAAGAAAACAAATGATACCAAATGTTGGAGAGGATGTGGGGAAAGGGGAACACTCATCCACTGCTGGTGGGGCTGCAAACTGGTTCAACCCCTATGGAAAGCAGTGTGGAGAAGTCTTAAAAAACTACAAATGAACCTACCATTTGATCCAGTTATACCACTCCTTGGCATATACCCAAAGAACTCATCCTATTGCAGAGACACTTGTACATCCATGTTTGTTGCTGCTCTTTTCACAATAGCTAAGGGATAGAAGCAACCTAAGTGTCCCTCAATTGATGAGTGGATAATGAAAATGTGGTTCATATATATGATGGTGTTTTACTCAGCAGTAAAGAAAGATGAAATTATGAAATTTTCAGGTAAACGGATGAACCTAGAAACCATTATACTAAGTGAAATAACAAAGACTGAGAACAAAATTGACAAATGTTCTCCCTCCTATGTGGATCCTAGAACCAAATCCTGATAAGTGAATATATGTCCAGACATAACTACAGGAACCAGGATAATGGAAAGGAACCAGGGAGGTAAAGAAAGAACCAGAAAGAGAAGAACAGTAGAAAACAGGCCTCAATAAGGGAGATATGGATAAAAATTGGGTTACTTTAAGGGAGGGGGAGGGAAGAGTATACAAGGATCCAAGGGGGTAAAGGGAAAGAAGGAGCTCAAGAGAGGTAGGACCATAGGAGAAGGGTATTATTAAGGAAGAAAGGGGAAAATGGGGACACCTTAAGTCAGGAAATTGTGATGGAGGGGTAAGACAATGAGAGAGATAAATAATGCCTAGCTAGTTTTAAAAACCAGAGGGAACCATATTACTCCAACAACCTACTGACAAATTATACATAGCAGATCAAGAAATATATGTCTAGGTAAGGTTTATCTGAGAACAATTTGTCTTTGCCCAAGTTTTTTCTGCATGACACACAGTAATTAAAAGTACCAGACTGGTCAAACTAACCTTCTTGGATGTTTAACAGACATACTTTGAGGCCTATACTAATTTGGTCAGAGGGACATAAAGGACAGTTTTGCTCCTTGCCCTCCTAGCTTGACTAGTTCCAGGGGACTATGAGCATCTCTCAAAATGTCCTGTAATTGTGGTGGGTCACCTCTCCTATTCATCAAGGAGGCTTAGGAGACCCCACGAGAGGGACTTGAACCAGTGTCCAGTCTACAATGAGGAGGGTCAACACAGAGGAATCATTTCCTCCATGCTTCCGAACGAAGCCAACCATGGTTGAGCAGGACCTTTGACTTATCTTCACATAGGTGGAACTGGTAAAAGAAAGTGGCCAGGGGCTCTTCCCAAGCCCATGTGACCCCGAGGAACATATCTTCAAATGACCTTAAGAGTAAAAATAAATTCGTTTATCTCGATCAATTGTATGGTCTTTAACACCCAAAAGGAAAGTATAACGAAAGATTATTGGGGCCAATATAATTTTTTGAGTCCATATGTATAGGTAAAGGCTACATAAGAAGCAACAAAGCCAGATAGGAGATACGTTCATTTGCATTGTTGGCCAGGGTGGCCAAAGGGACTCCCAGATAGTAACCCAGCATAGAACTGGGAAAATAAACAGCAGACACCAACCTTATCTAAAGGAATATTGACAACTAATTGCTGCTAGATGAGGAACAGCTGATCTTCCTAAACAAAGACAGTATCAGGGATATCAGACTATAAGGGCTCTAGTGGAGGGAGGGAGGCTATGGGAGGGGCCATCTGGGAAATGGGTGTACAGTTGAATAAGATGGTTTGGTATGTTCTGTGTGATATACACACACCCACAAAAAAAAATCACAAATTTTAAAAAATGTATTATATTTGAAGAGGAAGCATGGAAATTTACATCATGTTAATTAGTAGAGGTGAGAAACATTACCATTGAAATCTACCCGATGACTTTATAGACATACACAGGTCCCAAGGATCCAAGTGCAACCGATTATGACTAGTAATAATCAGATACATACTGATTAGAGACACATGCACCAACATCACAATATTATTAGCAAAATATTCTTTTTGTAAGGAACAATATATTCTAAAATGAGATGGCGATCTTTTTTAAAGGTTAAAAACTCATTCAATTTTATGTCTTACAGGGTTTATACTGAGTTCAATATTGTATGACTGTATTAATTCAACTGTGAATCTGAAAATTTACAGCCACCTTTGAAAGAGGTGTATCCTTGCTCTGGAATGTGTTACTGAATATGTTAAAGCTGTAATGAAATGCTTCTTCCAATCATGTGGTTATTAAATTTAAAACAATTTTTTAAAAAGTCACAGAAGTAGGATTAGTTCTATTATTCATTCTATCATTCATTCATTCATTCATTAATAAATATTATAAATACTGACTGAATGTCTATTAAGTGCCCAAATCTTGGTTGATTTGGATTCAGAGATTAAACAATGTTACCCTCTAATGGTAAAGACAGGTGGATGAATAGGGAATTGGAATTCAATATGCTAAGTATAATTGGGAGTGGTTTTCAGGTTTTAACTTATACCAGAGTGGCTATACTTAACTTCAGAGTTTCTGATTCAGTTTGTTTGGGACAGACTCTTAAGAAGTCGCATTTCTCACATGGTCCAGGTGCAGTTGATCCAGGACCATGCTTTATGATCCATTGCTTGAAGCTCTTAGATAATTCACCACAGTAAGAGCCACGTGACTACCCACTTCCTTTCTGTGATGTCAGCAACATCACAATCTGTACATACCACTTCCCTTTATCTTTATTCTTCTGAAAGATTTTGTGGCCATATGCCATCTCAACTCACTTTAGAGGTGAGTTTTAGTCACTTACACCTTTGCAAAATGATGCAAGCAGTGCCCAGTTGATTTCAGATCTTAAACAAACAAACAAACAAACAAACAAAAAAATGTATTTTTTTTTCTTAGGTAAAAGGATGCCTGCAAATTCTGAAGTAATATATGGATATGCATTTGAAAGAAGATGATGATAGAGCCAAACATTTTCTTTCTAAGCATTGAGCTAAGAACATTAACTCACTTAATTATAACCAAACACATATTAATAAGAATTTAGAATTGTCTTCTTATATATGGGGAAACTCACTCTTACCTTAAACCACTGAATTGATCATCTAGAGCTCTAGCAATTAAGGGGTGTGGTACTAGGACTGGATAAAAGATTGGAGTCAACCAAATACTTTTAAAGGACAAGATAGACATTAATGTTCAAAAGATCACAGTTGGGTAGCTGTTTCCTCTAGAAAAACTGAAACATTCTCTGGAGGAGGAAGGTTTACAAGGTACAGGAAGCTTGCACAATTTGTAAGACTCAGGAAGCTCGTGAAAGGTACAAGACTTACAAGGGCTTTTCCCTTGGACTACAGAACAGTAAACAGGGGAATTGTGCAGAGAACTCCAGTGATGCAACTTTCTTGACTCATTACTCATATCAGGGTGGGACTTTTCATTGACGTATTTGAGTCACCCATGCTTCTGTAAGTTACCTCAGTAAAATCATTGGTTCATCAAACTAGACTTACTGTTGCCCGATCAGGGTGAATAGACGTCTGTTCACATCTCCCTAGGAAAAGTCACTGGCACATAAAAAGATACCAACTGACAATGATTTGTGAGTCGGGGAAGAGCAGTGCATGGCCCCTGTGATGAGGGATAACACATGCAGATGAAGAGATCTGTTTGAGGTTGGAATGTCCATTGATCATCTGGGCAATACTGATATGCTTAACATTTTCCTATGTGTTATGGGATGGTGTGTCACACTGCTGTAATGGCATTTTCATGCTCCTTGCTATGGGTGCTAAGACATTCAACAAGGGCCAAACCATCTGAGGGTGAAACATCTTTGTGGGGAATCCGGGTGACCGTCCTCCTCCTCCTCCTTCACCTCTTCTTCCTTGTCCTCCTCGTCCTCGTCCTCATCCTCCTCCTCTTCCTCTTCCTCCTCCTCCTCCTCTTCCTCCTCCTCCTCCTCTTCCTCCTCCTCCTCCTCCTCCTCTTCTTCCTTGTCCTCCTCATCCTCGTCCTCCTCCTCCTCCTCTTCCTCCTCTTCCTCCTCCTCCTGCTCCTCCTCTTCCTCCTCCTCTTCCTTCTCTTCCTCCTCCTCCTCCTCCTGCTCCTCCTCTTCCTCCTCCTCTTCCTCCTCTTCCTCCTCCTCCTCCTCCTCCTCCTCTTCCTCCTCCTCCTTTTTCTTTTGTTGACAGGGTGTCCCTAGTCAGCCCACCTGGAAGTCACTATATGGACTAGGATGGCCTTCCTCTCACAGAGATCTGTCTGCCTCTACCTCCTAAGGGTTGGGATTACAGGAGCTTGCCACCACACCCGGAGGCTCTCTTCTTTTATGTGATATGGAGTGGCATGCCTCCTTGATGTCTGTCATACAAGTATAGGGTAGTGTCCAAAACAGCTGATGGATGACAGAATATATTGCATTGCCTGAAAGCAGTGCATATAGAACACAATCATAAGCAACAGCTGTGTGGCCTGTGCTGCGGTTCAGCAACTGTGTGGCCTGTGTTGCACTTGATAAGGCACAATCTAAGCTCAGCTGTCTGTCTAGAACTAACTTGCCCACAGAAGGGAGGAATTGCAGTGGCAAAAGGACAAGCAAATTCTGTCTTCTTCATTGGCTTCTGATTTTGCAGGAAAGGCAGGAAAAAGGAAAATGAGATGGGGAATTAGCTCACCATTACTTACAGATGACAGGACATAAGGGGAAAAGAAAACAAATTAGATCTTGCTAAAGAGCTTTTCTAGGTCTCCCAAAACTTGAAACCCGTGGAAGAATCAGAAATGAGAAGGGAGCGAGCACAGCAGAAGTGAAAGAATATACTTTTCTGGTCCAACCTTTAATACAGAAGAAGAGAAAATTCATGATGCAACTTGCAGATGGAAGACCTTAATCACTGCCCAGGACAGGAAACCATGTCAGAGAATTCTTTGTCTCTGAACTCCTTGAATTGCAAAGGTTTTAAAACAAGAAAAGAGCCTCTTACAGCCTGACTCATGAGGCTGTGGGATATGGGGGTGGATGGGATCAGTCTGAGCGTCATGAGAGCAAAGAAACTGAGTAATGTAACTATTCTTCTCTCCTTGAGACAAAGGTTGCACAATCTGAAACAATAAATGAGAAATCAGTACCTGATAGACTAGTTCATGTGAGGCATTGGAGGAACTTCGTTTTCATTGACTAAGGGCTGGTGAATTTAGGCCTAGACTACAAGGCCTAATAGAATTGTATTCACAGGAGAGTTTAGAAGAAGTTAGCCCCACATGAACCTTGGCATTGCTGAACCTCATGGTGGGATGTGATCATTACAGGGTAAAAGTTTTGGAAGAGGTAAATGACTTAGACTGGTGTGTAAATCAGGTTTTTATGGAGCTAAAGTATTCAGGAAGGCATGAAAAATGGGAGCAGATTATGGAAGCTGTTTGGGTTACTCAAAGGCAAATATGGAAAGATTTATGGTGAACCAGAGTTCCTAGGAAAAAAAAGTGTCAGAAAGCCAAATGCGGTGTTAGTGAATCTCTGAAAAGATTTAAAACCTGAACAACAGTTCACCAAAGGAGTTAAAGAAAGAGTAAAAGAGCCAGGCATGGTGGTGCTCGCCTTTAATCCCAGCATATGGGAGGCAGGGGCAGGGACCTCTGTGAGATTGAGGCCAGCCTGGTCTATATAGTGTATTTCAGGCCAGCTGGGGCTACAACGGGAGCCCGTCTCTAACAAACAGAACTAAAGAAAGAAAGGAAGGAAGAAAGGAAAGAAGGGAGGACAGAAGAAAGAAGTAGAGTATATACTGGAGATGGAGATTCTTCGTCTAGCCTGGGGCATGCATTTTCAGCAGCTAGGTATGGCTAATGGAGAGGTAATGTGTCAACTCAGAGCTTGTAAGAGGCAGGCTCTAATGACAAGTTAGTAGGCAAGAGAATGGCTCAATGCTCTTTTGGCTCCCAGAAAGGCTAAGGAGCATGAGCCAGCTCACAGTCTGTCATGGGCGGAGAAATGCACAGGAGCTTTATAGAAACAACTCCATGATGAGAAAATAGTATGACTTGTGGAGAATAACTGCGGATTATTGAGAGCTAAGTGATAAAGTGCCTCCCATCACATTGTGGGCTCAGTATTTCCTTTTTTTTTTTTTAAAGCCAGCTTTACTGTTCAAGACAGGTTTTTGGTATAAAGCCCAGGTTGGCCTCAAACTTATGATCCTTCTGCATTAGTGTTTTGAGTGGTGGGACCATAGACCCACTACACATGGGTTCAAAAACATTGCTTTTTTGATGAAACAATTGATATGTGACAATATCTTTTTGTGTTATAATGGACCTTGCTAATTCTTTTTTGTTTTTTTGAGACAGGGATCTCCCTGTAGAACCAACTGGCCAGGAACTTGCTATGTAGACCAGGCTGTCCTCTATCTTGCCTGCCTCTACCTCCCAAATGCTGGAATTAAAAGTGTACACTACATGGGACTGGAGAGATGACTCAGCAGTTAAGAGCACTGGCTGCTCTTGAGGAAGACCCACGTTAGAGTCCCACATGGTGGCTAACAACTGTCTGTAACTCTAGTTCCAGGGGATCTAACAGCCTCCTCTGTTCTCTGCGGGCAGTGCACAACACAGGTGCACTTACATACATGCAAGCCACAAAACAAAATAAAAATAAATAAAAAAGTATGTGCCATCATACTTAGTTGACCTTGTTAATTTTAAAAAGTATTCCCCTGGGTTCTGGATCCCAAGATCAATTGGCACCTGCTTGGAGTGAGTGGCTATGGACCTTCAGAGATTCTACACAGCCTCGTAAAAGCATCTGATTGTGTAATGGTAACCCTTAAGTATCTTACAGATTTGGAAAGGTACCTGGAAGAACAGTTTAAATAGCAGTTCAAGAGTTTGAACAAAGCTACCCTGTGTGTGTGGAAAAGCCATTCTCAGTAACTACAAGGTAGTAGGATAAAAATCCTAGGGCCAGGGGTAGGCTACTTCCCTATGCATTGTTGGCTAGGGATGTTCCTGAGGCCCCACAGAACATAGATGCTATTGCCACTGCTGTTGGTTGCATGCCATACATATTTAGGTGGCAGATCTCTACTGCTGAAGACACTGTATGATTTGGCTGTAGGATATGAGAAACTGGGCTGGATTTGAGCTGAAAGTGCCTTCTCTGCTGACTGACCTCTGTAATACTATGCAAGGTGCTGGGAGAGAATTTCATTTACAATTCTGCTTGGACCCTATGTAATACACTACCAAAACACCAGGCAAGATGTGTCCACTGGTTCAGTAGTGGCACCATTATTTGAGGTGCCATATTTCCAGTTGAATTTAAAACTTGCTCCACAGAAGGAACTCATGTTTGGTATGGGAGGCCAGGGTAAAAATTCATGGTTGGGGAGGGCATAGGCCCCATTCTGGAGATAATTGCTATTGTTTTGTTGAATGAATACAACATGCCTATCAAATTGCCTTCTAAATATCGTTATCCCCATGGAATATTTCTCTGTCAGCCTCAGCTGCGGAGGGAAAATACTGTGCATAGTGGTCCAAAGCTCAGTACTAAATTAAAAATAATCAGACATACATATCACCCCCTCCATGGCTCAGGGAACATCATGGAAGAGGGGGCAAAAAGAATATAAGAGCTGGAGGAAAGAGGAGCGCATTGTGTAGGTATTTCCTCTGGATTGAAACATTCCTTTCTCTGGAGGAGGGCTCAGAACTCATGAAATTTTTGACAGCAAACTCATGAAAGTTTCAAGACTCATTAACTGGCCCCCCCATTATAGGCAGTAAAAAATGGGTGGGAGGATATGCAATTTATATGGGGGTGGCATGATCTGAAAGTTATATAGGGAAGTCCAGTGACTCAGTTTTCGAGCATCATCACCCATGCTGGGTTGGGCTTTTCAGTGACATAGCTGCTTCTGAATCACACTGCTCCTAGATTCACACATGACTTCACTGATCTAGACTTGGAATTTTTTTGGTTTGTCACTAATATTCTTTCTGAGGTAACAAACATATTCATTTCTCCTCAGAAAAGCTGTGCAATTACAGATAACTTCAAACTGTTATTTGAGATAAAAATAAAAAGATCAAAACACACAATTCTATCATTATTTAACAGTGAATTAAAAATATTAATATCATACTCTGTGACTCTATGAAATTATGTGAGTTATGAAACAGGAAAGACTCACAGAAGGCTAATCCAATCAGAGACAGCTACCATCTGGAAATGATGGTAGCAGGTAATAAGCAACGGACCTTAACTGCTGCTACCTGCTGATACCTTTGAGTGCTCATTATGTGCCAGGAGTCATGCCAGTCTCCTGGGTCATGGGATTTTCTCATTTAATCCACAGACATCATTATGCAAAATAATATTACCATTCCCATTTCCTATACAAGGTTAACAAATATACTTGGGGAGCTGAACCGTGTTGCATGTTTCCTTTACCCACTGTACAGTTCTTTCTTTCTGGCTACCAGGATAGAATTTGACACTGAGACTTTCAATATCTGTTGCACTTGTAAGACATCATCAAATGATGTAAGATAAGATTTCTATGGATTTCCCCCACTTTTCTTTACAGACCATTTTCCTCTAAAAGTTTATTTTGGCTGCTTTTTAAAAGAGAGCTTTAGGACGGTAGGATTAAATTGCTAGAACTCAATTAAAAAATTGAATTTGAAAGGTTGTAATAAGAGTTTTAAACAGCAATGACTTGCTTTCTCTATAGTACATAAAACTAAGAAAACATCACACCAGATCAGTGATCTAAAATCGGTATGAAGCAGTAGGCGCTGATGGTGCAAGAGTGAGAGTTAATGGTTCTAGAATTGTAACAGAATCTGGAATCCTAGAATCTCCTTTCAGCCTCAGGGTGCAATTTTCCCCAGGAGAGTTAATTGTAGGAGGAGACTTAACAGCACTCACTGGTATCAAGTTTCTTGTTTTCCTTCTTAATGGTTACCTCCCCCTCTTCCCGCAAATCAGACACATGTCTTCATTATGTACCATGTGAAGGAAATTTTATAGAACAAATACATTGCTTATGCTCTGCTCTAGGCTTTGATTCCTAAAACTTGACTGGGAATTAAAAAGAGACATAAAGCAAACAGCTGGACCTTCAAGAAGTCTGACTACCAGAGTGTGATCCCTGGAATCCACAGTGGAAGGAAAGAACTGACTACCCAGAGTTGTCCTTTGACCTTCACACATATCCCATGACATGCACACATATTTACACACCCACATCACACACTCACTTCCCCATGCTAATAAATAAATAAAAGCTATTTTTTAAAAGGAAATATGGAGAGATGGTTCACCAGTTAAGAGTACTTGCCACTCTTGCAGAATACCTGAGTTCAGTTCCCAGCACCCACATGGTGGCTCACAACCATCTGTTACTCCAGTTCCAGGGGATCTGATGCCCTTTTCTGGCCTCTGTGGGCACGAGGCATGCATATAATGCACATACATACATGCAGGCAAAATATTCATACACATAAAATAAAAATAAATAAATCTTAAAAAGACCAAAGAAAATAAAGCAGGACTCTGATTTGAAGAGTTCACCATAGATTGCAACTGAGAATCCTATTTGGACTTAGCATTCTGACAACATGTTTATCTTAGCTTTCAGCATTATGATAAGTCATAATGTGCCTTAATGATAAATTTTAGCTTGGAAGGTAAGCAAAGAGGACTGGAATGGGAGAAGAAGTTGTTCATTCAAGTTCCTCCTTAAAAGGAAAAAGCTATGCATCGTACAACTGATTGCCCTGTATTGCCCAGCGTCAAGATCTTCTACTGAACAGTCAGTATCTCTTGCCTCTGAATTATCAGAAAAAAATATTTTCACCATCATTCTTCTAATTCAGTATTGGGCATTCAATATCGTATTTAACTGCTTCTTTGGCCTCAATTGTACATACGACAAACCCAGAGCCAAGATCATTCTAAATATAGAAAACCTTGAAGCATATCCCCACTTCTTCTCAATGTAGTGCTTGAAGCCCCAGCTAGAGCAAACAGACAAGAGAAGGAGACTAAAGGGATACAAAGAGGAAAAGAAGAAGTCAAATTATCCCTACTTGCAGATGATATGATATTTATGTAAGAGAGCCCCAAAATTCCATCAGAAAACTTCTTGAAATGATCAACACTTTTATCAAAGTGACAGGATACAAAATTAATTTACAAAAATCAGTAGCCTTTTTTAGTAGCAATAACAAGCATGTTGGAAATATTCCCATTCACAATAGCCTCAAAAAAAGAAAACAAAATATCTAGGAATAAACCTATTCAAGGGCATGAAAGATCTCTATAACAAAAACTTTAAATTTTGGAAGAAAGAGATTGAGGAAGACACTAGATGATGGGAAGAACTTTTATGCTCAGGGATTGGTAGAATTAGTATTGGGAAAATGACCATCCTATCAGAAGCAATTTATAGATTCAGTGAAATCTCATTAAATATCCCCATGACATGCTTCACAGAAATGAGCAAAATCTATTCTAAAATTTATATGGAAACACAAAAAGTCCCCAGATAGCCAAATCAATTCTGAGCAAGAAGAATAACGCTGTAGGGATTACATACTAGATTTCAAGCTATATTACAGAGCTATAGTAATAAAAACAGTATGATAGGGCTGAGGAGATGGCTCAGAGGTTAAGAATGCCCAGTGCCCTTGTGGAGGACCTGAGTTTGGTTTCTAGCACCCATATCAGGCAGCTCACAATTGCCTGTAATTCCAGTTCCAGAGCATCGGATACCTCAGGCCTCTAAGGGCACCTGGCACTTATGTGCACATATATACATACATATATAATTAAAAATAAAATAAGAATTTTAAAAAGGGGGCCTGGAGAGATTGTTCAGTGGTTAAAGCACTTGCTGCTCTTGCAGAGGATCTGGGTTTGTTTTTCAGAATCTACATGGTGGCCACAACTTCCTGCAACTCCAGTTCCAGGGGATCCAATACCTTCTTCTGGCCTCTGCAGGTATCAGGCATGCACACAATGCACATATATACATGCAGGCACTCATACATACATATAAAATAAAATAAAAAATCTAAAAAAATAAACCCAGCATGATACATGCACAAAATCAGACAAGGAGATCAGTGGAACGAAGTACGTGACCCAAACATGAGTCCATGCAATTACAGCTGTGCTGATGTGATGCCCGTGCAGAAACAGCTTGACCCTTAGCATCCATTACAACCAAGAATGGGACCCAGTCTGTTCTGAGAACTTGCTCCTTCGGATTTCCCCAGAACTGTGCTCTTTAACAAAGGCAAAGCAAGATTTCTTTATTGACCATATATATTAGTGACTTTTCTATTGCTGTGATAAAACACAATGGCCAAGACAGCTTACAGAAAGAAGAGTTTGTTTGGCTTCTGATTCCAGAGGGATTAGAGTCCATAATTGGGGGAGGCATGGTGGCAGAGGAAGGTGGCCAGAGCAGAAAGCTGAGTGATCATATCTTCAAGCAGGCACAGGAAGCAGAAAGCCAGACTGCAAGTGGGCATGCCCATATACTCTCAAAGCCTGCCCCCAGTGATGTGCTTCCTTCAGCTTGGTCATACCTCCTAAAGGTTTCATGACCATCCCCAAACAATATCACAAACTGGGGACCAAGTGTCCAAATAGTTGGAGCCTCAGGGGACATTCTCGTTTAAACCACCACACCATACATACAACATGAAATGGGAGAGGAAGAAAAAAACAGAATTCATCTTATAAAGGGATTTTTCCTTTTTGACCCCTCCTGACCTAGAACAGCATCCATAACCACACATATACAGTAAAAATGGGATAATCTGTTGCTTTTGATGAATATTCACTGCTTGTAGCACTTGATATTCATAGCACACACACATACATACATTATGTAGGCCAAGGGCAAGGAAGGCTCATGAGGGATTAAAACTATATGTTTAGGTTACAAGAAGAGCTCCACACCTAGTAATATTATTTACACTATAAACAAGTTGAGTGAGTGTTAAGTGATTTAAAAAAATAAGATTAACTTTGGTTAAGTTTAAGTAAAAGTCGTAAACCATCTGCTATTTAACAAAGATGGCAAAAATACACATAGGAGGAAAAACAGCATTTTCAACAAATGGTTCTGAGAAAGATGAATTTCTACATGTGGAAGAATGAAATTAGACCCATACCTGGTCACCCTGCACAACAATAAACTCCAAATGGATCTGGACCTCAATGTGAAACTGGAACACTGAAACTGTTAGATGCAAACAATTTGTAATACCCTACAAGATCTGGGCACAAGAAAGAACTTTCTGAACCACATTCCATTCACCCAGGAATTAAGGCCAGAAATTGACAAATGGGACCTCATTAAAAAGTTTCTGTAGAGCAAAGGAAACAATTAATTCAGTGAAGAGGAAGCCCAGAGTGGGAGTGACTCTTTGCCAGCTATAAATCCAATAGAAGATTAAGAGTCAGAATATACAAAGAACTCAAAAAACAAAGAATCAAGAAAATAAATGACTCAATTGAAAAATGGGTTATGGATCTAAACAGGGAATTCTCAAAAGAAGAACTAGTAATGGCTAAGAAATATCCTTGAAAGTGTTCAACATCTTTAGCAGATAAAGAAATACAAATTAAAACCATTTTAAGATTTCATCTTACCCTAGTCAGAATGGCTAAGATAAAGAAGACAACCGATAACACATGCTGACAAGGATGCAGGGAAGGGGAACCCTCATTCACTGATGGTGGGATTGCAAACTGGAACAACCACTATGGAAATCAAAGACTAAAAGTAGATGTATCATATGACCCTGCTATACCACTTTTTGTCACATACTCAAAGGACAATATGCTGCTACAGAGTTATTTGCTCAGCCATGTCACGGCTACTTTTATCACAATAGCTAGGAAATGGAATGTACTAGTTACTTATCTGTGGCTGTGATAAAATACCATGGCCAAAGCAATTTATAGAAGGGAGAGTTTATTGGGCTTATGGCTCCAGAGGGAGAGCCCATAACGGTGGGAGAGGCATGGTGGCAGGAAGTGGTTGGAGCAGAAAGCTGAGTGCTCACATCTTCAAGCAGGTATAGGAAGCAGAGAGTGACAGACTGGAGGTGTGCATGGCTAAATACTCTCAAAGCCGGTCCCCAGTGATGTGCTTCCTCCAGCAAGGCTGTATCTCTTAAAGCCTCTCCAAACAGCACCACCAACTGGGGACAAAATGTTTAAATACTTAGAGCTGTTAGGGGACACTTATTCAAACCATCATATGGAAACAACCTAAATGTCCCTAAACTGACAAATAGATAATGAAAATATGGACACATACACAATGGCGCTCTATTCAGCTGTAAATTAAAATCGAAATCACGAAACTTGCAGGTAAATAGATGGAACTGGAAAACATTATATTGAATGAGGTAACCCAGACTCAGAAAGATAAATGCCACATGTTCTCTTTCACTTATGTTTCCTAGCTCGATTCTTTAGATGTCAGTATACAACCTGAGGTAATTGCAGAAGCCAGGAAAGTAGAAAGGGACCAAAGGGGGAGGAGAGAGAAGAGGAGCTTTAGAGAGGGTGATAATAGGATACAGGCACTATGAAAGAGGAAATGGGAAAAAATGGGGGGGGGTTAATACAAAGGGAGAGGAAGGAAGGAGAGATAAATAATACCAAGTCTATCTGAAAAAGCTACAGGGAAACTTATTCTATAAGCTTATTTAACAGTGCACGCGCGCACGCACACACACACACACACACACACACAAATCCCCATGCCAGGCTTATTTACTTATCTTTTGCTGGAATAAAACACCATGACCAAAGCAATGTATGGAAGGAAGAGTTTATTTGGGCTCCATGTTCCAAAGGTGTAGTGTAGTGGTGCTGCATTAAAGAAAAACTAACTCTTGGAGTCGTTTAATCCAGAGTGGGTCTATCTGTTCTATAGAGTTCTGATTTCTCCCAGAACTGCTCATCATTCTTTTCCTCAGCAAAGGTTTTCTTTTCTCTCTCTCTCTCTCTTTTTTATTGAACAGCTTATTAAGATACGGGAAAGGAAGGAACCATCTTTGAAAAGCCTTTTAACAAGGAGGAAGGTTTTATTTTATTTTTTTTTAACCCCACAGTCTCAGAACAGCATACAAAACCACAAACAGATCAAGTAGGTCCACATGCTGCTTTCTGTATTTCTGGTGGGGGACACATTGTTTTCAATATCATCACTGTTTTCAGTGTGTGGTCATAAGTCTAATTACCACATTTTACATGTCCATTGTTCTAAGTCAGGACATAAATGAGACATGAAGAAATAAGGAACATGGTATAAGATTAAAGTAATGCATTCAGCTTAGCTTGTAAGAGTTAATTACATCAGGATTCCAAAGCATTGTAAGACCGATCACACTGTTTTTCTTAAAGGTCAGTTGATTCTAAACAAACTGAGTACACATTAGGTAAACAGAAAGAGTACATAATTCTAAATGATCTCAAATGTATGATTACGGTTACGAGGTTATGCAGAAGTTCGATTTTTATCTACTTACTTTTATTTTATGTGTATGTGTTTTGCCTGCTTGTGCATAAGTGCACCTGTGTGTGCAATGACCATGGAGACTAGAAGACAGCATTAGATACCCTGGAAATGAAGCTATAGATGATCGTTAGCCACCATGTGGGTACTGGAATCTGAACCTGGGTCCTTGGCATGAGCAGCCAGTGCTCTTAACCACTGAGCCATCTCTCCAGCCCCAAAAGTTCAGTTTTTAAAGGCCTTTTGTTTCACTAAATTTTCCCCTTCCCGCTGGGAGACCTGCCCTCACCATCTCCGCCTTGAGGTCCTGACTCAGATTGACAAACCAACAAAAGACATTCTATTTGAATTTTGCATAGTTTATATGACGTCTGGGAAAGGGAGAGACATACAAAGACACAGATTCCCATAGACTTTTCTTCCCCATGTTTGAGGAGTACACCATTTGCCTCCCACACTGCAGTAGTCTCCAGCAGCTGCCTCTCCCCCAACCCCCAGGGCATCTTGCCCACTCAATATGGTGGTGGCTCCCCCGTTTTCCCCAGGGCTCCACATTGCCCAGGCTTGTTCTGGATCAACTGGGGGTGGGGGTGGGGCAAGGCTATGAACTCAAAGTATGTTTCCAGTGACATACTTCCTCCAGCAAGGCTGTATCTGCTAAACCTTCCCAAAGAATGCCACCAGCCAAGTGTTCAAATACTTGAGCCCATGGGGGACATTTCTCCTTCAAACCACCACAAGAGCCAATGATGATATGTAAGTACAGTGTTGCACTGGGGAGTACAGATGGCTGCAGGCATGGTTGGATCAAGGTATGTAAACTCTTATACCACTTGTTCTCTCTTAATTCTGTTTTGTGTTCATTTGATTTCATTCCAAAATATGTTCTTGTGAAGTGATTAAAAAAAAAAAAGTGCTTTTCAGAGGTCAGGACTCCCCTGTGGGCAATTGCAGTGAAGTGCAGACATTTGTTTCCCGGTTGCATCAGCAGCATCTGAGGTGGGGGTGGCTTTGTCCACCTTGAGCCATGTGCCCATTTAGCTCCAGGTTAGAGCCAGTCACCAAAGCTGAGGACAGGAGAAGCTCTTTCAGTCAGTGTCTGCAGACAAGGCCTAGGGTGGGGATGCAGACAGTGTCCCAGAAGAGGATTTAAAGACCCTCCAAAGCAGTGGCAGTTATTTAATACCGGGACTAGGAATTAATACAGATTTCATTGGTATCTTTGTGAAGCAGTAGATTCTAATATTTGTAAAAGAAAATTTAAATTCACACTGTTATTTAACAGTGGTCCAGTGGTTAAGAGCACTGGCTGCTCCTGCAGAGGACCTGGCATCCACATGTAGGCTAACGGCCATCTTTAAGTCCAGTTCCAAGAAAGCCAATGACCACTTCTGGCATCCATGGATATGGCATGAACAGGTTCATTTACATATATGCAGGCAAAACACTCACACACATAAAATAACATAGATAAACTAAAAAAATTGAAAACAAAAAAATTGATTTTGAGTTTTATTATAGCTTGTGGATATTATTTTTATTTTATTAATGGGAAAATGGAAATTTAGAGAATGAGGTATTTACTTACACTTCACATATGCAATAAAATAAAAAAATGTGAATGAATAAAATTGATAAAAAATGAAATAATGAAAAATAACAGGATTTGTAGAGTAGAATGGAGAGGAAAGAATTCTATATATTCAGTTTGAGTCACACATTATGATATTAGCTTCCAGGTAGCCAAAGCGAAAAAAAAAAAAAAAACCAACCATGATTAGAAAGAATAAAACATAGCCTCTAATGGGAAGCAAAGCTGTTTTTTACTTTAAGAGATAAAGTAAATGTATCACATCACACTGTGTATACAATGCTGTCATGGGGAGAGCAATTATAATTTTAATGTCATGGTTTACTTTGCCTTTCAGCTAAAGCCAAAGTGCAAACAAGTACAAGCTACTTATAGAGGAGGACTGGAGAATGGGAATCAGGCCATTATCGCTGATGCAGTTTGCACATCGCATCATATATCTGCAGACATAAAGGATGTGGAAAACACGACTCATATTACATTTCTGTGACTAATATTTAGCAGACTAATGGTAAGCTTTTTGGACATTTACATCTTGGTACCCATCAAGTTTTGTTTTTGTTTAAAATTTAATAAAATTTGGTTCCTTTCTGGTTTTCTTTCTTTTTTTAAAAATATTTTATTTATTTTTATTTTATGTGTATGTGTGTATTGCCTGCATGTAGGTAAGTGTCATTCAATCTCCATGGAGGACAGAAGAGGCTGTCAGATCCCCTGGAACTGGAGTTATGGACAGTTGTTAGCTGCCATGTGGGTGCTGGGATTCGAACCTGGGTCTTCTGCAAAAACAGTCAGTGTTCTTAACCACTTGAGCCATCTCTCCAGTCCTGTTTCTGGTTTTCTTAAAGGATAAGAGAAAAATGAGAAATAAAAATTCCTTTATAGAGCATGTCAGAAATAGCCCACTAACTTACTAACTTTTGGTTTTATAAATTTTAATTTGCTAACAATAAGAAAATTGCCCTAGTGACCCATAGTCAGTGTCACCATCTTTTTTTTTTTTACTGTATTTATGTACATACACAATCAAATATTCTGGTAAGGACTGAATTTGAACAATTCTTAGAAAGTAATAATGCCATAACATGGTTCGTGGAAGAATTATATGTTATAAATACGTCTTAGAGTTTAAACCTCTGAACTTTGGCAGGATGTCATCAAACTAGAAGTAATTGACTTCCAAAATCTCTGTAGGCACAAATCTCACCACTAAACCCTTCTTTCAGAGAATAGCATCTGCTATATGTCAAGTAGCATCTTATACAATTAGAGAGCTTATCTTAATGGATTACTCTGTGAAAAGTGTGAATTGATTCAAGCACATCTCTCCCAGAAGTCAGTAGAGAGGAAGTGAGGGAAAGGGAAGAATCTTTACCAGCTCTTGTTTATTTTTCATATACACTACCACAATAATGCTCCCAGGGCTTGAAAGATGTCTGCTTCTCTTAATATGACATTTTGCCTAGAGCAACCATGCATTAGAAATCGGACAGAAATATCCCCTAATAAGGAGGAGAGAGAGAGAGAGAAAAAAAAAGAACAAAGTGTTAGAGAAGGGGTGAACTCCTGTGAGGAACCTAACTATGACAGTTCCAACAATGTGGAAAAGTAATGACAGCTTAGCATTAACTTTTGTGTATGATGTGGTAGAAAAGACGTTTGTGTGTGTATGCATATATGCATCATTTATTCATGGGCGCATGAGCTATATATACACAGTAGACTGCTCTAGCTGCATCTTGCCTTCAAGGCTATGGTTTCTTAATACTATTTATATTTCATCTAAGTGGATTTTTTGGTAGGAAGTTTATAATTTTATATGGATAATGAAAAAATTGAAACTAATGATTCTATTCAGTAATTATCAGGTGTTCATGATTTTCTACTACTGCTAAGCAGGACTGTTTCCACTTCTGTGCTCTTGTTATAGGTAGGTGGTACCACTAACACAGACAGCATTTGTCACAGTTTATTATAGATAATGAACCCCTTTAAACACTAAGGACATTGAGGTCAGGGATTTTTTGCCCATCTCATTGTTCTAGTGCCTAGGAGTGCCTAACATGTAGCAGATGCTAAACTGTGAGCTTTCTAAATGAGCCAATTGACAAGACCACATCTGATGCAGATTACTAATGATTCTTACCCTTGTGCTGCTTATGATACGAAAGTGGAGACTGAGTTGTATCTATTAGCAACAAAGAACACTGATACTAGAAGAAAAAAATACATGCTAAAGAGGACTCTTGACTTCCATTTGAATCTCTCCTTAAGGGAGACAGCACAGCGCAGGGATTGTGCAGTCATATTATTTGGGTTTGGTCTCAAGCCTGCAGTTTAGTAGCAGCCTGATTGCAGGAAAGTAGTTTAACATTTTGAAGGTGAGTTCATCATTTTAAAGAAAATGTTGGCAACACTATCTACTATACAGAGTTGGTAGGAATTTAGGTGTTGGTCCCTTTAGAGTGGCCGGAAGAATATTTTGCACCCAAGTCATAATTAGCTATTAGGATCTTGAGATATTTTCTCATTGCTTCTTAAGAATCTTCAGATATAGTATGCTCTAGTTATCTTGTTTTCTAAAAAATACCTTTCAATGTTTTCTCATTTTTTGGAGGGCCAAATTTTTCACAAGCTCTGTCTTTGTTTCTGTCTCTGTCTCATCAGAGCTGAAATGAAGTCAGGCTGAGGCGTGGTAAAAGTTGAGGATCCAGATAAAGAAGAAGCAGATCCGAGGTTTCAGGGAATCCAATGCTATGAGTTCTCTATCCTGCTTTTGGAAAAAGAATAATTTTGACTACATGGATGGAATAGGAAAAAGATACACATCTATTTGTTTTCATATAGAAGACTGAGAGTTTACTTGACTCTTTGGAAAATCAATTTGGTGAACTAAGCTAGTTTAGTTTTAGCCACAATCTAGTTCCACACTTTCCCTCTTACAGTTAGATATCAGAATAAATTTGAATAGACTGTAGAGGGTAAAGGTTGAGAACCAAATAGATGGTAATTGGTTATGAACTCTAAATGAAGAGAGAGAAAAGAAGGCGAATTTAAGAGTATTGCACAGGGAGGAGGCTGCAGGTGGAGTCAGTAATGGAGAAAGAAGGAATCTCATACCCAGGAGCCCTATGTTTTGAAAAGGAACAAAGGTATCACAGACTTTTTTCTTCAAAAATGTTTTGAAGTCTTAATAAAGAATTTAACTAAGTATCTTGAGTAATGAATTTTTCAGTGCCCCACAAAACTAGGTGGTCTTGAAGTACTTTCTATATATTGACAACCCTACATGAAATATAACATCACCAACTAGCTGGCTTGGATTCTTTTGCTCTGGTTGGATAAAAATCCTAAGTGGACTAGAAGCTCTTTCAGTGCTGACAGTGCTGTGCCTTCCATGACCAAGTCCTAGACCTGAGAGCAAGGGGCCTATAGCTCCAGATTTAGAAGTCAGAGACTTATGGCTCTGCCACTCGAGCTGGAGGCTTATTTCCATGGGCTTTGTTTGCCAGTTATGTAATTCTAGCAGCAGTGATTGCCTACATCAGGCTGTACCTGCTGGTGTTACAGCTCCTGAATTGACCTCAAGTTTCAGTTTCTATAGTGGCCAGATGTTCAGCTCTTGGGCCTACAATGGCAGGACTTAAGGGCCTTGACAGTGGTTGGTGCTGTAGCTCTTGGACCTTGGATGCTGGGACTCAGGCCTTTAGACTTGGTAGTTTCCTTGAACTCTTCTAGTACAGATTGCCACCTCTGGCTCTTTATAAACTTCTTCAGCAATGCATCTCTATCCTTTCTTGCCTTTTCTACTTCATCCATCTCACATTATTTTTGCTATCTCTATTCCCAGCTGTTTCTGCCCCAGCTACTCTCTGGAGCTCTTTAGCCTTTCCTGTTGCTGTCCCTGTTGCTACCATTGCTGCCTTTGCTGCCATTTCCACTTTCTGACTCTATTAATAATAAAGATTAAAAAGTGCACAAGAAAAGACCACTGGAGAGAAGCCTTTTATTTGGCTTGATATTGGCATAGGAGGGCATCTCCAGGTCAAGTGCTTAGATCCTTGAAAGTGAGCTAACTAGCCTGATTATATAGTCAAGATAGGTATGTTCTAGTTTGTTTCTCCATTACTGTGACAAAATAATCTGACCAATACCAACTCAGGGAGGAAAGGGTTTATCAGTTTATCACTGAGGGAGCCCAAGGTAGGAACTCAGGGCAGGAACCTGGAGGCAGGAGCTGAAGCACAGGCCATGGAGGAATGCTGCTTACTGGCTTATTCTCCTGACCCATGAGCTACCTGCTTTCTTATACAACACAGGCCCACCTGCCCAGAGCTGGCACCACCCACAGTGGGCTGGACCCTCCCACATCACTCAATAATCAAGACGATGCCCCACAGACATGTCCACAGGCCAGTCCAATGGAGGTAATTCACCAATTGAGGCTCCCTGTACCCAGGTGTGTCAGGTTGACACTAAAGTTATCCAGCACAACAGGCCTGACATAGGATGTTTGTATGAGTGGTGTCAAAGTCCCTTATAACAATGGAGGACTGTGCTTACATAGTCATGGTGTAGTCCTTAGTGGAAAGGAAGGAGAATCTTTGAGCCAGTCAAGGTCTTCCGGTGGAATACCAAGGGAAGTGTTGTCCATCTGACCTCGGTGAAAACAACTGCTAGAGTTCAGCAAGATTGGAGATGGAAAAACGGCCAGTACAAGTTGTTTTAAAGAGCATGGTCTAAGCATATGCATATATATATAATGTATATAATATATGTGTTAATACATATACATACATGCATATATGTGTGTATATTACACATATACACACATATGCATTTTTTGGAAACAGAATCTTGCTATAT
The DNA here is from genome assembly GCF_000622305.1 of Nannospalax galili. Taxonomy (NCBI): domain Eukaryota; kingdom Metazoa; phylum Chordata; class Mammalia; order Rodentia; family Spalacidae; genus Nannospalax; species Nannospalax galili. The sequence goes on from NW_008354532.1 coordinate 1,514,540, forward strand.
TTCAGCCAGACTGACCTCAAGCTTGTTCCCTCTTCTCAGACTCCCATATGGTATTATGGGTGTGTGCCATCATGCCTACCTTGGTCTAGTCATATTTTAAGTGTATAATATCTGCCTGTGGCAATGGGAATGATTTTGTTTGGAATAGTTCAAGACTTCTAGATTGGAAACATTACATACTTAAATTTCCACTGAAAGGACACCAGTGTACATATGTAATGGAGATTCTGATGTATTTGGTCTGCTAAATATTTGTGTTCTAAAATTCCTTCATTGAACCACTAACCCCCAAGGTGGTTGTGTTAGAAGACAGAACTTTTGGGAGGTAATGAAGTTTAGAACAGGCCATAAGCTCAGCATCCTCACAATGAGGTCAGTTCCTGTATGAAAAAAAAAAAAAAGTGACACCAGAGCCTCCTCTCTCCACCATGCTGAAACAGAATAAACACCCTGTCATCTGCAAATCAGGAAGAGAAACTTCACCAGGGGGAAGCCAGTCTGCACCTTGACATGAGATTTGCTATTCCCCAGAACTTTCAGAAACAAATGTTTTTGTTCTCCAGTTTAATGTTACCCATTCATTTGTTACCCTGTTTATACTTGTTACAGCAATTCAAGCTAAGACACCATGTAACGCTGCGAGTTCCCCACAAACTCCAGCCACGTTAAAATAATTATTATTTTGTGATTTATCCTTTACTCATTTCATTTACAGTGCTTCAGTCCTACCATATATTGTTTTGTTTCTCAACATCTTTTATATTAATACTTCTTAATTATTTCATAGTACAAAAAGTATGGTTTTCAGAAGTGTTGATGCATACTAACTAATAATCAAAACAGCTGACTCAAATAGGGATTATATGGAGGAAGCACCTATTTTACAGCTAGAGGTTAATTCTAGGCAATTGTCTGTGCTGTATAGCATCAATTGTCAACATGACACACCTGGGTAGAGGAAACTTCAACTGAGGAATTTCTTCCATTGGGATGGCCTGTGACCATGTCTGTGGGACTTTTTTTTAAAATACATATATTTTATAGAATTTTTGTGTGTTTCATATAGTACATCTTAATCTGTACTCCTCCATAGTCCCCCCACCAGATTTCATGCATTCTTTTATATATGTTAAGGCCTATTGAATTAAATTTGTATCCCCAGATGTCCCTCGGGATGAGTTCATCCACTAGAGCCTGTTCAATCTAGTCAGTGTCACTCCCTTAAAGAAGATCAACTATCCCTTACCCAGCTGTGATTTAACTTCTAATAGTTCCTCAGATAGGATTGGGACTTCTTGACCTTTTCCTACTTCGATGCTGGTTTTTGTCTGGTTTGAGTTTGCATGGGTTTGTGCATGCTGTCATCATTGCTGTATGTTCACATGAGCAAGTTTCCAGTCGCTTGGAGAACTCTGTTTCCTTGTGGTCATGATCACCCCTGGCTCTCACAATTTTTCTGCCCCCTCTTCTGCAATGGTCCCTAAGCCCTGGCTAGGTGAGGTTTAATATAGGAGCCCTATTCAAGGACACACACACTCTCTAATGTCTTATTCTCTACATTTTGGCCAATTGTGGTTTTCTGTGTTAATTGCCCACTGTTGCACGAGGAAGCTTCACTGGTGGGAGTTGAGAGATGCATTAGTATTCTCTCTACTGTGTTCTCTGAGCCTTAGGGGCAGAGGTTCCATTGTAGATGTGTTCTTAGGGCTGGGCATCTCACAGACACTCTGTGTTTGACTAGTTCTGGAATTCTGTAATAGTCTTCATCTGTTGCAAAAAGAAGCATTTTGGATGAGTGATGACAGGTATACTTGCCTGTAAAGTAAAGGATTCATATTTAGCATACAGTAACTTTATCTGGGGATGTAACAGACATAGGGGTTTCTTTAGGATCTATAATCTCCCCAGCCATGTGTATTTTGCTATGTTTACAGAACCATACACGAGTTCTGTCTCATTGAATGGGCTTTAAGTTCAATTAAATAGCTGTTGATTACTCTGAAGATAAAAGTACCACTGCTGCACTGATAGGGATAGTTTGCTGTGCCAGTCAGTGTTGTGGTTATTCGGTTTAAAGCTAGGGCTGAACCACTGATTGATTTTTCTCCCTCAGCAGCTTCCATAGTGTCCTCTATAACTATGAGAGCTTGTCTTCAGGGAGGAGACTTCCAGATCAGATCCTGCCTCCTGAGTGCTGGGACTAAAGGAGTGTGCTACATGCCCAGCTGAATATTGATTTTCTTTAAATCTAAGCCTAATCATTCCATATAAGGGCATATATCTGGCTTCTTCCTTTTTCACTCTAGTGGAGTCATGCCTGGACATTTAAATACAGAAATGCATATTATTTTATTATATACATAAAATTTTATTATCTCCTATTTTGCAGTTTTGCGCTGTATTGATTATTTGAAATTATATATGTAGGTCATTGGGTTATCTATGAATTTCACTGCATGTTGTAGAGAGGGTGATAAAAAAGATGTTATTAAAAGCATGTGTTACATTAGATACCACTGAAAACCACTGCAATAAATTCTGCTGATCAAAGTGAGGTGCTGACACAACGCAGATTTTTTTTTCTTTTTTCTTTTTTTTGAGACAGGGTCTCCCACTAACCCCAGCTGACCTGGAACTCGCTATGTAGACCAGGCTGGTCTCA